>NC_057845.1:27617261-27925714 GCF_910594005.1 Cervus elaphus
AATAAAGACCTAGAAGAAATAAAAAAGAGTCAATTTAAAATGAATAATGCAATGAATGAGATCAAAAACACTTTGGAGGGAACCAAGAGTAGAATAACGGAGGCAGAAGATAGGATAAGTGAGGTAGAAGATAAAATGGTGGAAATAAATGAAGCAGAGAGGAAAAAAGAAAAAAGGATCAAAAGAAATGAGGACAACCTCAGGGACCTCTGGGACACTGTGAAACGCCCCAACATTCGAATCATAGGAGTTTCAGAAGAAGAAGACAAAAAGAAAGGCCATGAGAAAATACTCGAGGAGATACTAGCTGAAAACTTCCCTAAAATGGGGAAGGAAATAGCCACTCAAGTCCAAGAAACCCAGAGAGTCCCAAACAGGATAAACCCAAGGCGAAACACCCCAAGACACATATTAATCAAACTAACAAAGATCAAACACAAAGAACAAATATTAAAAGCAGCAAGGGAAAAACAACAAATAACACACAAAGGGATTCCCATAAGGATAACAGCTGACCTATCAATAGAAACCCTCCAGGCCAGAAGGGAATGGCAGGACGTCCTGAAAGTAATGAAAGAGAATAACCTACAACCTAGATTACTGTATCCAGCAAGGATCTCATTCAGATATGAAGGTGAACTCAAAAGCTTTACAGATAAGCAAAAGCTGAGAGAATTCAGCACCACCAAACCAGCTCTTCAACAAATGCTAAAGGATCTTCTCTAGACAGGAAATGCAGAAAGGTTGTGTAAACGTGAACCCAAAACAACAAAGTAAATGGCAACGGGACCACACCTATCAATAATTACCTTAAATGTAAATGGGTTGAATGCCCCAACCAAAAGACAAAGATTGGCTGAATGGATACAAAAACAAGACCCCCATATATGCTGTCTACAAGAGACCCACCTCAAAACAAGAGACACATACAGACTAAAAGTGAAGGGCTGGAAAAAAATATTTCATGCAAATGGAGACCAAAAGAAAGCAGGAGTCGCAATACTCATATCAGATAAAATAGACTTTCAAATAAAAGCTGTGAAAAGAGACAAAGAAGGACACTACATAATGATCAAAGGATCAATCCAAGAAGAAGATATAACAATTATAAATATATATGCACCCAACATAGGAGCACCGCAATATGTACGGCAAACACTAACGAGTATGAAAGAGGAAATTAATAGTAACACAATAATAGTGGGAGACTTTAATACCCCACTCACAACTATGGATAGATCAACTAAACAGAAAATTAACAAGGAAACACAAACTTTAAATGACACAATGGACCAGCTAGACCTAATTGATATCTATAGGACATTTCACCCCAAAACAATCAACTTCACCTTTTTCTCAAGTGCACACGGAACCTTCTCCAGAATAGATCACATCCTGGGCCATAAATCTAGTCTTGGAAAATTCAAAAAAATTGAAATCATTCCAGTCATCTTTTCTGACCACAGTGTAGTAAGATTAGATCTCAATTACAGGAAAAAAATTGTTAAAAATTCAAACACCTGGAGGCTAAATAACACGCTTCTGAATAACCAACAAATCATAGAAGAAATCAAAAAAGAAATCAAAATATGTATAGAAATGAATGAAAATGAAAACACAACAACCCAAAACCTATGGGACACTGTAAAAGCAGTGCTAAGGGGAAGGTTCATAGCATTACAGGCTTACATCAAGAAACAAGAAAAAAGCCAAATAAATAACCTAACTCTACTCCTAAAGCAATTAGAGAAGGAAGAAATGAAGAACCCCAGGGTTAGCAGAAGGAAAGAAATCTTAAAAATTAAGGCAGAAATAAATGCAATAGAAAATAAAGAGACCACAGCAAAAATCAACAAAGCTAAAAGCTGGTTTTTTGAAAAAATAAACAAAATTGACAAACCATTAGCAAGACTCATTAAGAAACAAAGAGAGAAGAACCAAATTAACAAAATTAGAAATGAAAATGGAGAGATCACAACAGACAACACTGAAATACAAAGGATCATAAGAGACTACTACCAGCAGCTCTATGCCAATAAAATGGACAACTTGGATGAAATGGACAAATTCTTAGAAAAGTATAACTTTCCAAAACTGAACCAGGAAGAAATAGAAGATCTTAACAGACCCATCACAGGCAAGGAAATCGAAACTGTAATCAAAAATCTTCCAGCAAACAAAAGCCCAGGACCAGATGGCTTCACAGCTGAATTCTACCAAAAATTTAGAGAAGAGCTAACACCTACCTTACTCAAACTCTTCCAGAAAATTGCAGAAGAAGGTAAACTTCCAAACTCATTCTATGAGGCCACCATCACCCTAATTCCAAAACCTGACAAAGATGCCACAAAAAAAGAAAACTACAGGCCAATATCACTGATGAACATAGACGCAAAAATCCTTAACAAAATTCTAGCAAACAGAATCCAACAACATATTAAAAAAATCATACACCACGACCAAGTGGGCTTTATCCCAGGAATGCAAGGATTCTTCAATATCCGCAAATCAATCAATGTAATACACCACATTAACAAATTGAAAGATAAAAACCATATGATTCTCTCAATAGATGCAGAGAAAGCCTTTGACAAAATTCAACACTCATTTATGATTAAAACTCTCCAAAAAGCAGGAATAGAAGGAACATACCTCAACATAATAAAAGCTATATATGACAAACCCACAGCAAGCATCACCCTCAATGGAGAAAAATTGAAAGCATTTCCCCTGAAATCAGGAACAAGACAAGGGTGCCCACTCTCACCACTACTGTTCAACATAGTGTTGGAAGTTTTGGCCACAGCAATTAGAGCAGAAAAAGAAGTAAAAGGAATCCAGATAGGAAAAGAAGAAGTGAAACTCTCACTGTTTGCAGATGACATGATCCTCTATATAGAAAACCCTAAAGACTCTACCAGAAAATTACTAGAACTAATCAAAGAATATAGTAAAGTTGCAGGATATAAAATTAACACACAGAAATCCCTTGCATTCCTATACACTAACAATGAAAAAACAGAAAGAGAAATTAAGGAAACAATACCATTCACCATTGCAACAAAAAGAATAAAATACTTAGGAGTATATCTACCTAAAGAAACAAAAGACCTATACATAGAAAACTATAAAACACTGATGAAAGAAATCAAAGAGGACACAAACAGATGGAGAAACATACCGTGTTCATGGATTGGAAGAATCAATATTGTCAAAATGGCTATTCTACCCAAAGCAATCTATAGATTCAATGCAATCCCTATCAAGCTACCAACGGTATTTTTCACGGAACTAGACCAAAGAATTTCACAATTTGTATGGAAATACAAAAAACCTCGAATAGCCAAAGTAATCTTGAAAAAGAAGAATGGAACTGGAGGAATCAACCTGCCTGACTTCAGACTCTACTACAAAGCCACAGTCATCAAGACAGTGTGGTACTGGCACAAAGACAGAAATATAGACCAATGGAACAGAATAGAAAGCCCAGAGATAAATCCACGAACCTATGGACACCTTATCTTTGACAAAGGAGGCAAGGATATACAATGGAAAAAAGACAACCTCTTTAACAAGTGGTGCTGGGAAAACTGGTCAACCACCTGCAAAAGAATGAAACTAGAACACTTTCTAACACCATACACAAAAATAAACTCAAAATGGATTAAAGATCTAAATGTAAGACCAGAAACTATAAAACTCCTAGAGGAGAACATAGGCAAAACACTCTCCGACATAAATCACAGCAAGATCCTCTATGACCCACCTCCCAGAATATTGGAAATAAAAGCAAAACTAAACAAATGGGATCTAATGAAACTTAAAAGCTTTTGCACTACAAAAGAAACTATAAGTAAGGTGAAAAGACAGCCGTCAGATTGGGAGAAAATAATAGCAAATGAAGAAACAGACAAAGGATTAATCTCAAAAATATACAAGCAACTCCTGCAGCTCAATTCCAGAAAAATAAATGACCCAATCAAAAAATGGGCCAGAGAACTAAACAGACATTTCTCCAAAGAAGACATACAGATGGCTAACAAACACATGAAAAGGTGCTCAACATCACTCATTATTAGAGAAATGCAAATCAAAACCACAATGAGGTACCATTACACACCAGTCAGGATGGCTGCTATCCAAAAGTCTACAAGCAATAAATGCTGGAGAGGGTGTGGAGAAAAGGGAACCCTCTTACACTGTTGGTGGGAATGCAAACTAGTACAGCCACTATGGAAAACAGTGTGGAGATTCCTTAAAAAACTGGAAATAGAACTGCCATATGACCCAGCAATCCCACTTCTGGGCATACACACTGAGGAAACCAGATCTGAAAGAGACACGTGCACCCCAATGTTCATCGCAGCACTGTTTATAATAGCCAGGACATGGAAGCAACCTAGATGCCCATCAGCAGATGAATGGATAAGGAAGCTGTGGTACATATACACCATGGAATTTTACTCAGCCATTAAAAAGAATTCATTTGAACCAGTCCTAATGAGATGGATGAAACTGGAGCCCCTTATACAGAGTGAAGTAAGCCAGAAAGATAAAGAACATTACAGCATACTAACACATATATATGGAATTTAGAAAGATGGTAACGATAACCCTATATGCAAAACAGAAAAAGAGACACAGAAATACAGAACAGACTTTTGAACTCTGTGGGAGAAGGTGAGGGTGGGATGTTTCAAAAGAACAGCATGTATACTATCTATGGTGAAACAGATCACCAGCCCAGGTGGGATGCATGAGACAAGTGCTCCAGCCTGGTGCACTGGGAAGACCCAGAGGAATCGGGTGGAGAGGGAGATGGGAGGGGGGATCGGGATGGGGAATAAGTGTAAATCTATGGCTGATTCATATCAATGTATGACAAAACCCACTGAAATGTTGTGAAGTAATTAGCCTCCAACTAATAAAAAAATTAAAACAAAACAAAACAAAACAAAACAAAAAAAAAACCAAAATATTTGTTGTTGTTTCATTGCTAAGTCATGTCCAACTCTTTGTGACCCCATGGACTGTATAGCCTTCTAGATTCTTCTGTCCATGGAATTTTCCAGGCAAGAATACTGGAGTGGTTGCCATTTCCTTCTCCAGGGGATCTTCCCAACCCAGGGATCAAACCTGTATCTCCTGAACTGTCAGGTGGATTCTTTACTGCTGAGCTACCAGGGAAGCCAACAATGAATATTACTCAGCCATAAAAAGGAAAAGTGCCATTTGCAGAGACATGGATGAACCTAGAGACTGTCACACAGAATGAAGTCAGAAAGAGAAAAACAAATATAATGTTGCCTATATGTGGAATCTACTAAAATGGTACAGATGAACTTATTGGCAAAGCAGAAATAGATTTGCAGATGAATAGAGAAAAAAGTTATGATTACTAAGAGGGAAGGAATGAGTGGGGAAAACTGGGAGATTGAGATTGACATAGATACCCTACTGTGTATAAAACTAATTAGTTTCATTGATAACTAATGAAAACCTATAGTTTAGCATAGGGAACCCTACTGAATGATCCATGGTGATCTAAATGGGAAGAAAATTTTTAAAAAATGGACATATGTATATGTATAATTGATTCACTTTGCTGTACTGCAGAAACTATCACAACATTGTAAAGCAACTATACTCCAAGAAAAATTAATTAAAAATGTCAATGGAACAATTTTCTAGACCTAAATCTATTTCAAAGATCTCAATAAATTATAGTTAAGAAAAAAATAATGTTTTGAGTCATACATATACTTTTTTCCTGTTAAAATCTGAAACACCTCCTATTTGGATGAGAGTGGCAGACACCTTCTTCTTCAAGTTTATTCTTCTCTTTTATTTAGATACAAAAAATAATTTTTATAGCACTTGAGATTAAATCCACTTAGGAATGACAATATATACACAGAATTATAGTAACCACTGACACTATTGAGCCTCTAGAAGGAACAATAATAATTTAACCTGTGTAAAATACTGCTCACATTGAATAAAGGAATTTGATTGAAAGCATCTTACAATACTATTTTTTTAAATAAAATTCTGGCTTCCTGATGCTATGAATATCTTCTTAAATGGAACAAACTTCCTGTTAAGCTTGTATCAGACGGTGGCCCTTCTTTTGAGAGCTCCTAAGTAGGCCAAGAGTAGAGTGAATGTAAGATAATTGAACTCTCCTTGACATAACTTTTACTACTTTCCTGAGCTTATTTCTCTGAGGGGAGGAGATTCCTCCTTAAAATACTACTTTTAAAAAGCTGATTAATTCTAAAGTCTGAACCCTAAAGAAAGGAAAAAACTATTGTGCAAATCAGAACTCATGGTGAATTCAAACCACTTTAGAGGTAAAACTTGACGTGGAAGTTAAAAAAATCTATATTTCAGGAAAACATATTGGACCCTTGTAAAGAAAAGATAACAATTTCTCAGTTTAAAAAAACACACACAAAAAAACTACCTTTAATAGTCTCCTGTAGATGATTTCATTTGAACTAAGTCTTAATAATATGTGCTAATGAATAAGGTGCCATTTTAAAAATATTAAATGAAACAAATGAGCTATGGTTAGCTTGCATTTAGGAAACTATTATCCTTCAAAGCAATTATATATTTCTACAACAATGGGCAAATCATTTTATTTTTAGTCTACCAATCTGTACTATGTTTGGTTTGTACTTTTTGAGGAAAATTAACATTTTATATTAAAAATTATAATTCTCCTTTGCCAGGGACTTATATTCTCTATAGAATTTCAACATGGATAGCTGCAGTGTCTTCAGTGTTTCATTTCAATATATTTATATCCAGTGTTTATTCCCAAGGAACTAGAAGACTTAGTCAACTCAATGTTATTTATTTATTTTGCTTTGATCTGTAGGTTGTCATGTAAACTAAGCAGCAGATTTCTTTCTCACTTACATATGGGCTTGCTGACTGACAGAGCTCTCAGATTTCTTTGTGGCTAAGAAAAGTTATTTTTGATACAGTGTGAGATATTTTAAAAGAGTGTTTGAAGTGTTAAAGCAGATATCTGGGCCAACAAAAATGAAGATCATGTTCTTAATTTTGATCATTCCAAAAACTTCAGGCTGAGTTTCCTGGTATCAGAAGAATCACTGTGAAAAGTCAGGGTAGTTATAAAAAGATGGCTTTAGCATTTGGGGTTATAAAAGTAGCTTTCAAAATTAAAACTTTATCCCATGCCCTTAGTGTGATTTTTAATGTTTATTTTTCTCTCTTATTAGACATATTGGTATCACCTTTTTTGTCTTGTACCCTGATTTTCTGATTAGGTAAATCTCTGAGCTTTCTTATTCTAGATTCTGGATGTGTCTTAGTATAAAGATACTAACTTTGTGCATTTAAAGTATGCATTATAATGATTAATCTACATGTCATCACTAATCTTTAAATCATAACACTGGCAAAGACTGCTCCATTCGTGTTAGCTACTGCTCATAAAAGTCAAAGTGGAATCAGATTGATCAGACTGAAAAGCAAAGAAAGCTGATCTACTTTATAACAGATACGAATAAAAGGTCATCAGCTTTATTCAATTTATCCGGAAAGAAAGACCAGATGAGAGACTGAGATAAATGACAAGCCAGGGGTCAATGACCTGTTAATACCACCCAAGGTAATATAAATAGCCAACATCTGCATAGGTAACAGTTTCTGGTCCTTCCTCCTTCTCTCCCTCCTTCTCTTCCCCTTTCTTTCTTTCCCTTCCCTCCTTTCCGTTCACTATTGCTGACAAAACGTAGCATAAGAATTATCAAAGCTGGTCACAGACACATCCTATGACTTACAAAGTATATTCCCTGTTGGAATTTATACATAAGTTAATCAAAATAAATTTGCAAGAATGTTCATAAGATGCTAGATTGCTAACAGGCCCAAACTAACACATATATGGAGTACATCGTGCAAATGTTGGGCTGGATGAATCACAAGCTAAAATCAAGATTTTCGGGAGAAATTTCAATAACCTCAGATATGCAAATGATACCACTCTAATGGTAGAAAGCAAAGAGGAACTAAAGAGCCTCTTGATGACTGTGAAAGAGGAGAGTGAAAAGCTGGCTTAAAACTCAACATTCACAAAATTAAGATTATGGCATCCAGTCCCATCACTTCATGATAAACAGATGGGGAAAAAGTGGAAGCAGTGACAGATTTTCTTTTCTTGGGCTCCAAAATCACTGCAGACAGTAGCTGCAGTCACAAAATTAAAAGACACTTGCTCCTTGGAAGAAAAGCTATGACAAATCTAGACAGTGAATTAAAAAGCAGAGACTTGACTTTGCCAACAAAGGTTCATATAGTCAAATCTATGGTTTTTCCAAGTAGTCATGTATGGATGTAAGAGTTGGACCATAAAGAAGGCTGAGAGGTGAAGAATTGATGCTTTTGAATTGTGGTGCTGGAGAAGACTCTTGAGAGTCCCTTGGACTGCAAGGAGATCAAACCAGTCAATCCTAAAGGAAATCAGTCCTGAATATCATTGGAAGGACTGATGCTGAAGCTGAAGCTCCAACAATTTGGCCACCTGATGCAAAGAACCAACTCACTGGAAAAGATCCTGATGCTAGGAAAGATTGAAGGCAAAAGGAGAAGAGGGCGGCAGAGGATGAGATGGTTGGAGGGCATCACCAACTCAGTGGACACGAATTTGTGCAAGCTCCAGGAGAAAGTGAAGAACAGCAGAACCTGGCTTGCTGCAATCTATCGGGTTGTAAGGAGTCAGACACAATTTAGTGATGACAACAAAAAGTGGACAAATGATTAATAACAGTAAAATGCATAAGTCGGGATACATTCAACAATAAGATACTGCATACAACAACATGGACAACTCACACCCACACGTAATGTTGAGTTTATATATACTGTATGATTTCATTTCTATAACATGCAGAAGCAGCAAAACTCATCTGCAGTGATGAACATTAAGATAGTTCTTATGTTTAGGGGAGTTAGTAACTAGAGTGGGGCATGAGAGGCACTTCCGGGGAACTATTGAAGTTCTATTTATTGAATACACAAAATGTGTTCTCTGTGAAAAAGTCACTGAATTATATATTTGGGATTTGTATACTTTCATATATATGTCATACTTCAGTAAATATATATGTTATACTTCAATAAAATCACATGCCTGTATAGCAAATTTGAATAATATTAAAAGTAAAAATAAAAAAAATAAAGCCTCATAAACATAATTACTATTAAACTTCCAGTCTTTGAAATAAATGTTAATATAATGCAGAGACATAAATTTGGAGTATCTATTTTCTATCTATCTCTCTATCCCTCATGTTTTATTTTACTTAATGTTGTATAAACTATTTACACATGTCTTTTAAGTAAAATTTTTAATATTCCATTATATCAATGTACCATAATTTAAATATCTGTCTTTTATTCTTTCCATTTTACTCTTGGAAGGATAATTTATGAGTCAAAGACATATCCAATTTCAAGAGTCTTGATCTTCTAAGTCTTTGGATATTGCCAACCAAAATATCTATTCCAATTAATATTAACAGTAACATAGTAGTATATTTTTTTAATTCATTACAAAAGAATGTCTTTCTTCCTTAATGCACTTTTAGAAGTTTAAATGTGTAATATTAAAATATGGTGTTCTTTAAATCAAATATGGATACTTAAACAAAAATTGGGATATATATATTGCAAAGTCTTTTTATCTATATTAAATAAAATATTCTGACCTATGGCAATTTGTACTTAAAATATAGATGTCAAATTGCTTGATGTGAATTCTTAACCATCCATGTAGAAGCCAGTGAAAGGAACTCAATAGTTCATTTTCAACTTTGTAGGAAGGAGGGACAGTAAGCTATTTCCTCCCCACCCCAAATTATAACCATGCATTCACTTACATTATGTTGATCAGAATCCTTCATTTTTATTTAAATTAAGATAAAATATTTAGCTATGTGTAAAGGTTTTCAATGATTTAGATTTTTTTTTTCCCTTTCAAGCCAAGGGTCTTGGCTCCTGTGGTTGCTGCTTGATTTAATAACCAGTAGCTGAAAATAACTCATTCATTGGGTGAATTCTAATGATGCCTGCAGTTCTTTTTTAATATTTGAAATGGCTATGAAGTCACTAACTTAAGCATCAATTCATTTGCCTCAGTAAGTCACTGCAGACTCCGGGAACTTAGAACCTAGGTGGGTCACGAGGCTAGCAAGGCTACCAACAAATTGAACTGAGAGACAGAAGAGTAAATGAAAAAATCTGTTCAGTTTCCCACATCTATATCATCAGTTTCTTTCTTTTTTTTTTTTTTTTGACTGCCTTTTTTATTTTTTTATTTTATTTTATTTTTTTAATTAGTTGGAGGCTAATTACTTCACAACATTTCAGTGGGTTTTGTCATACATTGATATGAATCAGCCATAGATTTACACGTATTCCCCATCCCGATCCCCCCTCCCACCTCCCTCTCCACCCGATTCCTCTGGGTCTTCCCAGTGCACCAGGCCCGAGCACTTGTCTCATGCATCCCACCTGGGCTGGTGACCTGTTTCACTATAGATAGTATACATGCTGTTCTTTTGAAACATCCCACCCTCACCTTCTCCCACAGAGTTCAAAAGTCTGTTCTGTATTTCTGTGTCTCTTTTTCTGTTTTGCATATAGAGTTATCGTTACCATCTTTCTAAATTCCATATATATGTGTTAGTATGCTGTAATGTTCTTTATCTTTCTGGCTTACTTCACTCTGTATAATGGGCTCCAGTTTCATCCATCTCATTAGGACTGATTCAAATGAATTCTTTTTAACGGCTGAGTAATACTCCATGGTGTATATGTACCACAGCTTCCTTATCCATTCGTCTGTTGATGGGCATCTAGGTTGCTTCCATGTCCTGGCTATTATAAACAGTGCTGCAATGAACATTGGGGTGCATGTGTCTCTTTCAGATCTGGTTTCCTCAGTGTATCATCAGTTTCTTAATGCTTAGATCAGAGAATGAAAAAATGCATTTGTGTTTTTGAAATATTTTTTAGAAATAATACATTAAGAATGCTTTGGTTAGGCATGCCTGTGAAATAATAATTCATAAATATTTTAAAAATGAAAGATAGAATTACCATATGATCCAGTAACCCCACTCCTGGGCCTATATACAGACAAAACTATAATCCAAAAAGATCAATGCACACTTAAGTCCATAGCAACAGGTTCACAATAGTTAACACATGTCCATCCACAAATGAATAGATAAAGAATAAAGATGTGGTACATACGTATGATGGAATATACTCAGCTAAAAAAAGAAAAATAAATGAAATAACGCCTTTTCCAGCAACATGGATGGAACTAGAAGTTATCAGACTAAGTCCAAAAAAAAAAAAAGAGAGAAAGACAAATATCATATGATATCACTTATATATGGAATCTAAACTATGACACAAGCAAAGCTATTTTTGAAATTCTACCTATGAAACAGAAACAGATTCACAGGCATAGAGAACAGACTTGTATTCCCCAAGGAGGGGACAAGGGGAGGGGTAGATTGGGAGTTTGGGGTTAGCAGACACAAACAGTTATGTATAGAATGGATAAAAAACAAAGTCCTACAATGTACACATATATATGGAACTGTATTCAATATCCTGAGATAAATCATAATGGAAAAGAATATAAAAAATAATGCATATATATGTATAACTGAATCCTTTGCTGAACAGCAAAAATTAACACATTATAAATCAACTATACTTTAATAAAAAGTCATCTGTAACAACTCATAAATATTAATCACTTCTAAGTATGGAACTAATAAACCTTAGAAAAATATGTCTAAAATACTTGTATAAAGTAATTATTCTGTTTTACAAAGTGAAGGCAGCAAAATTTAATACTGTAGAATATTACAGTTGATGGTTACCATAAGTCAGTAGAGTCCTAGATACTTGTTTTCACCCTTCAATTTTAGAAAAAATGCTTCAGAGTAAGGCAGCCTAGGGAGAATATATTGGTGTGAAATTCACATTTCCCCTAATTTCAAGAAAAAGTATCTAAATACCCAACAGAAATTAATTTATAACAAAGCATTAATATCATAATCCCTTTTTAGGCATGCCTGTGTTCTTCATCTTGTACTAAGTAAATTGAAAAGCATTTGTCTTTTGTCTTTCTTTTCTAAAATCAACAATTATCTGACACAAAAGAAAATTCTTTCCACAGCTAATGTACACCAGAGAACTGGTGAAGCAATAACAGAAACAAACTTAATGATTACAATATTAGCAAGATTTAGAATTAATTTCACATACATAGTTTCCAAAATCTCTCCTCTTTTATATCTATATATTATTTTAAGATTTTACCATAAATCTGTCTTTTAAACACTTACTGAAAATATCCAGTTCTGCAAATATTTATTGAGTAGTTATCCCTTTTTATGTTCATTATTAGTTACAGAGACAGCCTAAATATATCAATTCTAATGCAAGAGCTAGAAGGAAGATTATAGAGAAAGTGAGAGAAGGAGACAAGGAGAGAGAGACAATATTTTGATGGACAAAAGATCTAGGAAGATTTCACAGAGAGGTAACATTTGAGCAGACTTTGAAACGTACGTAGGACTCCAACGTATCGAATTGAAAGACAGTAGGTGTCCATAGGTCCGTGGATTTATCTCTGGGCTTTCTATTCTGTTCCATTGATCTATATTTCTGTCTTTGTGCCAGTACCATACTGTCTTGACTGTGGCTTTGTAGTAGAGTCTGAAGTCAGGCAGGTTGATTCCTCCAGTTCCATTCTTCTTTCTCAAGATTACTTTGGCTATTCGAGGTTTTTTGTATTTCCATACAAATTGTGAAATTCTTTGGTCTAGTTCTGTGAAAAATACCGTTGGTAACTTGATAGGGATTGCATTGAATCTATAGATTGCTTTAGGTAGAATAGCCATTTTGACAATATTGATTCTTCCAATCCATGAACATGGTATGTTTCTCCATCTGTTTGTGTCCTCTTTGATTTCTTTCATCAGTGTTTTATAGTTTTCTATGTATAGGTCTTTTGTTTCTTTAGGTAGATATACTCCTAAGTATTTTATTCTTTTTGTTGCAATGGTGAATGGTATTGTTTCCTTAATTTCTCTTTCTGTTTTTTCATTGTTAGTGTATAGGAATGCAAGGGATTTCTGTGTGTTAATTTTATATCCTGCAACTTTACTATATTCATTGATTAGCTCTAGTAATTTTCTGGTAGAGTATTTAGGGTTTTCTATGTAGAGGATCATGTCATCTGCAAACAGTGAGAGTTTCACTTCTTCTTTTCCTATCTGGATTCCTTTTACTTCTTTTTCTGCTCTGATTGCTGTGGCCAAAACTTCCAACACTATGTTGAATAGTAGTGGTGAGAGTGGGCACCCTTGTCTTGTTCCTGATTTCAGGGGAAATGCTTTCAATTTTTCTCCATTGAGGGTGATGCTTGCTGTGGGTTTGTCATATATAGCTTTTATTATGTTGAGGTATGTTCCTTCTATTCCTGCTTTTTGGAGAGTTTTAATCATAAATGAGTGTTGAATTTTGTCAAAGGCTTTCTCTGCATCTATTGAGATACTCATATGATTTTTATCTTTCAATTTGTTAATGTGGTGTATTACATTGATTGATGGAAAAAAGACAACCTCTTTAACAAGTGGTGCTGGGATAACTGGTCAACCACTTGTAAAAGAATGAAACTAGAACACTTTCTAACACCATACACAAAAATAAACTCAAAATGGATTAAAGATCTAAATGTAAGACCAGAAACTATAAAACTCCTAGAGGAGAACATAGGCAAAACACTCTCCGACATAAATCACAGCAAGATCCTCTATGACCCACCTCCCAGAATATTGGAAATAAAAGCAAAACTAAACAAATGGGACCTAATGAAACTTAAAAGCTTTTGCACTACAAAGGAAACTATAAATAAGGTGAAAAGACAGCCCTCAGGTTGGGAGAAAATAATAGCAAATGAAGAAACAGACAAAGGATTAATCTCAAAAATATACAAGCAACTCCTGAAGCTCAATTCCAGAAAAATAAATGACCCAATCAAAAAATGGGCCAAAGATCTAAACAGACATTTCTCCAAAGAAGACATACAGATGGCTAACAAACACATGAAAAGATGCTCAACATCACTCATTATCAGAGAAATGCAAATCAAAACCACAATGAGGTACCATTACTCGCCAGTCAGGATGGCTGCTATCCAAAAGTCTACAAGCAATAAATGCTGGAGAGGGTGTGGAGAAAAGGGAACCCTCTTACACTGTTGGTGGGAATGCAAACTAGTACAGCCACTATGGAAAACAGTGTGGAGATTTCTTAAAAAACTGGAAATAGAACTGCCATATGACCCAGCAATCCCACTTCTGGGCATACACACTGAGGAAACCAGATCTGAAAGAGACACGTGCACCCCAATGTTCATCGCAGCACTGTTTATAATAGCCAGGACATAGAAGCAACCTAGATGCCCATCAGCAGACGAATGGATAAGGAAGCTGTGGTACATATACACCATGGAATATTACTCAGCCGTTAAAAAGAATTCATTTGAACCAGTTCTAATGAGATGGATGAAACTGGAGCCCCTTATACAGAGTGAAGTAAGCCAGAAAGATAAAGAACATTACAGCATACTAACACATATATATGGAATTTAGAAAGATGGTAACGATAACCCTATATGCAAAATGGAAAAAGAGACACAGAAATACAGAACAGACTTTTGAACTCTGTGGGAGAATGTGAGGGTGGGATATTTCAAAAGAACAGCATGTATACTATTTATGGTGAAACAGATCACCAGCCCAGGTGGGATGCATGAGACAAGTGCTCGGGCCTGGTGCACTGGGAAGACCCAGAGGAATCGGGTGGAGAGGGAGGTGGGAGGGGGGATCGGGATGGGGAATACGTGTAAATCTATGGCTGATTCATATCAATGTATGACCAAAAAAATAAAAATTAAAAAATAAATAAATAAATAAATAAAAAGAAAGACAGTAGGTATTCGAGGTAATGGGGAGTGAATGGGGAAAATCTGTTCAACACCAATCTACAACACCAAGATCTCAATTCTGAATCTCATCCAAGCCATCTTTCACACTGCTGTGAGATCTTTCAAGGAGGGAAATATTAATGACATCAAGTCATGCTCCCCACTAGTTCAAAATGCATAAACCCCCTTTATTATGATATGGGAACTCTTCAGTATATTTTGCTATCAACTGGACCAAATATATCTCTTCAGCCCCATCTCCCCATCTCCTGCTATTTGCCCTGTCTCTCCCTTCTCCACTCACTCCAGATATACAAAGCTATTGTAGTTTCCCAGAGACACCATAATCTGGCTTCATCTTCTGTTTGGAATGACATTCTGCTGATTATTTATGTCCCTGATTTTTACTCATATTTTAAAACCAGCTTGAATAAAACTGAAAATATTAGCAAGCTCTTACTAAAGTAAGATTAAAACTCTGATCCATTAGCTTTATGTAGCTGTCCCTGTGAGGACTTGGATAGTCCTTGTCCTCAGATAAATTCTCCTCGTTTGTATGTTACCCTAAGCACAATTCTTAGCTCTAATGACAATTGCAGTTGATTGCTTGTTTGTTTTTCCTCTGGACCCTAACTACTGGGTGGCCTGGATTTTCTTCCTTTGTAACCTAAAATAAAATAAGAGTTCAATTGTTTTGACTGTTGTTAATTTAGACTGAATTGAGCAAAATAATTCAAATGGAAGAATGCAGACACTCTTTGGGTATCAAGAATTGTTTCTCTGTGGTTGGGATACAGAAAAGAAATAAAAAGCCTTTAGAAAGTTGAAGAAAATGGTGTGAAAATAATGGTCTGATGTGAAGGGCTTCTAATTCCACCGTGGGGAATTAGATCTCTATTTTCATAGGCATTCTGACAAATGTTTTCAATAGATGAATGATCCAATTATACTTTAAAATCCTAAACAAAGAACATTCTATCAAATTAAGAGTTATGCAGAGAATGATTCATCTTGCATTTCCTAACTAAAGTCATGCTTACATTTTTGTTCTCAACCATGTAGCATATATACTATGTGGAAATCTTTTTAACCATGGTTGTTACAGTCTCTCAATAAGATATCCTGATACTGAAATTCACAACAGTGTAAAATCTGTTACAGCATATCACATTTATGGTAAAAGATAACCTCAACCATTCTTCAAAAAGGTATTTGCTAACAAAATACTTAATATAAAATGGCATTCAATGAGCCTTGACAATTTTAACTACAAACAGAACTTTAATGAGTCAATGAGTTACAGATCCTTGCATACAGAAAACTAGGCCACATTTTGCCCTTCTCTCTCATATTTTATGTATGTTTATATATACATATATACACACACACATATATATGTGTATATATATGGCTATAGGGCTTCCCTTGTGGCTCAGATGGTAAAGCATCTGCCTGCAATGTGGGAGACCTGGGTTCAATCCCTGGGTCAGGAAGATCCCCTGGAGAAGGAAATGGCAACTCACTCCAGTACTCTTGCCTGGGAAATCCCATAGATGGAGGAGCCTGGTAGGTTACAGTCCATGGGGTCGCAAAGAGTTGGACACAACTGAGCAACTTCACTTTCTTTTCTTTCTTATATATATCTATATCATTTTGACTGTCTATGTGTTCCTCTATGATGTGTTGCTAATATGTGTTGCCCTATTAGCATTTCTTACAATTCTGCCCAATCAGTTTTAAAGTAAATAATATTACTTTTGAAGTATCTTTGTTGGTTCTACTCTATGGGATAAGCTGAAGAGCTAGAATAGATCTGTTTTGTACATTTTCACAGCAAGCAAAGAGAATATGAGCGTGTGAAAAATTCATCATTATTTTCCTTAGTCCCTCAAATAGCCACATCTTGAATTACTATTCTCAGAAAAAAGCAATTGGTCATCCTAGATATAATGATATGATTACGATACACCTACATGTATAGTATGTCAAAAAGAAAAAAAAAAAACCATGAATCTCATTTCCTAGAGTCTGAATATTGCTAGTGTAAGGGAAGTTTAAAAGAAAGCTAAAATGATTTAGAAGTAGTAATTGGTAAGGCACTCTAAAGGAATGAATCTGTGCTTCAGAGATTACTTCAAAATTGCTTGAACTTTTAACCACAGAATGAAATGACTTTGTTTTTAACATAGCAATAGTTCTGTAAGTTTATCTGCTATAGGTATATAAGAATTTGATTTCGACAAGTAAACTATGCAGATCACAGCAGTTTCAGAGGTTGATTTCCAGGAAAATGAAAAGACCAGTTTTTCTGAGAGGGAATAAAATATAATTGAACTAGTTTTTAATTATTCATTTGTTTCCTGTTGTTCAGTCACTAAGTCGTGTCTGACTATTTGCAACCCCATGGCCAATACTTTGGCCACCTGATGCAAAGAGCTGACTCATTGGAAAAGACCCTGATGCTGGGAAAGATTGAGGGCAGGAGAAGATGGGGGCGGCATAGAATGAGAGGGTTGGATGGCGTCACCAACTCAATGGACATGAGCTTGATCAACTCCACGAGACAGTGAAGGATGGAAGCCTGGTGTGCTGCAGTCCATGAGGGTGCAAAGAGTCAGACATGACTTAGTGACTGAACAACAACAATAACATTTTAGAAAAGACTGAAGGGCAAAAGATTCTATAAATACTAATATAATAAATGAATGTTTGGATAGAATAATAATAGTTTAAAAATATTGCTGAATTAAAAAGCAGACACATTACTTTGCTGACAAAGGTCTGTCTAGTCAAAGCTATGGTTTTTCCAGTAGTCATGTATGGATGTGAGAGTTGGACCATAAAGACGGCTGAACACCAAAGAATTCATGCTTTTGAAGAAGCATGGTTAGAGAAGACTCTTGAGAGTCCCTTGGACTGCAAGGAGATCAAACCAGTCAATCCTAAAGGAAATCAATCCTGAATATTCATTAGAAGGACTGATGCTAAAGTTGAAGCTCCAATACTTTGGCCACCTGATGAAAAACGCTGACTTATTAGAAAAGACCCTGATGCTGGGAAAGACTGAAGGCAGGAGGAGAAGGGGACGGCAGAGGATGAGATGGTTGGATGGTATCACTGACTCAACAGACATGAGTTTAAGCAAGCAGCAAGACATGGTGAAGGATAGGGAAGCCTGGCCTGCTGCAGTCCATGGGGTTGCAAAAAATCGGACACAACTGAGCAACTGAATAACAACAACTTTTTAGAAAATGTTAGCAGTACTAATTAAAATGATAATGAAAATCAATAGTGATTGAGAGATAATTTTTAAAATAATATACATGATGTATAAGGAAGTAAAAATATTTTACAGAAATATTAAAGTTTCTCTGAAATAAGTAGAGACATATACAGTATACTTTTGTTAATATAATGAATGTTGCAATGATATGCAATCTCAACAAATTGATCTAAGATTCAATACACTATCAATGAAAATCCTTTTAGCATTTTGCACTGAACTTCACAAGTTTATTCTAAAATCTTCATTGGCCAAGAATATAACAAGGTGGGAATTTATCCTGCTGAATGTAAAAACTTATTTCATCTTAGACAATGGGTTTCTAACTGAAGCTGAAAAACTTATATACAGAATGGGAAAGAACGTAGGAAAACAAGTTAAGCTTATATGGGATGTTGATATATGATAGTGAGCATTGCAGTTAGTGAAGAAAATGATGGACTTTAAGTAAATAAATGCAGCAGAATTGACTGACCACACAAAAAATATAAATTGAATCTCCCAAATTCACAGCAATCATAGAAAATCTATTGTATGTGGATTAAGCATTTAACCATAAATCTAAATCATAAAACTTGAGGAGACTATACAGACTATCTTTATCACTATAAAATGACATGCTTTTTAAAAGCATCACACAATTACAAATTATGTAGAAACAATTTCAACTATAAATCATTTTTATAAAAAGATATCATAAAAAGAACAAAATGGGAAATCACAAACTAAGAGAAGATATTACAGAAGTAAGATTTATGCAAAGGTTATATAAAGAACTACTAACAATCTAAAATAAAATGGCAAAAGAATTTTTAAAATTTTTGGACATTTAATTTAAAAAAATCCAAATGTCCTAGAAACAATTATGAAAATGAACATAGAAACTGTAAGGGGCAATTACCAGATGGTGAAAATACAAAAGCCAGTCAATATCGAGTGTTTGTCAGGATACTGATAAGCTGACATTCTCATCTGGCAAAAGTGTCAATTTAAACAAAGCTTTGTAAAGGTTTTGCGTTACCTAAGAAATGTGCGCATTCCCATGTCCTACAACAAATCAATTTCATTCCTAGACTTACATTTCAAAGAAACTCTTGAACATGAGCCCTAGGACATTAATATTAAAAGTTCAAAATCTTTCCCGAAACTTTATTATTTTTAAAATAATGGCAAATGAAATGTACATGAATGATATGATGGAAACATAAAATGTAGTACTTTCAGTTGATTATTATACAGCAATAACAGAAAATAAATAATGATCTGTGCATCAACATAAATAAATATTAGTGATAATGGTGATAGGAAAGAATCACGGAAGAATACATAAAACATGATTCTATTCACATGAATTTTAACAACTAGCAAAATAAGCAACATTAAAGTTATAAGGAAAGCAGCAGAAAGATTAACACACACACACACACACAAAATGATGATGGCAATGGCAGGGAGAGTGTGGGAAAGACTTTATCCAAAAAGTGTACACCAGGGAGGAACCTAAGTTACAAATGATTACTGTTTTTTTAAACCTCAGTAGTTGATAACCTCAGGCTTCCTTGGTGGTCAGTGGTAAAGAACCTGCCTGCCAATGCAGGAAACATAGGAGATGCGCGTTTGATCCTTGGGTCAGGAAGATCCCCTGGAGGAGAAAAGGAAAGCCACACCAGTGTTCTTGCCTGGAGAACCCCATGGACAGAGGAGCCTGGCAGGCTACAGTCCATGGGGTCGCAAATAGTCAGACACGACTTAACCATTAAACAACGACAGTTGCTAACCTTAGTAATGTCTATTTTATTATTGTTGGTTCTATTGTATCCCCTTTGCCTTATCCAAGTTACTTACACACATTAAATGCCCATCTATTATCTAGTCATTAATATTTCAACCTTGGAGTCCCATTCGTTATTTTTTTATTTATGTACAAAATGTTGGGAAAGGCAGTCTTGTGTGTGCGGTCTCTTGGCTACCACCTGGCCATGGAAGCCTGGGTATGAGGTGGGCTTGCAACCCTTTCTTAGAAATAGGTAAAGAGCCCACACAACCTGCGCCATGCTTGTCATCTTGCATGGGTTTATCTTTCTCTATTTCAGGCTCAGTGAGTGTGCTCTTTTGCCTTTGCTTGAAGAGTGTGTTAAATGGTACCTGGGTAACCCCCGTCCAAGGGGTGTGGACTGTGCTTTTCCATTGCAACACAAGTTGCTGGGAAGGATCCACTGGCCACGGGGGACTGACTCAAGCTACTAAAACTAATCTTGCTCTCTCTCTTCTCTATCTAAGCAAAGCATTGCTCCATTTAGTTCTTAACTGTTTCCCTTGGTGACTCCAAACCCAAGATGCAACTGTTTAAAGTCCTTCTCCACCATTGCTAACTGGTCCAAGTACCCTACTTCCTTCAGAATGATAATTGGTACACCACACTTCACTCAACATAAAACACTGTACATATTTATTTATATCAAATTCAAATTAATGTGTATATGTTTATATAAAATGTATTAATACATTATATAAATATATGGAACCTCATTTTTTAATCCCAGAGTGAACTTCTGAAATTTTTATTTCAAAAAGCTATGTCAGTGCTACTGAAAAACTCACATCAATGGGTTTGTTCATTCTTAGAAACTCATAAGTAGAATTATGTTCACATAACTTTCAGAGATCATATTTGTTTTGATTTGGCTGTTTTACTTAACAATACAGAAAGCATTTTCTCTTGTTATTTTGTTCCTTTTCTCTGGTACTTGCAAGAACATAAACATCTCATCTTGCCTTTTTATTTTACCATGTGAAAGTGAAAGTGAAAGTTTTATTTTACCATTTGAGGCTCTTGATTTAAACAAATCTTGGGTTAATGTAGTCTTCAATTAAAAATTTTACTTCTGTTGGGTAACATCAAAAGCAAATCTCCCATATCTCTACAAGCCTCTAAAATTTCATTTCTCATAAATCGAATTATGAGTCCCTAATTGCAAGCAATCTTTCCTAAAATAAATGTCTGAAATTTTACTCTGCAACATGTCATATATATTAGTACATTATTTGAACAGTTACTTGAATTTGGCACCATATACATTATAGCCAGTTTTTAGTGTTTTGAATAAATAAGATCATGATGCAATTAGTGTTACTTTATAACAGATAAACAGATAAGTATAACACAAAACTTATTTAAAATATAAATGGAAGATGCTCCCCCACTAAGCTGTCACATTATTTTTGGAGAATATCTGTCTGTTTACAAACCGTGGTTTATATCTTGTTCTTGATGTGCATGCTAAAGATATTATAAAAATAAGTCCCAATGAACTTGTACAAGATCAATAATGGCTATTTTGGACCATATCAGTATGTTTAAGTTGACATGTAACTCTCTTAATCTAGTTTTCATGACTTAAAAATAAATGCCCAATATTTTTCACTTGTTCTATATTTTTTAAAATAAAGAAAATATATAAACTTTAAAACAATAGGAGATATTTTTAATAATATATTTTATAATTTCAAATTCTGTTATAACAACACTAATAAGATTTCATAGTGAAAAGCTGATTAGAGGGAGGCATCACTGGTAGGTGCCCTGACCTCCTCAGCAGATCAACAAAGAAGCAGGTGAGGGAAAAAGTCCAATGGCAATGTGCCATGTGAAATCTTGAAAATGAGCCTGAAACATGAACTGTTTGAGGATAAAACAGGATAAAAATGCTTGTTAAATGAGCACAAAGGAAAAAGACTTAGAAGTTATTGCCGACTATAAATTTAATTTTAGTCAACACTGTAACATAAATGCAAACATAAAGTTAAACAAACAAAGGAAAATTACACTAATATGATCTTGGGTTCCATTAAGAGAAAGAAAAACTATCTAGAACCAAGAGCTGATAGCTTACAATTTAGTATGAATGCTGACAAATTGGACTGCTTCCAAAATGAGATAAGTGCTAAGACAAAGCAATGTATGATCATTATGAGGCTCATCAGAGAAATAAGACTGAATGGGCTAGACCACGGAGAGACGTGAGGGACATGAGAGATGATTTCCAATATTGTAAGGTGACTCCTATAGCTGATGCTACACTGGTTTTTAGTTGCTTTACAAGAAAAGTTTGAGAGAAGTATCTTCTAACAAAAGAAACTTAAAGGCTTTTGGACTCTGTGGGAGAAGGTGAGGGTGGGATGTTCTGAGAGAATAGCATTGAAACAAGTATACTATCAAGGGTGAAACAGATCACCAGCCCAGGTTGGATGCATGAGACAAGTGCTCAGGGCTGGTGCACTGGGAAGACCTAGAGGGATGGGATGGAGAGGGAGGCGGGAGGGGGGATCAGGATGGGGAACACATGTAAATCCATGGCTGATTCATGTCAATGTATGGCAAAACCCTCTGCAATGTTGTGAAGTAATTAGCCTCCAACTAGTAAAAATAAATAGAAAAAAAAAAAAAGAAACTTAAAAAATGGAATGTATGGGACTTCCCTAGAGCTTCCCAGGTGACACTAGTAGTAAAGAATCCACCTGATCCCAGGATCAGGAAGATCCCCAGGTCAGGGAGATCCCCTGGAGAAGGGAATGGCAACCCACTCCAGTATGCTTGCCTGGAGAATCCCATGGACAGAGGAGCCTGGAGGGCTACAGTCCATAGAGTCACAAAGAGTCACACACAACTGAAGCAACTCAGCACACACTCATGCATGAGACTTCCCTGGGACAGTAGTGAGGGCTCTGGGCTTTCATTGCAGAGGGCATGGGTTCAATGGTTAAATCCCAAATATTGCACTATATGGAAAAAAATTTAAAAAGCAATGTACAATGATTTCAATCATAGTGGTTCAGCTTTATCTGAACAGAATTGGTGGCACTGAAAAAATGGTTCAAGTGTTGGATAGGGATTCAACAAAATAAACTCTCAATTTTTCTTCAGACATTAGATTCTTTGCTTCTTTACCATATATGGTTATAAAATTAATTTGTTTAAGGCATAACCAAAAGTAATAAGCTTCTGGAATCTAGACAGTTCAAATGTGGAAGGTTTAAACTGATTTGACTATAATATGAATTAATTTGAGCCAAATGATTTTAATTAAGAATTAAATATTGAATATGTAAAGCTATAAAATTGAATATATAAAGCTATAAAAACTAGTCTTTTGAAAAACAAACAAAACCAGTCATGAAGTGTACTAATGTTATATATACATATATCATTCTAACTTCAGTCATTCGGTCATGTCCAACTCTTTGCAACCCCATGAACCACAGCACGCCAGGCCTCCCTGTCCATCACCAACTCCTGGAGTCCACCCAAACCCATGTCCATTGAGTCAGTGATGCCATCCAGCCATCTCATCCTCTGTCGTCCCCTTCTCCTCCTGCCCCCAATCCTTCCCAGCATCAGGGTCTTTTCAAATGAGTCAGCTTTTTGCATGAGGTGGCCAAAGTACTGAAGTTTCAGCTTCAGCATCAGTCCTTCCAATGAACACCCAGGACTGATCTCCTTTAGGATGGACTGGTTGGATCTCCTTGCAGTCCAAGGGACTCTCAAGAGTCTTCTCCAAAACCACAGTTCAAAAACAAATATCATTCTAACTTGACCAGAGTCAAATCGTTTATTGCTCTATGTTTAAATATACCAGGTAATATTAATTATACTGTGTGCATTAAAAAAGATACAACTTACGGAGCTTTTTCATCTGCTGTCAATGACAAAACAATAGACGTGGGCTGTGTGAATCGCTTGTATCACTGTACTACTCATGTTGCAGCTACTAGCACTACTACTACTATTACTACCAAGACTATTAACCCTAAGACCTTTTCTATTACTGCTGCTGCTGCTACTGCTATGATAATCGCTTCTAGTAGTAATACTAGTACTGCTACTACTAATACATTACCTTTATTGAATTGTTATGATATAATATGCTAAGGTGCTCTTATTAGAATGTTAAGTCAATCAGATGATTTATGCTTTAAGCAACCCTATGAAGTAGAAACTATTACCAGCTTCATTTTAAAGATAAATTTAAAGTAAGCAACTTGTCCAAGAACTTACACGTTAAAAGTGGGATGACCAGCATTCAAAATAAGGCAAAGGTTTTAGATTTTATGGTTTTATTAACCTATATTCCACTCAAAAAATAAAATAAAATGAATTGTGATGTAAGTGTGATTTTTGACATAAAATTAATATGCATCTGTGGAGGAAGTTTTCTCCAAATATAGCACATTATTCTAATGACATTTCTACACTGTTCTTAGTATCTATAAGTTCACTCTCTTCGGTAACCCTGTTCATTTGTCTCACACTTTGTAAGTGTCCTTTTATAACCTAAAATTTTCATAGCATTAGCAGTTATGAGTAAGTTAATTGGTCATGCATGTTTGGTATTAGTCCCACACTATGTTTCAGAATTGCTTGGCTATGATAGGGTACCCATCCTCCCACAATAGAACCCAGGTTTACGTTTCTGCAGAGAGTAGCTCTGTCTACCATTATATGAGCTTGATTTCATTTGATAGGGATTTTATCCTTGCTATTAATATTATGAAGAAACATTAATGATCTTAAAAATCAGTCATTGTTGCCATATAATTAAGTAGGGAGAAATGTAGTGGCTTCCATGAGTATCAACACATTACCATCTGAAAAGTTATGCACTTTTAAAAGAAACTGATTGAATAAGTCATAAAGTCTAGTTCAGTGATAACTCCCCTCTCGGTTCTCTCACTTATTTGCTCCTAAGCCATTCGAGGGTATGGTGATTTCTACCTACAAGCTTTAGCAATATACATAGGGAGAGCCTCAGACACAAAGTTGAAAAACTCTTGTGTTTCTTCAAATATTTTGGGAAATTGGGAAGAATCATCAGAATAATTTCTCTGATTAATCGGAAATTGGTATAATATTCATTTCACTAGATGAACAGAAAAGAACATTGATTAAATATTAATTCATGAACAAGAATTCATTACAAAGACTATTATAGATTGTACTCTAATTAGAACATGAGGGAAAAAATACTTTGCCTCCATATTGAAAACACGGTTTAAAAAAAAGCAAATATCAGATGATGCATACATCAATGAAACAATAGAAATGTGGATATAACTATATAAGTCTCTTCAATCAAGATATGTTTGAGTGTCTTAATGAGATATAAAATGTACAAGCTAGTTCTATCTACATATCAAGAAAATGAAAGTCATTCAAAAACTGAAGATAAATACATAAACATTTAACACATTTAGCCTAAACCTACATTTTAAAAAAGATGTAATAATGTTTTTAAACAAAAGTCCATGTTGCTACTAAATTTAAGTCTTGCACATATATATGATGTTTATGGTATGTTGCAAAACACATGAGGTACTATTATCATCCTCATTTAATAGGTGAGGAAACTGAGGAAGAGAGTGTTTAAGAAACTTACCCAAAATTTGACTTCAAAGTCTTGGGTTGTGAATAAATACACAGCCCAATGTCTGGACTGTGAATATATCAAGCAAATGACTTCATAGTTTCTCCTTTAAGCCTTTCACAGAGTAGCAAACACTCTCTACTCCAAGAATTAGTTTATAACTTGAATCTTCCCAATGGATTTGTGAGTAGAGCTATTGAAAAAAGATGACTGGTTCAAAAATGGGTGTCTGATCCAAGCCAGACCAACTAGGGGTAATTAAATATCATTTTGAAGACTTTCCAAGTGTTGAGAGAGAATGTCAAGCTCCTTTTACTAGGTTTTCAAATAGAAATGATTGTAAGTCAGGAAGACTCTCCCTGAGAATGGAACCAGCAGAAACAGGAAAGGAGGGATGGATTAAAAGGGAAGAAAGAAGGAGGGGAAGAGCATGAGGAAGAAATAAAGAGTGGGGGAGGAAAAGGAGGGAAAAAAGAAAAGAAAAGAAGAAGAAGGAAAATAAAGAGCAAAGACATGGCAAGATGGAGACAAGTTTCTTGGACACGTCCA
Organism: Cervus elaphus; assembly: GCF_910594005.1. Taxonomy (NCBI): domain Eukaryota; kingdom Metazoa; phylum Chordata; class Mammalia; order Artiodactyla; family Cervidae; genus Cervus; species Cervus elaphus. The sequence continues at coordinate 27,643,567 of NC_057845.1, forward strand.
GTCTGAAAAATGAAAACCTCTCCAAGACTTTTAAGATATAGGAATTACTTATTTTTCTTAGGCCAACTGAGTTGGACTTCTGTTTCATACAAATATAAGCATATTGGATAATTAATTTGTTTGGGATAACAGACTAAAGCACCTCAGGGCATATTAAACACTGAAATTCTCATCTTGATTCTTTTTATTAAGAAAATACTATCCTTTATCTCTTCAATATATTAAAGTTTTATAAAATTGTTTATGTAAGAAATGTCAATAACCACTAATATGTTTGAAAACCACAGCTTTGAATAATCTTTCATGCTCTAACATTCTCTAAAAATCCAAATTTCCTTTTTTATAAAAACTGAAGATCAAAATATGTCCACTGATTATTAGAAATTACTTTTTTCACATGAAAGAAAGAGGGAATAAATTAGCAATTATTCCACCCTGAATCTATGTCAGACATTATACTAGGACCTTTGTACAAATTAACTTGTATTTTCTATTAATTTTTAAAATACTCTCCTTTCAACTGAATATACTGAATTTTCCCCCAACAATATGAAAGTTATGCATTCCAGATCTTTATTTTCACTCTTTCAATTTTTCAATCCCTTGTTTTATAGCCTATAATATACCTTATGTGACATATTTTTATATGTCCATTAAAAATATCAGATTCCTGAAAAATTAGAAAATGTTTACAATATCTAAAATCAACACATAATTTTCATTAAAACTATATTTTAATCACTGAAGAAAATACTGGAAACTTTATATAAAATTTTGAAACACTATAGATAAATAACCTTACTTAGGGAGATGAATAATAATTATATGAAGAGGCACTCAAGGCCTCTAGTAATCAAGAAAGTGTTAATTGTTAATTTAAACAAGAGATACTACATAAAATGTATCGCAAATCGTCAGCTTGCAAAGAGGGAAGCCTCACCACACGTTAGTGAGGTATAGGTAGATTAAAACCCTTATGCACAGCGGGTAGGAGTGTAAACTGGTATAACTATTATAAAAAGCTTTCTGGATATATTAAGTGAGATGTATTATGTACATGCTCTAAATTGAACTATTCTGCCACAGAAAAGTTCTTATGTCAATTTGTAGGAAACCAAAACGTATGTTTGTATTCACTGCAGCTGTGTTTAGTGGAAAGTTGGGACAATCTGTGTTTGTCTAGGGAACTGAATAATAAAAGTATTTGCGATGGTTACTATGGAACACCATGCACCAGAATGAAGCAGTGGTCTAGATACACATATGATAGCCTGCTTATAACTGAAAACAGCACTGAGTGAAATCACAGGAGAAAACAATGAGATTTACAGCATAATGTAAATTTTTTGAGTTGAACACACACAAGCATAACAATTGGATTAAAGATACACTAGACATTAAATGTTTGTGTCCTTTTATATCTTGAAGCCCTAATCCCACATGTGATATTTGGAAATGGAAGCTTTGGGAGGTGAGTAGGTTGAGGTGCAATACAAAATATTTTCAATTTTACATTTTTTGTATGATAATTTGTGGGTTTCCTAGGTGGCTCAGTGTAAAGAATCCACCTGTTAACGCAGGAGATGCAAGAGATGTGGGTTCCATCACTGGATTGGGAAGGTCCCCTGGAGAAAGAAATGACAATCACTCCATTATTCTTTCCTGGAAAACTCCATGGACAGAGGAGGCAGGTGGGCTACAGTCCATGGGATCGCAAAGAGTCAGACATGACTGAGCACACATTCCATACCATACCACGTTTCAGAATTTGGTTAACATCTACACCACTTCTATAACCTAACTTCCACTAAGATGTAAATTGCATCTTCCTTTTGCTTATTTTCTTCCTGCACTTGGCTCACAGTAGGTATTGAATGAGAATAACTGAAATATTAAATTACCTAAATAAAAAGTAAAAGCACTTAATTATGTCTAAAACAGAGACATTAATAAGCATGCAGACTTTACATGCCTGAAGATTTTTATGGGGAAAATACTTAGATTTTTCCTTAAATACATATCACATGAGTGTATATTTTATCTACTTTATTATTTTTCCTCCTATATTCCTTCCAAACACACATCCAGGATATGTGTCTCTAGTACTGGGGGATATTTTTATTGTGGGCATAAAACAAAAGTTATTCATGAATAATGTATATTTCAGGCTAGTGTTTTCCACAATCTTGAAGGTTCTGTGTAAAGAGAGAAGGAATATTGAGAGAGAAGAGACCAGAGAGTAACAGAGAATGCAACAGGCAGACAGGGGATATATACTTATACACGAATGGACAGAGGTTGAATTTGACTTCCCAAAGAATGCAAAGAAGCAGCAGCTGAACAGGTGCCTGGAGTATCCAGCATGAAGTTGTGAAACCATGCCCCTCTCTCAAAGGTCTCAGGGTGAGACCTCGAGGCTGCATGATGCTCTTACAGAAATTAATTCTAACAGCTTCTAGACTAAGCAAAACTTTGCCATCAAATTCAAAGGACCACTTGGCATTGCCAATAGACTCATCAGTCACCATGATGGACTAAATAACTAAAACTTTTCTTCCATTTTCCTTACATAAGGGAATAGAGTGTCAACAAAAAAGAGAATGATGCTTCTCATAGGGCAGTTTTTGGATCACAGAATCATTCACTTTTGTCAAAGCACAGATTCTGGTGATCCGTCTCAGACCACTTAACACAGAATCTTTGGGGTTGTAGCTCTAAATTACATGTTTTATTCAAAAATATTTATTTATTTAGCTGTGCTGGGTCTTAGTTGTGACATGTGAGATTTTTGACCTTGGATGTGGCATGTGGGACCTTTCCCTAATTGCGGCGTGTGGAATCTTTAGTTGTGGCATGTGGGATCTAGTTCCCTGACCAGGGATTGAATCCACCCCCTTCATTAGGAGTTTGGAGTCTTAGTCACTGGACCACCAAGGAAGTCCCTAAACTATATGTTTTTAAACTCTTCATTTGAGCATACTGAAGTTTAACAGTCATTGAGAGGAAAGACAGTGTGGGTCACCACAAGGAAAGAACTTTAGAAACTGACAGCATTACTGGCTTCAAAGAATTGTTCAGGATTCATACCCATTTCAAAAGTCGAGAAATGTAAACTTGGAACTTGGAACAGATCACACCCAGAGACAGTCAAACCAAAGGAAGAAACCAAACCAAAGGAAGAAACCAAACCAGAGCAAGAAACCGGGAGGAAATAAGTACTCAAGAACAAGGCAAGCTAACCGCTCAAAAGACTGCAGTAAATCTCAGAAACAAATCAGTCATGTGAGAGACAACGTCAGGGAAGAAGAAGGATCAGACCACAGCAGCAGTGACTGATGGATTTCCCAGTGTCTATGGATTCTAACTGCATAGCCTCTTTTAGAGTTTTCCGATGTGATAGAAACTCCTCCTAGTACCTAATCAGTCTGAGCAAATGGGAGTATGTGACTGGAGTGAGATATGACTTTTTGAAAAAAGTCTGACACTCATCTGAAGTCCAGTTGACTTTTCAAAAGTAAGGTATTTTGCTGAGGAACGTTCTAGTCTATTTAACTATATTTAAGCTTATTTTGTCAAAATATGAAACACGGTTTGCCTTAGAGAGTACACTATTTAGGACAAACTAGAAAAGTAATTGCAAACGATTTCCATTACATGAGGAAAAAAAATTAAATATGGCAGCAAGCTATTACTGAAAGATAAAGACAGTAAAATAAGTGCTATAAGTGTCTATTTCTACTCATTTGGCAAGGCTTTTTTTTTTTTACTTGACATACTATGTTTTGATGATTGTTCGTTCAGTTATTCTACTTCATGTTAACAAGGGAAATCTACTACATTTGGCATGAACTTTGATTTGTAGCCATAAACTGAGGGAAAAAAATAAAAATGCAAATATTACATACACAGAAGCAATTTATTCACCCTGTCTATCAGTTGGCAGACAGCTTCAAATTCCTAGTAAATATGTTCTAGTGTGAGATAAGGAGGTGTCATTCAAAGGAACAGGAAGAATACATATTTAGACCAAAAAAAAAACACACCAGTGGTCAGAAACTATAATCTCTCCGAATTAATGCCTGAGAAAATTACAAAGTGGATAATTTGTTCATCCTGGAATTTTCCCTCACTTATTTGATTATTTTTTATTGTAAACTCACATTATCTCACATTCGTTCATCACACCTAGTTCTACATTTCTTTCATCAGTTTCAATTTAAAGATTGATTCTCTCAAAATCAGTTGCAATAGTTCAACTAAAACATGCTCTTTAGAAGTGGGTAAGCCCAGATTGCTCTGGGGGGTACTGAAAGTAAAGTAAAACATAGAATCTATTGAATAGCATGAAAGATACCAGAATGTCCCTTTTCTTTTCCTGCTTTGACACGTCAGTCAAACCTGGCTAACACCCCTGGGGAAAGTCATCAAAGCCAGTTTTCAGAGATTTGTCAGAGTTTCTCAGGGAACATTCTAAGTATCCTATTTTCAAGAGGATTACAGTTTAATATGCTCACTCTGAATATCTTTTCTTATTACCTAATTGGCTGAAGTTATTAAAAACTTCTCAGCGAGTTGAGTTTCAATTCACACCTTGTAAAAAAGGCTAAAATATGCACACAGAAGACTTTTGCAACAGAACAAGCAGTGTTGCTGTTTAGTGTGACTCATTATAGCACAAAAAGTAGGGCCCGAAGCTAGACTATGAGATTTAACACTCACCTCTGTGAAATAGGTGAAGTGCAACATTTAACATCAATCTTTACTTTTCAGTTAACACAGCTCATTATGGACCAGATGGCTTGACTGTTCTGCCATTTCCTGTGTATATTTTTACAAGACTAGAAATGCAACTCTTCTTAAAAGAAAAGTAAAATGTCGTAATCGTAAGGTGAGTGGTTTCAAGGATAGATGCTAAGAGTAATTTCGGATTTATTGAAAAGCAGGTTCTAAAATACAGGTAAATTATTTCACCAGTGAAATGTTTGAAAGAGACATTTAAACACTCACCTGTAATTCCTTTACATTTATCATTGTAATTACTTCAAAAACTACAGGGCTCTGAGTCATTTCCCTGCATTTTGATCATAGATACCAGGAAGAGCTATTTGCTTCATGAGTTGCTAAAATCAAATCTCCAAAGTCTATGCATTGACTCTCTCTGCTCTTGACACAACTGCTTGAAGGACTGAGTCCAAAAGTGAGGTTTTTCTGCTATAATGCCTGTATATATATAACAACTGATAATTTCAAATTATTCAAAAAAGGGCTCACATTTGAGCATTCCATAAATATAGCTGTGCTGTTGATAGCTGGATATCAAACATGACATTCTGTAAAATGTCCACAGATTTCATGGAACTAAGCTCCCATCCCTACGTCAGAAGCAAAGACATCCAAATAGCACTCCACTTACCTTTATGTCTTTTTTTTCTCTCCTGAAGGCATCACCTGCTGAGCTCTAGTTCAGCTTCTTACACCTAAACTTTTTTTTTTTTTTTTGCATTCATGCTCCTGTATTACATAAGTACAAGTTGAAATCTGCTTGACCATAGGTTTACAGTGTGATTCTCTTGATGTGTGATCTTTAATTTCTACTGCCCTTTGAAATAGGAGATACTAATGAGATGTTCAAATATAGCTAATGGAAAAGTAAGATGGCCTTGAACAGTCAGTCAAGCATTGGGTCCTTTATAACAGTTTAATCAAAAGCCCTTTGATGATACAACTTCAAGCATTTTTCTGAGGCTTTTAGCTCACTCTGTTGACTTAACAGCAAGCCTAACTTACTTTAAAACATCAAAATGTTTACTGAGAAACAAGAAAGTCACTGTTTTACCCAAACACAGCATGTCAAACAAAAATTCAGCAGGCAGCAATGGAGTATTTTTTAGAGGCAGAGACAAGGCATGGAAAATGGTTGTATAGTTTAAAGAGGGGAGGAGGGAGAGCTATGGCCATTCGTTCTATTCTGTTCTGCTATTTCTTGTTTTCAACCATTTTCAGCTGTTTACTATACGAAGTAAAGTAAGTTTACTGCACAAAAAGTACAATAAGAATCGACATGAAGTTTTCTCTACCTAAATCAGTTACAACTACCAACAATACTCACTCAGATTTACTTTTCAGACCTTTTGCCCAAGTTAGAAAATTATGTCTAACCCCTAGTGAGCACTCAACAATATGTATTAGATAGTTGCTTTAGTGATTTTTATGTCAAGATTACATGCCATTTTAATCCATGTGAATATTTCCTCCCCTGAATATTTATAATGCTCAAGTTTCTAAATCTTACTCTGGAATTACCACAAAACAAAGATTTCTCCAGGAATGTTCCTGCCTTATGTTGGGATTTTCTTCCTTTTCTATTTTCTTTCTGCTACTTATATATCTATCCCTTCAGGTAAATATTTCCCCCAGAGTTAATTTTTTCTCATGCCCCACAAATAATGGCTTAATGCATTTCCACTCCAAAGACTTTAACTCCAAGTACTTAACACTGAGTGCCTAGATTCTCAAAGCATAAATTCACAGATTCCAATGTTGAGTTTACTTTGGAAGAATCAGCAGGGAGCCATTAATTTTCCTCATGATGTTCAAGGCATACAGTTACAGGCATATTAAAATTTGAAGCACATAATCCTCAGTATAAACAAACTAAAAATAATGGGCACTCATCAATTAAACTTTTCTTTTTGCAAAGTACTACTTTTATCCAGTTTAACGTGAATCATTAAATTGTATAGTCAGTTTCTATTGTGGTATGTTATTAGCTATAACTATTGTTTTCACTTACAAGTAGTATTTTTATTATAAAATATGATTATGAAGATCATTGTGAGATAAGATGAAATCAAATAAAACCCTGGTGGGTGTGTGTGTTTGTGTCTGTGTGTGAATGAATCCTATATCCTTTCCTTCATCTTCTTAGGTCAGATGTTTGGCACAGATGCCCTCAACATAATGCTAACCACCCACCATTGTCTCCCACGTGGGAAGGGAAAGGAAAGGAGAAGGAGATTAAAGTCAGCTCTGAACCGGCTTGCAATTTGGGCCTTGAGAAAAAAATGAATTGTGGTTTCTGTCCCACCCAAATCTTCATGAAGAAAAGAGTAACTAGATGATCTAGAATTTAAGAGGCTTCAGAGGGAGGAAAATAATGCATCTTCTCATGTTAGTTTAAACAATAAAAAACCTTCTTGCTTCTTTACACAGAGGAAAAGGTGAAAGGGGATAAACACAAGATAATACAGTTTCCTCATGATTAAATTAATTAGCGCTAAAGTGAAGGAAATGTTCATGAGTAGAGAGATAGAGTTGACCACACAATATGACTGCAGTGGGTGTGGAAGTAAGGTACTGCAGAAATGTTCGCCTACCAATGTTCCTCCTTCAGGAAACCAAAACAACTAGTCTTGTGAAACCCCATTCTACCTTCTCCTGGGCTTCCCAGGTGGTGCTAAGTGGTAAAGAATCCGTCTCCAATGTAGGAGCTGCAGGAGATGCAGGTTCGATTCCTGAGATGGGAAGATTCTCTGAAGAAGGAAATGAACACCCACTTCAGTATTCTTGACTGCAAAGTCTCATGGACAGAGGAACCTGGTGGGTTACAGTCGATGGGGTCACACAGACTCAGACATCACTGAACAACTGAGCACTGTCTTTCTCCTCAGATTATTGTGTTACAAGATTGAGCATGAAAGATTTCAAAGAATAATCCATTCTGAAAGGTTGCTTGAAAAATGGATAGCTATATTTTAGGTTCCATATGTACTGAAAATGAATATGGCTATAACAGTATCATAGGTTCACAGGACTACAAAAACACAGCTCTTCAAAAACAAGTATTGGGGATTAAAGATTTATCCTGTCAAAAAAGAAGAAAGAGCAGAAAGGACAATAAGAAGTTATGTAAGAAATCTATCTATCTATCCATCTATACATATATACAAATAGAGAGAGATAAAATAGCACTATCTAACCATTACACAAAAGGTAGAAATATTAAAACAAGACACTGTAAAAATTTTCCATAGGAAAAAATGTGAAAGATAGTTTCACAGTGGGTGGGGAGTGACATTACCAGCACAACCAAATGTTAATCATTATTATTATTTTTTTGGCCATGCTATGAGGCTTGCGGGATCTTAGTTTCCCAGATCAGGGATTGAACCTAGGCCCTTGGCAGTGAGAGCGTGTATTCCTAACCACTGAATAGCCAGAGAATTCCCATTAATATTATTCACATGGAAAAAAAAAGAAAAAAAAACCCTGTGAAAACCAAACCAATAAAATACTCAATGTTTTCCAAAACGAGAAAAAAATTATACACATTCAACTTTTCCACAGTATTACAGTAAAGATAATTAATATCTTTTTTAGTCATCAAAAATGCACTTAGAAAAACTATTTTCACCCATAAAAATGGATTTTTAAGTGGGAACAACCAATTGTTGACTAAAGATTCTAAGATATGTATTGTTTCACATATTACACATTAGTATTGCAACAAATTTTCTGAAAAAATTCTGAAAGTGAGTTTCAAAATGTTTTCAAAAGTTCACTTCTGGAAATCTTAAGAAAACAAGTATATATAGAAAGATTTAATTCTTAAGTTGTATATCTTGTTGTTACAAAAATTGGAAGCTATATGTTTAAATACAGATGTAGTCTTTCCTAATAAAATTCAGTGATTATGAGAGATGATATTATTCAATTATCTTCTTAGTAATTCATGTTTACTGGATTATATCAGCTCAATCATATATATCTAATGTTTTGAAGATGTTATAGTTAGATGAGTTATACTGAAACAAATAGTATTGAGTATAGCAAACTATCGGGTTGAATCATTGCTCTACCTATTAGTAATTTGTGATTCTGGGAGATTTAATTTTAATTAACAATCATCCACTAAAATATTTTAGAGAGTTATTTAAGAAAAATAAGATAATAAGTAGAAAGTGCTCAGTACCTGCAGTGGATGAACGCCTTCATCCCCCTAAAATTTATCGATTGAAGACCTAACCCTCAAGGTGATTGCATTAGGAGGTGCAGCCTTTGAGAAGTGATTAGGCCATGAGGGCTCTGCTCTCATGAGTGAGATTAAGTGACTTTATAAAAGAGACTCCAAAGGGTTCCCTCACCCCTTCCACAATGTGAGGTTGTAGTGAGAAGACTGCTGTCTATAAGGAAGTGGGTTCTAATCAGACACCAAATCTGCTGGTACCTTCATCTTTAACTTCTCAGCCTCCAAAACTATTAAAACCAAATTTCTGCTTTTTTTTTATAAGCCAATCAGTATATGGTTTTTGTTACAGCAGTACCAAGGGACTAAGGCTGCAGGTTCCAACATTTCTGGCACTAGGGGACAGTTTCCCAGGGGACAATTTTCCCCTGGATTTGCGGGGGTAGGGAGGATGATTTCAAGACGATTTTCATAAGTCATAAGGAGTGTACAACCTAAATCCCTCACACATGGCAATTCACACTAGGGTTTGCACTCCCATGAGAATCTAATAGCACCACTGATCTGAGAGGAGGTGGTAATGCTAATGATGGGGAGTGGCTTTAAAAACTGTTGAAATGTCACTTGCCTGCCCCTCACCTTCTGTTGTACAACCTGGTTCCTAACAGAGCAAGGATTTGTAGCAGTCTGTGGCCCAGGGGGCTGGGGAACCTTGGAGTAGGATGAAAAAGTGGAAGTTGCTCTGTCCTATCCAACTGTTTGCAACCCCATGGACTGTAGCCTGCTAGGCTCCTCTATCCATGGAAATCTGCAGGCAAGAATACTGGAGTGTGTAGCCAATCCCTTTTCCAGGGATCAAACCCAGGTCTCCTACATTGCAGGCAGATTCTTTATCATCTGAGCCACCAGGAAATTCCCTTGGAGTAATACAGTATGTAATAATAATCATAATACTTTAAATGCTATTATAGCCCTCATCATTTTTATCAGATCTGAAGTAAAACTCTTAATAAAACTTAAAAAAAAATTCAAATTGAAACTCAGATAAAACATTCTCTTGTAGGTTGTTTACTAGGAAAACAATAATAAGTTTAAACAAACTATCGTCTCTAAGAACTAAAAATTTGTACTCTGGTGGCCTTTATAAAACCACATACAACTTTATTTAATTAAATATTCTTTGAGTAAGGAACTGAATTTTTGTTCTTATGATTATGCTATTATTCTATGAAGTAGAAAGCTATCAATAGGCATCCTATTTATACTTTAATAATTGGGGAAAATATATACCTTACCTTAGATATTTTCCCTATGCTCCCTTGCCCCTTCTTAATTTTATTCATTTTGTAGTTGCTCAATTAATACAAGCACATTTATCTTGAAAACATTATCAAGCAATCAATAGGCATTATGCAATGATTTCAGAGTCATATAAGAAGCAATGGAAATAATTATTATCTACAGAAAATGATGGTATATATATATTTTTAATGTCAAATGTATTAATTGTGCGGCTCAAAGTTCTTTTATCCCTGCACCTAATTTACTTCACATGTTGACTACAGATTAAGTGAAATTAGTTCTGACAAAAGATTATATGAGAAAGACAAGGACAGGCCATATATAATTAAAATTTTTATAATTTACCAAATCATTGTGCTTCAATTTCCCCCACTGCCTTATTAATCTATTTACATGTATTTCTTCTCTAAAACTACTATCGTTTTAAAATAGTCTTTCAATTAACAAAAAGCTGGTTGAATTGAGCCCCAAATACTTTAAGATGTCTTTTTAGACAATGGCAGATTATATATATTTGAATAATAAATCCACAATAAAATACTCTACATTTGGGTACCATTGACTGTATAACTTGTTATTACATGCAATTCATTTTTTAAACAGAAATAGAAATTACAAAATTTCTTATAACATGTTAGAGGAATAAAACAATAAAGTAAGGTTCTGTGATTCAGAATCTGGCTACGGAGAAAAACAGCAAATGTTAGTGAATTCATTATTGCTATAATTCTGCTTATTAACAATGAAAATGTAAATACTTAAAAATGAATAAAGCTGCATTAGTAACGAACCTAGGTTTTCACATTTTTGTTTATTTATTTATTTTTTTTTTATTTTTTTTTTTTTACACATTTTTGTTTAGAAGTGATAAGTAATGTATGAATGTGACAAAAATAAAATTAACCATTCATCTTGATCAGAAATCCAGGACTATTTGAGATACAGTTCCTCTTATAAATTCTAATTCTTACCCCTAGAAAATACAAACAGTACTCTGTCTAGTTATCTTTCACTTTAAAAATGTGTCTGGCTGGAAAGAAACAGGAACGCTGATAATTTAGATTTACACTGATAAATCTGACATACCCTCCCCATTTGCTAAGAATTTTGCCATTATTACATGGTAATTCTGCTGTAACACTGACTGTAAATATCCAAATGTGTTTAAAATTTACCATGTAACATGTGGCCCTATTTAGAAAATCTACTGCCCATCTAACACACTTTCTCCAAAGTGGAAGAAAAGCTTTTCATGAGTTGAACAGGGTTCTGATGTGATTGCATAATAAATATACAGCCATAAAGCAAATGCTTCTAAATTCAAAATAGCAACATTTAGGACTAAATGAGATGCCTTTGTGTGGAAGTCTAATGATCCTTAATGTTTATAGACCTAAAAAAGAACTCAGAATACAACAGCAGACAAAGCACTTAAAAATTGCACTGATTTTTCTGAACCAAGCAGAAAATTTAAATTTAGCCTTTTATAAACCTAATTGGGAACAATCTTTTAATGACTAACACACAACAATGTAAATAGCAACCTCACCTGCTTTAGTTACCATAGCATATTTAAATCGGATAGTTAGAAAAATACTAACCCCACATTTGCTCAGCTTAGCTATAGTGAAATCAATATAGAATTAACAAAATCATATTGAGTTTACTGGAGATAAAAGCATTGTATCAAATCACTTAATTAAAATAAAAACACATTTTAAAAGGTTTTTAGTCTGATTACAGTTTTTGTTGACCTAGATTGTAGCCCCAAATCTACTTTATCATCATACTAATAAGGTCACAAATTCTCTGACACTCAATGGAGAGTGAGGGATCTATTTCCCTTCTCTATCTTCTGGGCTGGTCTGTGATTCTTTGACCGATAAGACTGGGGAAAAAAATGACACACACTATCCAGAACTACTTTTAAGGTGAATAGCAATTCCCAAGTTTGACTTTTAGAGTTGCCATGTAAGAAGTCTGACAACTCTACCAGAGAGACTTCCCAAAGGAAGTGATCGTAAAAATAGGGAAACAGGGAGAAGAGCACAGCTGAACACAGTCTGCTAGCCGTCCCCACCAAGTCACCAGAATGGGACTGAAGCTGCCTGGGGCCTCATCTATTAACATATCCTCTCTGCCCAGCTGCCAAGTGTGCAAAGCGACTCCAGTTGGCACCACATGAACTAAAAGAAGAACCACCCATCCAAGCCCCACCTGAAATCCTCAGCCACAAAATTGTGGGATATAATGAAATGTCTATTGTTTTTAGCCACTGAATTTTGACATAGTTTATTAAACAGCAATAGCTAACCAGAAAACACCAGTTCTTAGAACTAAGATACCATGCAAAAATAGCAAGAGTATTCTAATATTGGCACTGGGGAACTTATCTATCCTTTTGCCAGTGCATTAGTACATTCATCTTGAAAAGAAGTGTGGTGAAATATCATCTTTCTAAAGCCATAAAAATTCTTCTATGCTTTGTCCCAAGAATTTTGAAGAATTTGATCTAAAGAAATAATTCAAGATAAGCAAAATAAAAAAGGGCTTCTGTCGTGAGTGGCACACGTGGGGCGGCTCGTTTCCTCTACGTGAGGAATCGACATCAAAATAAGCAAAATATATATGTAATAAGTGTATATGTATATGTTAAGTATATTATATTATGTATAAATATGTTATTGTGTATTATATATGTATCTTACTAAGTGAAAATGTGATTATTTTAATCAAAATATAAATGATTATGATTAATAAAAATAAGGTTCTAATGAAATAAATGATGGTGTGTCAATGAAGCCATTATTATGTATTAAGAAAAATAATAATTTTGAAGACTGTAGCTATTTAGAAAATATTTATGCATATATTGTAGAGTAGAAGAAGCAAATGATACACTTGCAGATATTATATTGGTAAACATATGTATAAGTTACGTACACTAGTAGAGAAGAAAGCATGAGCAAATAAAAACAATATAACTATAAAGAACTTTTGGAAAATTTAAACTGTTAATAATTTGTTATATTCCTTGGGTCATAAAGCAGATTTAAAAAAATAATAACTTGGACTTCCTTGGATCAGTGGTGAAGAGCCTGCCTGCCAATGTAGGAGATACAGGTTTGATCCCTGATCCAAGGAGATCCCAGCTGCCACAGGGCAACTGAGCTCATTCACCACAACTACCAGGCCTGAGCTCTAGAACCTGTGAGCTCTAACTACTGAGGCCTGTAGACCCTGGAGCCTGAGCTCTGCAACAAAATAAAGCCACCACAGCGAGAAGGTCATGCACTGCATGACCCTGCTCTCTGCAACCAGAGAAAAGCCGGAGCAGCACAGAAGACCCAGCACAGCCGAAAATAAATAAACATTTAAAAAATAACAACTTAAGGATATGGACTGATGCAACAAATGCTGTATGTGCATGATCTTTTAAACAGTTGGTAAATCCAAAGAGTTTTGTAGAATTACCAGGCAATGAAGCAACTTTAGAAAGAAAATAAAATTACCCATATACTATAAAAGCAATATGTGAAAGTGAAAATCGCTCAGTCGTATCTGACTCTTTGCGACTCCATGGACTATACGGTCCATGGAATTCTCTATGCCAGAATACTGGAGTGGGTAGCTGTTCCCTCTCCAGCAGATCTTCCCAATCCAGGGATTGAACCCAGGTCTCCCACATTGCAGGTGGATTCTTCATCAGCTGAGCCACAAGGGAAACCCATGATAGAAATATATAACTCTTCAAAGGTAAGATCTACTCCATGTAACTTTAGGAAATCTGACATGTTGGCATTAGGATTTCCACCCTAATCATTCTGTATTTCGTGTGTCTGACAAATTCTAATATGTAGCTAGCATTCAGAATCTAATGAATGAGTGAGTGGATGAATGAATGAAAATCTGTTGCAAATCCTGTTACCACTGGAACAGCTATCAAAGTTAGAATTTGCATATATGGCATACAGTACACATAGAGGCACTATTCTTATACTTCAGAAATGATTTGTGAGTCCTTTAACTTGTTTAAGGTATAGACTTTTCTTTATGTCAAGTTATTCGATTTACAAGTTATTTCTTGTTAGAGAACGATTCGAGTCCTTTTTATATTTTGGCTTTTTTTCTATTTTCTATTCCCTGTCAACATATTTTCAATGAGCTTCAATAAAATAAATGATTACTCAAGTTACCTGACTTCCTCTCCCACTGAAGAAACTTTAGACAGTTAAAAGAAAGAGAAACAAAGTAATTTATTTGTAAAATGTAACTATTTATTTGATAAGTTATTTCCACATAGCAGAGCTTGAAGCCAACTTTAGACTGTAACTTTATTACTCCTAGCATGTGGAAGAATCTATTAACCAAAGCAAAAGAAGCCAAAAGAACAACAAAAAATAATGAGTGAATGATTCTTCAGTCCATATTTAATCATTCTTCTTATCAAAGGAATACTGAAGTAGTTGATGTTTGTCTGAAAATACTATAGCTTCTTTTTAAAAATGGCTTTATTGAAACATAATTCATAAAATGTACAGTTCACCTATTCAAATTATACAACTCAATGCTTTTATTATTATACAGAATTGTACACCTATTACCACAATTTTCTACCATTTTTATATGCCAGAAAGAAACACAAATACATTATCAGTCACTTCTTGTTTCTCCTAACTCCCCTTGACCTGGGTAATCACTAATCTATTTTCCATTTTTAGAGATTTGTCTCTCCTGAACATTGCATATAAATGAAATCACAAAATTTAAGGTCTTTCACTGGCTTCTTTCACTTAATATAATATTTTCAAGGTTCATTCATGTTAAGCATATGTCAAGCTCTTCGTTCCTTTTTATTGCTTCCTGAAATGTGATATGGATATATGCTATTTTATTTACCTATTTATCAGTTGAAGAACATTTTGGTTGTTTCCACATTTTAACTGTTATGAATAACGTTACTATAAACATTTATGCACAAGTCTTTTTGTATGAACATATGTTTTTATTTCTCTTCAATATATACCTAAGAGTGGAATTTCTAGGTTGTTTGAAGACTTTATGTTTAACCTTTTGAGAAACTGTCAAACTGTTTTCCAAAGTAACTCTATTACTTTATGTTACCCCCAGCAGTGTATAAAAGTTTCAATTTCTCTACAGCCTCATTAATACTTGCTGTTATCTGAATTTTTGATTATAGCCATCCTACTGAGTGTGAAATAGTATCTCATTTGGTTTTGATGTGCAATTCTCTAATGACTAATGATGTTACACATCTTTTCATGTGCTTATTGGCCTTTGATTATATTCTTTAGAGACATGTCTGTTCAGATCCTTTACCCATCTTTCAATTGAATTATCTTTTATTATTGAGTTATAATATTTGCTAAACTTTCAGGATACAAGTGTCATATCAATTATAGGATTTGCAAATACTTTCTCCCACTATTTGCGTTGCCTTTTCACTTTATTGATGATGTTCTTTGAAACACCAAAATATATAATTCTGACAAACTCCAATCAATCTACTTTATTTCTTTTCTCATTGATGTGATATGGCTTTTTGAGGAAAGGATTGTGATCAATACTTTGGGTGAACATTTTTACAGCCAGAGGCCATGAATTCTGTCCATGGAGCACAGGTGCCTTGCACATGACTCTAATCCCCCAGCGACTTTTCTGGCCTTAATCACATACCAGAGTCTTTAAGCAGCTGTAGACTCATGGCACCTCTATGGGATTAGAAAGCAGAGGAGACAAAGACCCTAATCCTTAAAGAATGTGACATGTTTCTTATAGTTCAGAAAGCAGAATCCTCAGAGAATGCTGGTTAAACTGGAATTGACTTTTAAACAATATATACATGGAATACAGGTTGCATATGTTAAATTACTTAACCAACTAGTTTTTCTTCCAGTTGTATAAATTCTTTGAATAAGTATTATTTGAGTCACTTTTTATGAAAATACTGTAAGTTATTACCTGTTTATATATGTAAAAATGATGAGTATTATGAATCAAAGAATGATACTAATATTCTATTTTAACAATGGGTCTCCTATAATGTCAGATGGATCTCTAAACTCAACTCTCTCCATTCAAACTTATCATGAAATAAGGTCCTTTCAAACACAGTCATTTATGTCTTCCAATTTCATTTCTTAATGATGCTTTCCTTTATTTTGTTGGTTCTGCATTTTTTATCTGTAACAGTAAATAACTTTACAGGGTTTCCATGTTGTTCTGCTTCAAATGCTAAAGTTGGCAACTTTTTGAATTCCTAAATAAATCACTATTTTAATAGCAAGTTAAATATTTACTGTCACTGCTGGGTAGAGTATACCTGTTGAGAGAATTAGAATTCATTTAAATCAATTCTTATGATATATTTTCATTATTTATCATCAATGATCAAATATGATAGCTTTCAAATTCCATTGTGATCCTGATCTTACACTGTTTCTAAAAATTTATAATGATTTTTGATCAATGCGACCTGGAATTTCTTTTGTTAAAAAGATTTATATGACCAAACTCTTTGAAGTCATGAGAAAATGTTGCCTCATATATCTAAATCCTTTTACATGGCAAAAGAGTTAAAATCTTGGATTATTTCTTTTTGGAACATGGAAGCCCTTTGGGACAGAAGTCTGCCATTATCTTTTAAAAAAAAAAAAAAAAGAGCTTTTACTCCCTCATTAACTTTTCCTTAAGAGACAATGACCAGCTTCCAAAAATTAACTACAACAATGAAGCTAGGTTTCTCTTTCATTTTTCATCTGGTCATTTTTAAACAATTTTAGTTCTAGGCAGCTTATACATGTGATAATGAATTGGTATTAGTATTGTCAATCTTCTTTGAAAGAAACCAGACTTGCCTCTTAATTTAAAAGGTTGAAAACCCCCCCAAATCCTTCTAAAATGACAATTTCTCTTTTCTGTGTCCAAAAGATTGTCTGTGCTGCTGAAGGCTATGAACATATATTTCACAAAGTCTGTACTCCTAAAAAGCACATATTTTTATAAGAAAACAGATTTTAAAAGAATTCAGACTATAATTACTGACATTTAAAACATGTCACTTTTAAATCTACATTTCCTTTAAAGAAAGTTTTCAACATGATCATACACATGGCCATATACATCTTATTTCAAACTCATATGTCACTTCTATTCGTAATTCTTTTCACTTGTACTTCAGTTGTTGTTCTCTTTATATTTCTTAAAAGACAAATAGCACTGACTGAAGCCTAATAAGACTGTATCTTTAAGTTCTAATGACAAAAAGATCAATACAGCCTATTTCACAAGTTAAATGAGCTAGTTTTATTCAAGAGCAAAATGAAGTCAATTATTATTGTCAAAAAGGATTTCTACCATACAATATAGTAAATCTGTAGACAGGGAGTGTGATGTTTGGACACAATGTGTAGATTCAAATGGATCTCCATGTGTCTTTCTCAATAAGTTTGACCCTGGAGTAATGAGGCATCTCAGACATTAGACACTTAGGCGGGACTAATGGTTTGATAAATGACTCTATGGCATATCTCTTAATGTTTGCCAGAAACATTTTAACTCATTTAAATGGAGGTTTATTGATTAATGCAGAGGAATAAAGTGTTATTATTTGTATTATTTCGGTCAATATCTATTATCAGAAACAGTTTATTTTTCAGGAGTCAGACTATATCAGGAACTGATTAGACCATATCCAGAGGGAGGTGTCAGCTCTTCACATCAGGTGGTCAGAGTATTGGAGCTTCAGGTTCAGCATCAGTCCTTCCAAAGTATATTCAGGGCTGATTTCCTTTAGGACTGACTGGTTTGATCTCCTGACTGTCCAAGGGACTCTCAAGAGCTGACTCATTTGAAAAGACCCTGATTCTGGGAAAGACTGAGGGCAGGAGAAGGGCAATGGAAGAGGAGACGGTTGGATGGCATCACTGACTCAATGGACGAGTTTGAGCAAATTCTGGGAGGTAAGAGAAGGACAGGGAAGCCTAATGTGCTGCAGTCCATGGGGTCACAAAGAATCAGAAATGACTTAGAAACTGAACAACAACGAAAAGAGGGAGGTGATCAGAATGACTAGAAGAGTGGAAACTCTAATATGAGAAAAGGTTAAGGGATGGGAATTATTCTGCCTAAAAAAGAAAAAAAAAAAAAAAAAAGAATGGCTAATAAAAACAGCCAAATATTTGAGCGCATGGCTCACAGAAGACACATATGGCCCTAGTGAGAAAAATGAAATAATTACTTGAAGGCAAATGTTCACTCTTTGTGAAGAAGTTAGAGCGCTTAGAAATGGGGGTGGCATCTCAGAAACAATACAGTTTCTAGAAGTAGGCAAGAGGATCCTGGGGAAGAAGGGTTTACAGTGGATACTGACCTGGGGAACCTTAGGGAGACCATAAAATTTTCACTTTGGCACCAGCAGAAACAAGCAAAGGATTGACCGCATTCCTATTACATGCCTCCAACTGTGCTAAGCACATTTGGGAGTGAAATCTGGACTCTGTGATACTTCTGGAGGTTTAAAATATTGATGAAAAGGCAGACCTAAAAATCATAAAACAAATATGTATAAAAAATCCAGTAATATTTAAGCCACAGATTAAAAATTACATGAAAAAAGAAATTCCACTGATTTTACTCACTGCTGTGGGTATAGAATCTACAGTGTCTGATGCTAAGAACATTCTTTCTTTATTGTGTCAAATCCTGTGAGAAGTGTACTATAATAATCCATATTTTACATTTGAGGATACTGAGGACAGAGAGATTAATTTTTCCAAATCACATGACACAGTGGGATTTTAACAGTGGCTCAGAGTTCATGCTTTTAGCAGTTACCTTGCCCTAAAATTCACAGAAATTAAATATGTTAATTACTAGAGGTAAGTCACAAGTCATTAAGAGAAAGACAGCTTTTTATAAGGTGGCAAGCTTGAAAAAGGAAATGAAACTTGAAATTGGGGAGAAAATAAACCAGGTACAAAGTAGAGTCAAAATAGAAAGAGGGTGAAGGAAAACAACATTTATTCATTTATTTAGTGAGTACTAAAATAACCATATACTATGTGAAGCATTGGAAAAGTATATGAAAGACTAATACCAATTCCTGCCTCCAAAAAGGAAGTATGATGTAGAAAGAACTTGGAATTGGATTTTGACAGACCTTAAACCTATTTCAGTCTTTCACTTACTATGCATGGGGAAGCCCTTGAACTTCCCTGATATCATCCTGGGGCAAAACTATAAAACAGGAAAATTAAATGGCAGGAAAAAGTCAGACAGGTAGATTAATCTGACAGCAGCATATTGAATAATTTGAATTTGAGATACTGGAATAATGACAAGCAATTAGGTTTTATTGCAGAAAGCCAGGAGTGAATTAATTAGATAAAAGTGGCCAGGATGTTGGTGGGTCTCTAAGAAATAAAATCAATCAAGCAAAGGCCAAAAAGAAACAAACCAAAACTCAAGAAGGACCACTATATGTGTGTGTCACTTGGTCGTGTCCAACTGTTTGTGACGCCATGGACTGTAGCCTGCCAGTCTCCTCTGTCCATGAGAATTCTCCAGGTGAGGATATGGGAGTGGGTTGCCATGCCCTCCTCCAGGGTATCTTCCCAACCAAAGGATCGAATCCAGGTCTCCTGCAATGTAGGAGGATTCTTTACCATCTGAACCACCAGGAATGTCCATGAATACTGGAAAGGGTAGCCTATCCCTTCTCCAGGGGATCTTCCCAAGCCAGGAACCAGGGGATCTTCCCAACCCAGGAATCGAACTAGGGTCTTCTGCACTCCAGGTGGATTCTTTACCAGCTGAGTTACCAGGGAAACCCAAGGATTGCTCTGGGTTCCCCTAATTACTGAAGGATGGCATACACTTGATTTACAAAATTGGAGAAGAAAAGTAGGTGTAACATGCATGTACATCATGAGTTTGAAGTGAAGAACAGCAAACAGATTTGAATATCAACTGTGCCACACAACTGAACTTGCCTTGGGCAGCATTCTTCACTACAGTTAATTTAGTTTTCTTATTTATGAAATAGAAATAATAATTTTGTATAATTGTTGTAAGAATATTTGAAAATAACATATACTTTTTATTCCCCAAGATAATTAGTGCTTCATAAATGTTGATAATTTGTACTACATTTTGGTTGATCTACTTTATTCTGAAATAGAAGTGTTTTTAATACAAGTTCACAACAGAACCGATAAGAACTTTTCCAGGATGGCAATCATCAAAAAGACCACAAATAAAAAATGCCGGCAAGGATGTAGAGAAAAGGACACACTCTTATGCTGCTTATTCCCATTATGATGGGAATGTAGATTGGAAGAGCTATGATGGAAAACAGTCTGGAGGTTTCTCAAAAAACTAAGAGTAGAACTATCATATGACCTAACAACTCCACTTCTGGGTTTTATTTAAAAAAAAGAGAGAGAGCTAATTTGAAAAGATATATTCATCCCAGTGTTTACAGCAGCATTATTTACAGTTGCCAAAATATGGAAGCAACCTAAATGCTCATAGATATACATCTATCATGGAATAATAATGGAATAATGGAATGATACTACTCAGTCACAGAAAAAGAATGAAATTTTGTCATTGTCAACAATATGGATGGACTTGGAGGATATTAAGGTAAGTGAACTAAGTCAGGTAGAGAAAGACAAATACTGTATGATATCACTTATATGAGGCACATAAAAAATAAAATTAGTGAATATAACAAAAAGCAATAGACTCACAGAGAGAAGAGAGGGAAAGTGGAAAGGACACTATAGGCGTAGAGGGTTACCATGCAACAAATAGTTATAAGGATCAGGGTGTGAAGGCCTACAGCATATAGTGAGTCACCTAATCTAGTCTATATTATAGAGGGTCTTTTTGGAAAAGTAACTTTTAACCAAAAATCTAAAGGAATATTAAGGATTAGTGAGATTAGGGAAATGTATTAGGAGTAGGAGAGGTGTGTTCAAGGCATAAGCTAGCAAATAGATAAAATACATGCTTATTTTTCTGTAGAGTGGGTTGAACTGTATCTCCCAAGAGATATCCAGGTCATAAATCTGATTACCTTTTTGGAAAGAGGGTCTTTGGAAATGTAATTAAATTAGACACAACCTAAATTTGACGGGAGCCCTAAATCCAATTATTGATGCTGTTATAAGAAAAAGTAGAAGATTTGAGATACACAGACACAGAAAATGCACAGAAAGAAAAAGTCCATGTGGAGACAGAGCAAAGAGTGAATTTTGCCCCGTCAATGAATGCCAAAACTGAAAATCTGTGAAATCTGACTTTCTAGACTGCAGTAAAACTGTAGAAAAACATCTACTTTTGCTTTGTTGACTACGCCAAAGCCTTTGACTGTGTGAATCACAATAAACTGTGGAAAATTCTGAAAGAGATGGGAATACCAGACCATCTGACCTGCCTCTTGAGAAATCTGTGTGCAGGTCAGGAAGCAACAGTTAGAACTGAACATGGAATAACAGACTGGTTCCAAATCGGGAAAGGAGTACATCAAGGCTGTATATTGTCACCCTGCTTATTTAACTTATATGCAGAGTACATCATGAGAAACGCTGGGCTGGAGGAAGCACAAGCTGGAATCAAGATTGTCGGGGGAAATATAGATAACCTTAGATATGCAGATGACACCACCTTTATGGCAGAAAGCGAAGATGAACTAAAGAGCCTCTTGATGAAAGTGAAAGAGGAGAGACAAAAGTTGTCTTAAAGCTCAAAATTCAGAAAACTAAGATCATGGCAACTGGTCCCATCACTTCATGGGAAATAGAGGGGAAACAGTGGAAACGGTGACACACTTTATTTTTGGGGGCTCCAAAATCACTGCAGATGTTGACTGCAGCTGTGAAATTAAAAGACGCTTGCTCCTTGGAAGAAAAGTTATGGCCAAGCTACACAGCATATTAAAAAGCAGAGACATTACTTTGCCAACATATACTCTGTCTAGTCAAAGCTATGGTTTTTCTAGTAGTCAAGTACAGATATGAGAGTTGGACTACAAAGAAAGTTGAGCACCGAAGAACTGCTGCTTTTGAACCGTGGTGTTGGAGAAGACTCTTGAGGGTCTCTCGGACAGCAAGGAGATCCAAGTCCATCCTAAAGGAAATGAGTCTTGAGTGTTCATTGGAAGGACTGATGCTGAAGGTGAACCTCTAATACTTTGGCCACCTGATGCAAAGAACTGGCTCATTGGAAAGGACCCTGATGCTGGGAAAGATTGAAGGTGGAAGGAGAAGGGGACAAAAGAGGGTGAGATGGTTGGATGGCATCACCGACTCAGTGGACAGCAGTTTGAGTAAACTCTGGGAGTTGGTGATGGACAGGGAAGCCTGGCATGCTGCAGTCCATGGGGTCGCAAAGAGTCAGACATGACTGAGTGACTGAACTGAACTGAATATTGCAGTAATATTTGCACTTATATATGCCTCTAACACTGGACAAACCTCTTCAACTTGATAATCCTCAGTTCCCCCATTTCTAAATTGGAGGTATAATTGCATGAATCTCAGGGAGTTAAGACTGCATGAAAACACAAATGCGAATTTCTTTTTTTTGAAAACACAAATGCTAATTTCTTAAAGAAGTACATTATAAGTACTCAGGGACTGTTAGGTAGACTCATCTAGTAAAATAGATCCAAAACAAGTGTCCTACTTTAAGTAAAAGCACACGGAGCCACTCAAATGTTTGTTTTGTTTTCATGCTTGGTGCTAAGTTAGACTTACAGTATGCTTTTTAGAACACACAGCAAAAAATCTGTGATTCAAATTAGTTTGGGAGATACCAACCCACTCCACCATTGAAGATTTAGAGTGCATACTGATATTAAAAGACTCCTTAAATTTGTGTAACATAGCATCTTCCAAATTTATCTGACCATGAAACACTTTTTCCATGAAAGAGGTAATTAACATCTTGAGAATAAAGAACACTCAGAACACTTGTCTAGGAAATCTGAGGACTTGGTTCTTGTGAAGGTCATCTCCTTAGTCACTAGATGATTTTGGACATGTTTTAAAATGATATTATAAACACCACTGAGAAAATCAGATAAAATAATACCTGAAATAATAACACCAGAAATTGTCTCAGTGCAGTGTACTTGACACCAGAAGTGGATCATTTTTGTACCCTTTCTTTCTAGAGAACAAATTTGTTTTTGATAATAATCATAAAATGAAAAATACTCCAAGAGAATGACAGAAGTAACTCAAGTTCTTTTTTTTTTTTTCAACTTTATCCCCACTGAGCTGCAATTGTTTACATTAAATCAACTTTTGAATTCAGGAATGTTTAGGATCATAGGGGTCAGAAACATAAACATGTTCCCAAAGTAGGCTTAGACATTTCTGAACTACTACATATTTCATCTTGAAATGCACACATGTAGCTTAATTTATATGTAGTTGAGTTTGGGCGTGTTGGGATTTTAACTCTGTAATTATGATTTCTTTATATCAATTTCCATGTTGACTACAATGTTTATTAAAAGATTAAAGTGTGCTCATTTTTAGCTTCCATATATATTATTAACACCTAATGGAGTTCTAATAGCTTGCAATTAAGAAAACTCCTCAGTTATCCATGAAACCATAGAGTGACAATAACATAAGCAATTATAATCACAGAAATTGATTAGAACTTAGAACAAAAGATATTTTTGGAGGGGTCTGTTTTGGAATATCTTATTACTATATTGTTTAAAATTGCCAAGGTATGGTTATAATAGAAAATAGGATACTTTTAGCCAGTTATGCTTTTGTTTTAAATTCTGTACAGAAAATGCTCTTTATTACTTACACCAGGTGTGGACCATTCCTACAGCCCTTCCCACTAGTCTCACCAAAAAACAAAAAAAATTAAGAACAAAGACAAACAGTGTACATGAAAGTCTTCTGTAAACTCTCAAGTACCACAGAAAGGTGAGGAGTCATCACTAAGGGTCTAAAATTTACCAGAGGTTTTGCTCCTTTAGTAGAGGGGTTTCTTAATGTCTTTTTTTTTTCCATTTATTTTTATTAGTTGGAGGCTAATTACTTTATAGTATTGTAGTGGTTTTTGCCATACATTGACATGAATCAGTCATGGATTTACATGTATTCCCCATTCTGATCCCCCCTCCCACCTCCATCCCCACCCCATCCCTCTGGGTCTTCCCAGTGCACCAGCCCTGAGCACTTGTCTCATGCATCCAACCTGGGCTGGTGATCTGTTTCACCCTTGATAATATACATGTTTTGATGCTGTTCTCTCAAAACATCCCGCCCTCGCCTTCTCCCACAGAGTTCAGAAGTCTGTTCTGTACATCTGTGTCTCTTTTTCTGTTTTGCATATAGGGTTATCATTACCATCTTTCTAAATCCCATATATATGTGTTAGTATACTGTAATGGTCTTTATCTTTCTGGCTTACTTCACTCTGTATAATGGGCTCCAGTTTCATCCATCTCATTAGAACTGGTTCAAATGAATTCTTTTTAATGGCTGAGTAATATTCCATGGTGTATATGTACCACAGCTTCCTTATCCATTCATCTGCTGATGGGCATCTAGGTTGCTTCCATGTCCTGGCTATTATAAACAGTGCTGCAATGAACACTGGGGTGCACGTGTCTCTTTCAGATCTGGTTTCTTCGGTGTTTATGCCCCACCTCCCAGAATATTGGAAATAAAAGCAAAAATAAACAAATGGGACCTAATTAAACTTAAAAGCTTTTGCACAACAAAGGAAACTATAAGCAAGGTGAAAAGACAGCCCTCAGATTGGGAGAAAATAATAGCAAATGAAGCAACAGACAAAAGATTAATCTCAAAAATATACAAGCAACTCCTGCAGCTCAATTCCAGAAAAATAAATGACCCAGTCAAAAAATGTGCCAAAGAACTAAACAGACATTTCTCCAAAGAAGACATACAGATGGCTAACAAACACATGAAAAGATGCTCAACATCACTCATTATCAGAGAAATGCAAATCAAAACCACAATGAGGTACCATTACACGCCAGTCAGGATGGCTCCTATCCAAAAGTCTACAAGCAATAAATGCTGAAGAGGGTGTGGAGAAAAGGGAACCCTCTTACACTGTTGGTGGGAATGCAAACTAGTACAGCCGCTATGGAGAACAGTGTGGAGATTTCTTAAGAAACTGGAAATAGAACTGCCATATGACCCAGCAATCCCACTCCTGGGCATACACACCGAGGAAACCAGATCTTATATGTCTTTTGAACTAACAATCTCTTTGGAAGATTAGTGAAGCTTATAGTTCCCCTTTTCACAATATTATTTTTAACGCAATAACAAAATACACATGATGAAAGTAATAGTGAAATTTGCTAATGAATATGTTTAGTAATCAGGGAAGTGGTAATGTGTTCCTTTACCAACATACCATATGATGTGATCCAGTGACAGAACATTAAATTACCTCAATTTTGAAGTACAGAGGAGTGAAAAATGATATTTTAAAACACCTATAGTAATTGTCATGTAATAAAAATAATCAGAGTTTTATTGGTGACAAAGAAGGCTGAGCACAGAAGAATTGATGCTTTTGAACTATGGTGTTGTAGAAGACTCTTGAGAGTCTCTTGGACTGCAAGGAGATCCAACCAGTCCATCCTAAAGGAAATCAGTCCTGAATATTCATTGGAAGGACTGATGCTGAAGCTGAAGCTCCAATACTTTGGCTACCTGATGCAAAGAAGTGACTCATTGGAAAAGACCCTGATGCTGGGGAAGATTGAAGGCAGGAGGAGGAGGAGATGACAGAGGACAAGATGTTGGATGGCATCATCGACTCGATGGCCATGAGTTTGAGCAAGCTTTGGGAGCTGGTGATGGACAGGGAAGTCTCGTGTGCTGCAGTGCATGGGGTGGCAAAGAGTTGGACACGACTGAGTGACTGAACTGAACTGAACTGAACTCACTGGTATTACTGACACATTCACAATTGGAAAAATGTTATAGTTCAATGAAACTTGAATAGGAAATGAATGAATGAAATGTTCAATGAAATGTTATAAAAAATATTATAGTTCAATGAAAGTAAGTAGAAATAACGATGTATCCTTTTTTCCTATTCAAGCTCACAAATTCTCTGAATACAAGGACTTCTAGGATTCTATGAATGCCAGATAATACTTTCTAAGTAGCCTATGTTGAGCTTCAGTTCAGTTCAGTCGCTCAGTCATGTCCAACTCTTTGCAACCCCATGGACTGCAGCACGCCAGGCCTCCCTTGTCCATCACTAACTCCCGGAGTTTACTCAAAGTCATGTCCATTGAGTCAGTGATGCCATCCAACCATCTCACCCTCTGTTGTCCCCTTCTCCTCCTGCCTTCAATCTTTCCCAGCGTCAGGGTCTTATCCAGCATGTTGAGCTTAAAAGCTTCCAAAATTATCTTTTCATTTCAACTATGAGTCCACATTTTTACTTGGGAAATTCTCACCAACGAGCTTGTAAATCTCTCATTTTTGAAATTGTGAACTGAGGTATAATGAGGATTTATGATTGGGAAGCAGTTCGTCCTGGGACTTTATATTTTCTTCTTTATTAGATGTAGATAAGAGATGGCTTATGATATGCAAGAGAGCCTCTTCCCAAAAGAACTAAAAACAGAAAACCAAACAAGGGGGAAAGGACACAAGGATGGTATGTTTTGTTAATAGTTTGGCTAACAGGACATGGAAGCAACCTAGATGCCCATCAGCAGATGAATGGATAAGGAAGCTGTGGTACATATACACCATGGAATATTACTCAGCCGTTAAAAAGAATTCATTTGAATCAGTTCTAATGAGATGGATGAAACTAGAGCCCATTATACAGAGTGAAGTAAACCAGAAAGATAAAGATCATTACAGCATACTAACACATATATATGGAATTTAGAAAGATGGTAATGATAACCCTATACGCAAAACAGAAAAAGAGACACAGATGTACAGAACAGACTTCTGAACTCTGTGGGAGAAGGTGAGGGTGGGATGTTTCGAGAGAACAGCATGTATATTATCTATAGTGAAACAGATCACCAGCCCAGGTGGGATGCATGAGACAAGTGCTCGGGCCTGGTGCACTGGGAAGACCCAGAGGAATCGGGTAGAGAGGGAGATGGGAGGGGGGATCGGGATGGGGAACACATGTATCTCCATGGCTGATTCATGTCAATGTATGACAAAACCCACTGCAATGTTGTGAAGTAATTAGCCTCCAACTAATAAAAATAAATGAAAAAAAAAATAGTTTGGCTAAGTATTGTAGCAAAATGTGAGAAGAAAAGCTGTTCAGAGTAGGTTTCAACATATAATTTGGGTACAATTTTTCATTTTAAATTTGAGGTTTTAGAGGTAGATGAAATATGTAGTATTTTGGTCTAAATAACAAGGTATATTTCAAATGTACATTTCTTAATGTATCAAGTTTAGGTGCATTTATCATAGCCATACTAGATTCCTAAAACTGTACATTTACCATTTTAATATATTTGAATTCAGTTTCCTAACTTATTTAATATTATCTAGTATATTTTTGTCCAAAATGTATGTAATATTAATTATTTAAAATATCAGTCTATATTTATTAATATGAATCTATAGGTAAGCTGATTTTACCCTACAAAATTAAATATACACTGTGAAAACATTCATGCATATTTCTCATTCATTTTGAATATATTAATACCTTACTCCTTATGCTATAGAGAGTATATATACTAACTACAGTGTAATTCAGTCTACTGTGACCAGAATGTAAAAGCAAATGGAGACACCAAATATGGCCGCAAGTCTTTGGATCCATAGTAGAAAGTAATCAAGAAAAGACCTGAAACTAGAATTTTAATTAAGAAAGGTGTGGTCCTGAATAATCAATTTCACGTATTAGGGGAATCTTGATATTCTTATTAACACAAACCCTGGTAAATTTGCATCTGATTCTAAGGGACTGAAAGTATTCTTCAATAACTAAGAGCTACAAAATACAGCTCAGCCAACTTGGAACTGAGTCAGTGTAGACCAAAGAGAAACCAGACATACACGTTAAGCTTGTCAATATAAGACAGTTACTGAACAGTGTGCCTGGATTATTTCAATAGTTGTGGTTTGAACTGCGTCCACCCCATCTCTCACACATCAGTTATAAGGAAACTACCTTTCCAACCTCACATTACTCAATTCCCTAAAACTCTCGGCTCTACAGGAGGGTTATTTAACTTTCTCAATATAATGTTTACTTCAAGTTTCTATCCTTTCATCTTACTCTTTTTAAT
The DNA here is from genome assembly GCF_910594005.1 of Cervus elaphus. Taxonomy (NCBI): domain Eukaryota; kingdom Metazoa; phylum Chordata; class Mammalia; order Artiodactyla; family Cervidae; genus Cervus; species Cervus elaphus. The sequence continues at coordinate 27,672,168 of NC_057845.1, forward strand.
ATTAATATATGCCATTCCCATCCCATCTTCTGACCATTTCAAATGTTACCTATCTTTGTGAAGGCTTTCTCACTCCTCCCCTACCTGCCAGATAGAACTGATGCTTTGTGGAAACTTTGCATAGTGCTTTATTTCAGTCTTCCCCTGATCAATGCATCTATGCATGACTGTGAGATTAGTCATAAAGTTCCTTGAGTTTTTCTGTAACTTCTTATGGAAAGCCATGAATGAATTTTTTTGGCCAACCCAATATTTCTGTGATTTCTAAACATTTGATGTGCAATAGAGAAACTAATCTGACCTGGTCCCTATGGTCAACACACCTAAAATCTAGGCGGAGCTACAGATAAACAACAACAAAAATAGAAGAGCACCATATTGAGTACTTCTATGGAGAAAATGTAGAGTGTCCTATAGACCTAGCAGAAGAGGATATTAGGCAGTCATATTATGCTATAGCACTTACTTATTTGTTTTAGTCCTTCCTATCTTGGCCTGTAAATTGAACTTAATTAACAACTATTGCACAAATCAAGATTTAAATGATGATAGAGAGTCACTCACATTCCAAAAATATCTATGATATAGAGTAGGAAAAATGCAAAGGAGAATGGACCAAAGCTGGTTTCTAGAAGTCACTCTTGTAAAACTCACATCTGTTCAGTTCCTATGATAGCTACCTCAAGATGAAGGATAATGAATATAGGAAATCTACAGTATCAAAACAACCTACATATTTTAATGGAATTCCAAATAACACACTGATTCAGTTCAGTTCAGTTCAGTTCAGTCACTCAGTTGCGTTCGACTCTTTGTGATCCCATGAATCGCAGCACACCAGGTCTCTCTGTCCATCATCAGCTCCCGGAGTTTACTCAAACCCATGTCCATCGAGTTGGTGATTAGTCCCCATTAATTAAGTGGAATTATTGTCTCAAAATTAATCAAATATATTATTATGTCAATTAAACGAATGGTTAGTCTTCTGTGATTTTATCATTCATCAAGCACTTGAGTGTTATATTAGGCCCTAAGCATAAGTAGTCTAAGACATTTTATAAAATTACGCTGTATTTAGTTCAATGGGCTTCCTTGGTGGCTCAGTGGTTAAGATCTATCTGCCAGTGCAGGAGATGTGGGTTCAGTTTCTAGGTTAGGAAGAGCCCCTGGAGAAGGAAATGGCAACCAACTCCAATATTCCACTTGGAAAATTTCATGGACAGAGGAGTCTGGCAGGCTACAGTCCATGGCATCGTAAGAGTTGGATGTGACTTGCCAACTAAATTACAACAATAACAATAACCTTTACCTACTCAGACCACAGAAACACTGAAGTTCATATTCCCTGGTTTTTCTATTAGAAAACAAATAGGAAATTAGCATTTGTATTAGGCATTTTGATTCCTTTGACACTGAAATCTAAGCAAACTCCAATAATATAGGAAAAATGAATCTAAAAACATATAGTACAATGTAACCCAAAAGACGCTTGCTCCTTGGAAGGAAAGTTATGACCAACCTAGACAGCATATTAAATAGCAGGGACATTACTTTGCCAACAAAGGTCCGTCTAGTCAAGGCTATGGTTTTTCCAGTGGTCATGTATGGATGTGAGAGTTGGATTATAAAGAAAGCTGAGCACCAAAGAATTGATGCTTTTGAACTGTGGTATTGGAGAAGACTCTTGAGAGTCCCTTGGACTGCAAGGAGATCCAACTAGTCCATCCTAAAGGAGATCAGTCCTGGGTGTTCGTTGGAAGGACTGATGCTGAAGCTGAAACTCCAATACTTTGGCCACCTGATGCGAAGAGCTGACTCATTTGAAAAAAACCCTGATGCTGGGAAAGATCGCAGGAGGAGAAGAGGATGACAGAGGATGAGATGGTTGGATGGCATCACCGACACAATGGATATGCGTTTGGGTGGACTCCAGGAGTTGGTGATGGACAGGGAGGCCTGGCGTACTGCGGTTCATGGGGTTGCAAAGAGTTGGCCACGACTGAGCGACTGAACTGAACTGAACTGAACCCAAAGGTTGTTTTTCGTGCACATTCCAATTTATTTCCATAGGCAGTAAAACTTGGTTTTAGCTGCAATTTTTTAAAGTATTTTAATTTGATTTTATTTTTGGTTTGCCAAATACTCTTTTATTAAAAAGAAATCAAAATTATTTAAGAGATAGTCATCCTTTCCAAAGTACTTTGGCATTTTTGATGTAATTGGCACACTGTATATATTTTGATCCTTTGATGCAGTGAACTGGGTCTTATAGAATATGTTAGAATATATTATTCAAATGAATTCTAGCCTTTGCTTTAACCTTTATAGTACAATTTATCAAGTGTATCTATTGGGGATTCTAAGAAATCAATATGGACCTAAAGAGTTTTTCTTGTCTAGACAGGCACAATTCATGTGCGGTTTTTTCCCTTGATCATAGTCAAGCACTGTTGGGTTGTTAGGTAAATTTTTCAGCTCACTTGATGCATATTATTGTATATACCGTGATTATCTTTTGTTCAGTATTACTTATATGACATTTCACTGACTAAAGATTTCCAGGAAATATATAATATAGTTTTTGTATGCATGTACATTTATTAAGAAAATTAAAGTATTAATATTTTCAATGTCATTTTCAAAATTTAAAACTGCAAAAGCTAACTGTGGAAGTTGATGTGCATTTTAAAAATAGGAGTCTGATTTAATGTAGAAGGGGAGGGATGTTATCAGCTTTACTCTAACAAAAGAACCATTTACCTTCATGCGACCATGATTCTTTTGTTCTTAGATCATTCTAAATCACCACATTACATATGATTTTATTTTATTTCTAATAGGCTATACACATGCCTTTCCAGAGCTATGCGTAATATAGCAATTTCTCTCCAGCACAGAGAGGACATGTGAGATTCAATTTTTTTCCTCCATACATTTCCTATTTTAACACACAGTAACTAATTTTGCTTGCCAGGTTTTATGGCCTTTTATTGGTTATGCAGTTTTATTTATATTCTTGCTTGTGACTAATTATCACATTCTGCATAATTTATAATGTATTCTACTGATGGTGAAGTCTGAATAATGAAATCCATCTATAGAAAGAAATCGACTGCCTCCCAACAAAAATGCCAAGGAGAGTCTGAGAAGAAATTGTAAAAGACTTAGGAATTTATACTTAAAGTGAACTCACTTCCTTTGTTCCACAAAAGAAAAAGTCGTTGGGGAACAGAACCCAGTTGAATTTTGAGTCCAGTGCAATTTTACCTACTTGCTGTAAACTGTATGAGGCCTGTATTGGTAGTACTGGGTTTTCACTTTTTACACCCTGTTACCTAGGAAAGAATAATAAAAAATAAATAAAATGAAAACTAGGCATAAATGAGCATTTTATTACTATACTGGGTTTATCTGTAGAGCTGATCCTATGAGTAGCCTAAGTACACTTATTTGATCATTATTCACATTATTGAAACACATACTTATTTCAAAAAGGAAGAAAATGCTGATGAATGCATTCTTTTTGTCTGTTGTTTAAGCCACTGATACAGGAGGAAGATATGTTATAAATAAATGTTTCCCCAGTCTAATGTCAAGCCTTTTTTGAATTGGCTACTCTGCTACTGGAACTTCAGGACACTTTTCAAACCATTTCATTTCCTAGTTTGTTCTTTACTGATCTCTAATTATTACCTCATCCCCTGGTTACTCTTCCTTGGTATTGCCTTACTTTTTGTTTGCTTTAAATCTTAGTTACTGTGGCACATAGTTCAGAGGAACTTTTGATATTTTTTATATTAAACTCAAAACAAAACAGCTATAATGCTTTTTCTTTTCTTAATGTTATGAAAAATCAGACATTTTCTTTTACTTATGCTGAATGATAAGAATTATGTGTACAATCAGATGGTAGAGAAATAGAAACTCAATTGAGAGTTACGGCTCTTCATGTAAATATTACATAGAAAGTATATATTCTATGCTCTTTCTATTGCTGCCTTAAAAAAATCATATCTGTATCTAGTTTCATTTAAATATCAATTTAGGAATATTTGGGTATTCATCCAATCATTCATATACTTTTTCATTCAAATATGTATTTCTTATGTACATTATGAGAATACTGCCAAAAGCATTGACTCTGTCATATTATAAGTAAAACTAAGCTCTTGTACATAATTTTGTTGTTTATTTTGGATAATATACTCATAGGCCTTGCCTATGCAAACCATATAAAATGTGCTCCCTGGTTCCAAAAACTTAAAATTTGTTTAGGAATGCATATAAATAATAAGAAGAGCTTTACAGAGGCTGAATAAGATAGAATAAGATAAATGGAAAAATGAATGGGCAAGTAAATATTAGGAAAGAGCTGCCAAGGCCCCTGATAACCAGAAAGGGAGACAGAATCAGGTTTGTTCTTGAAACCTCAGAAAAAAATGAGGAAAATCATGTTTATGATCTATTTGGGCAATAGTTTGACTAGTAGCACAAATGTTTAATTGTATCCCCAAATCCATTTTCCCTTTCCTCCACAATCATTATTTTTGCCCTGCTATTGTTAATAGCCGCTCAGCTGGAGATTTCCCAGGCTCCCTTGCAACAGGGTTGGCCAGGTGACTGTTCTTGCCAAAGACGTGACTGAAAGTCACATGTGCAACCTCCACAGCTCTTGCTTCAATCTTCTATACCCCCCACCCCATCTCCCCATCAGCTAGATAGCCACGTGACTGAGACAGCGCCTATCAGTATCGCTCAGTCAATAACAATCCCTGGGGGCTGAGGGAGCAGCTGAAGGAAACCAAGGGGTTCCTGGAGAGCTTCCCATGTCTGCTCCGCCCACTGAACTTGGGCTGTTTCATGTGGAACACATGGGTTCTCCCTGTGTGAACCAGTGACATTTTTCGTGTGTGTTTTCATCACAGTAGCTCAGTTTTTGCCCTATCCAATATAATTCCTGGCACAGAAGATGAAAACCCTACCCAGAGGTGCAGCAACAAAGGGCAGATGGTTGAGATGAACTGAACAATGGAGGACTGAACTTTCACCCATGATAAAGAACAAGGAAAAGGGAGGAGTGAAAGAAAAGTACTAGGGATTAATAACAGCCATTCTATTGAGAGAGCGCAAAATGGAAATTCAGAAAAAAAAAAAAAAAAAGCTGAAGAGTTTAGTTCTGCTATGTTGCTTCTGAAGCAATAATTTCACATTCAAATGAAAATACATGGTGGGCGATCATGGGTCTAGGGCTGGATGTCAAAGGGAAAGGCCGGATAGGGATTCCAAGTATGGGATCTGTTCATTAAGAAATAACAGTGATAAATAGGAAAAGAAATGCTTTTTCACCCAGACATACAGCTATCCAAAAGATAACTCAGAAAGAGAAACATGGGCCTGGCTGAGGATTGAGCCATAAGCTACAAGGCATTTAGGAGTCAGATGACCATGAGGTCACTGCAGGAAAGTAAGCAGATTTCTGACCTGGATCATCTGACTTGGGCTGAATGTTTGTTTTGTTTTAGAGAAGTGTGGGGATCAATTGAATCACAGGTCTTTCTGTCCTTCAAAGTCCTCTTTTATAAAGTGACATGATATATGGTTAAAATGGTGATGAGCTGTTCATTTCTCTCTGACCTGACTAATAAATTTCTAGTCACTGTTCAAGAAAATTTCCAGACATTAGCACCTCTGTGAAGCCTATTTTCTGAGGAAAAGACACAAATTTTATTCTGTTACCATTATGCACTAATGTATTTGGAGAGAAAATGCCATTTATTCTTGTGGATTAAAGTCACTCTGCTGGTTAGGTACTACTCACTGTATTAATAAAGTCTATTTATTCAATTGAGGGCACAAATAAGAATTTCGGATATATATATATATATATATATATATATACACACATATATATATGATGATACAGTATAATTAAAATAGTTTTAATAGGCTGGGATTTAGAAAGAATATATTAATTTACAGCTAATAATTTGATGTGCTATCTATCGAGAGTTTGCAAAGCCTCAATATGCATGTAATATTTTGCTCATGTGCTCTACTACAGACCAGCTGATGGAGAGAGTTAATCTTACTGTGACAAACCACACAGTCTGTAAGCCTCTATCACTGCACCGAATTCCGTTACTCTTACACCAGATTCTGAACTCTCTTAGGAGGACAAACATTCATCTCACTCACCACAGTGTTGAGCTGGGTGACTGCTATATAGTGGACACTAAGTAGTCCTTTGTTGAGTAAGAGGATGTGTGAATTACTGAGTGCCTTGGATAAAATGAGAATATTGTTAGTACTTTAATTCAAAAGAACTGAATAACTTAAAATAATGTAAATCTGATCCATCCTTCTGATCCATCTAAGTTATCATATTTTTTATAATTTTAAGTTGGCAAACATAATTACATATACTGGAAAACATTAGAGTTAATGGCACCAAAACAGAAGATTAAGAATGAAAACCATCACTAGATCTTACACTAATAAAACTCTGGTGGTTCAGTGGTAAAGAATCTGCCTGCCAATGTAGGAGATGTAAGAGTTGCAGGTTCGATCCCTGGGTTGGGAAAATCCCCTGGAGAAGGACATGGCAACTCACTCCAGTATTCTTGCCTAGAGCATCCCGTGGACAGAGGAGTCTGGTGGGCTACAGTCCAAAGGGTCACAAAACAGATGGACATAACTTAGCAAGTAAATAAAGTACTATCAATTCAAAATATCCTACAAAATGCACAAATTAGTATTCACTTCTTGTCTGTTTATCTGTAATGTATTTTTTAACCAACACAGATAATACATACTATGAAGCAGATGGTATTTATATCACTTTAGAATTATTAACTCTTTTAATCCTTGTAACAACCTCATGCCCACTTTATAGATGCACAAACTGAGGCACTGGGAAGGATTGTATTTTACCCAGGGTTAAACTGCCAACAACTGCAAACTGCAGACATATGTTGCAATTAACATGTCCCAAACTTACTGCATTTTATTTCCTCTAACCTCTGACCCTTCTACACTTTAGTCTGCCTCTAAATAGGTGCCACTTGCAACTTAGTTTTTCAAGACTTGAGCTTGGAAATAACTTGCCAAGCCTCTTTCTCATATCCCACATCCATTTGGTTATCTGACTTCAGTAAGTCTGTCTCTGTTACCAACAGAATAAACTCCTAAGTGAAGTTCTTTCCCACCTTGATTTCACCATCACTACAACCTCATGTAGAGCATAAAACACTGGAAGAACTCAGCCTGGGCTTGACTTTAATGGAATTCAATTTTGACTGATGGAATTTAGTTTTGATGCTTGATAGCCATGAATCGTGGAAAAATTGTTACTCTGTAAATACCTCAGCCTTCCTCATCCATAAAACATCTACAAAACAGTGCCAACATATTTTGATTCAGGGAAAGCTATTAGTAGAGTGACTAGCATTTAATAAAGAACTTAGAAAGTATTAGTTCTTTTTATGTTTATTGTTTACATTATTACAGCTCCTTATGCATAGCCTGTCATATGCAAACAATTCTGAACCCCTGTGGTTCATTAAAGGTATATTTTCTTTAATGTACACAAGTAAATATAAACAAAAGGCTTTATACATAGTGCTTTCTTTGCCTGGCAGACTCCTACTCTCCTTCAAAACCTTTCCTGGACACCCCAGAGAGTGTTAGGCATTTGTCCTCTGTTTTTCAGAATAGATATCTCTATTACAGTATCTATCATAATCTATTGCAATTATTTCATTATTTTCTGTCTGTGAACTCATTTCACCTCTCTATCCTCAGGAAAATGCTTCATTTTTCAATATTGCTTGACTAGACAAAGGGTTAAATGAGCACATAAAGAGTGGAATATGTATTCTTTATAAAGTACTTTCATAAACAAGTGCTAATTTTTTGGTTGCCTAGCAAAAGCTTTATTTAACATAGGACACACTTGTATTAAAAACTCCTTCCAAATATGTTTTTGCAGTATGTACAAAATTTGGGGTTGAATGGATGATAGGACTGAAACCACAGTATGATTTTCTGTTCTCTGTGTTCTATTTGTTTCCCTACCTATAAAGGGTATAAACCAACAATATAGCTAAAGTTGGGCTTCCCAGGTGGCTTAGCTGGTAAAGAATCTGCCTGCCAAGCGGGAGACCTGGGCTGGATCCCTGGGGTGGGAAGATCCCCTGGAGAAGGGGCCAGCTACTCACTCCAGTATTCTGGCCTGGAGAATCATGGACAGAGAAGCCTTGCAGGCTACAGTCCATGGGGGTCGAAAAGAGTCAGACATGACTGATTGACTTTCACGTCACTTCACTTCACAGCTAAGGGTGAGTTGACACCTTAATCTTTTTTCCCCTAATACTAGGTTTGGGCTCTGTGCTGTTAAGGAAGGTTTAATTTTAAGCCTTCACCTCAGCTTTCTGGTGTCACCTGGCCTACAGGTTTAATAGCTTTCCTAAGCCCATAAGTAAGTACTTTAAGAAATTTACCATTACTCTGTTGAATTAACTTCTTAGGCCAAATAGAGAGCATCACATTTTAACACACACAAATCATTTCTCAAGATTTAGTAGCTGAGGAATTATATGAATGACAAATGATCATTATATGTATGTTCCTTAGATTTAAAAAGAAGGAAAATGAGAATAATAATTTACCAAAAGTTATTTCTTATTGTAAAGAGGATTCTATTTAAAATTGCAGAAATATTATGAAAATATTTAAAAGTCAGCCAGTGAAAACAACAAACAATTGAGGTGTTAAAATGAGCTATCTAACAAGCAGTGTTAGTTTCTAGGGAACAAAAAAAAAATCTGTATTTAGAATTAGTTAACTCTTACTGAACAAAAAATAACTTGTGCTTTATTTTTGAACTAAAAAAGAAAAGTGTAAACAAATCCTGTTAAAATAAAGTTAAAAACCCTGAGAGTTATTGAACTCTTAATATATAAGGCCAAAATGAATATCTGAATGGTAAAAAAACAATAATCTCGGTTTTGTTAATCATCTTAATATAATTAGTTTTGTTGTTGTTTAGTTGCTGAGTTGTGTCTGGCTCTTTGAGGCCCCACGGACTGTAGCCTGTCAGGCTCCTCTGTCCATAGGATCTCCCAGGCAAGAATACTAGAGTGGGTTGCCATTTTCTTCTCCAGGGTATCTTCCCAACCCAGGGATCAAACCTACATATCCTGAATTGGCAGGCAGATTCTTTACCACTGAGCCACCAGGAAAGCCCATAAGTAGCAATAAGAAACATATTAATGTCCAATGTTCTCTGTTTGCTATGGTCTCACCAATAGGAAATTTTTTTTTCTTCAGATATCATCATATCTCTCAAATAGTGATAGAGTACTTTATCAGGTCAAAACAAATTCATGTTGTTCACGTTACCGTTGACACAACTTGTATAAGAGAAAAGTGTATACATGAAGATAGAGATTTCGAATTACATGATGAAACCTTCATTTTTATGGTGTGTGTTTGTATGTGTGTGTGCTCAGTAGCTCAATTGTGTCTGACTCTTTTGACCCCATGGATTGTATCCCCCAGGCTCTTCTGTCCATGAAACTTTCCCTTCAAGAATACTGGAGTGGGTTTCCATTTCCTCCTCCAGGGGATCATCCCAACCCAGGGATTGAACCTGCACCTCCTACATTGCAGGCAGTTTCTTTAGCACTGAGTCACTGGAGCTTCTCATACATCCTTATGGCGAATATTGCTAAATGCTGTATTTTATAGTTTCCATTCCTTCCTAAAACAACCGTATCTTCCAAAATAAAAACAACAAAAATAATGGCAACTAAACAAAAGTAACATTTTCTATGGTATTCATTTTCTTTTAATCAGAACCACTGTCTCAAAATTCCTACTGTCTCAAAATTACACCATATCCTATTTCGAACTTGCTATTGGTAACATAAAAATCCTTTTGTCTGGGCAGCTCTCTGTTGGATTAATATTCTTGGATTGTTTTACAGATCCCTAATTGACCACCAGAGACAATAAATACGATTCTATAAATGTAATGGATTGACAGCAAATTAGGATAAAGCAAATACTAAATCTTAGAGCTGTGCACTTAAGACAAAATATATTTCTTTTAGTACAGACCAAGATCTATATGTGCATGTAAAGTGACGAGGAAATCAGATTTAATTTGTTATAGGTCAACTTCTGTCTTCGGGTGCTTTATGCATAATTTTTCATGAAGTCAATAAGATTTACTCTTTGGTCTACGAGATCCAAATTGAAAAAATAGATCTCTCCCTTCCCGCTTTTACAACAAACAATAATAAAGAAGAAATGACTACAGCCCTAGATATTTAGGCTTAATATTTGATAAAGCTAGGAAATTTCAAATAATTTTGCATATATTAATAATGGATAACAATTAAATATTAAATACTTACAAATGTAGATATAAGTATTAACATGTGTTTATATGGGTAAGAATATAGCCAGATATTTTTTAAAAGGACTACAGACTCTCAGTTCAGGAGGAAAATATGGCAATTACAATTGTGAAATTAAAAAAAGTGGATTTAGTTATTTCTTAAAATGAGTTTGGCCATATAACATAAAGATTTAAAAAATAGAACAGATTTAATAAGAAGCTTAAACATATTTTAAAATTGTACTGTAATTTGTTCATCAGAAATAGTGTTGTTTAATGTTATGCAAGTAGATAATAGTTTTCTAATTACAAAAAATCTTACTCTTAGAAGCTTAGAGTTTATCAAGACATTGATACTAAAGAGACTTTGTAAAACCACGTGGTTTACAAGTGGATTGTGCATTTTCCCTTCATGTTAGCAGCATGTTTTCATCACTCACTATTTTTCCACATCACCATTCCAGGGTAGAGGTGCAATACAGTTCCATATACCATTCATACACACATAGAAATATACAGTTCACAAGAATATTTCCACAAATGGGGATTTTCTATAATATGTATGTCAAAGAAGTATTCACATGCTAATGAAGAATTTAGCAACTCTTCTAACCGCTCATTTGTTGATTTTTGAAAAGGACAAATTCAAATCAAGTCTGCCCTTGTACAAAAAATGTGAATACTACGTAAACATTTAAGTACCTCATTATTTCTCTTATACTAATTATTTCTCTTATACTAATTAGTATTCTATTTATTACCTTCAGCCTGGATATTTTCTGAAAATATAAATGTGGGCATATTATTCACTATTAAATGTTTTCAATAGTTTTACTTAAAAAAAAAAAAAAACTTTAAATTTTGGCACTTCATATTTCAATCTCTTCGAGACACCTCTTGCCTGCCTTTGCCTTATACTCTTCACTCCAGTCAAACCCAAGTCACCGTAGCTCCTCTCGTTGGGTCAGTACATGCTATTCCTGGACTCCACTCCTTTCCTCCACCTTCAGTGAGGTGGAGGTCCCCTTCATCTCTGCATAATAAGGGTTTCCCAGGTAGCGCTAGAGGTAAAAAACCTGTCTGCCAATGCAGGAGACATAAGAGATGTGGGTTTGATCCCTGGGTCTGGAAGATCCCCTGGAGGAGGGCATGAAAACCCTCTCCAGTATTCTTGCCTGGAGAATCCCATGGACAGAGGAGCCATGTGGGCTACAGTCCATAGGGTTGCAAAGAGTCTGGACAAGACTGAAGTAACTTAGCATGCATGCACTGTGCATAATAATAAATTAATTTCAACTTCTGACCATAAATCTCTGAACTATTCTAGCTGCTTTGACCACTCTCAAACGTTAAAAGAGGAAGAACCCAAATCAGGTGCATGAGAAGTGAGATGAATGCAAAGAGCAAGAGGAAAGGAGGGGCTTCCCTGGTGGCTCAGCGGTAAAAACAAAACAAAACAAAAAAAGGCTGCCAATGCAAGGGATGTTCATTCAGTCCCTGTGTCAGGAAGATCCCCTGGAGGAGGAGATGGCAATCCACTCCATGATTCTTGACTGGGAAATTCCATGGACGGAGAAGCCTAGTGGGCTACAGTCCATGCATGGTATTGTAAAGAGTCGGACATGACTTGGCAACTAAACAACAACAAAAATGGAGGAAAGGTGATTGGTTTAGAACCTCTCCCTGAACTGGTTGGGAGAGGGCTGATCTGAGTCACAGTTACAAAGGCAATTACTGGAAGTCCTCTCCAAACCAGACTGTATATTCCAGGACTGTAGTCTCTGAGTTGCAGTCAAGGAAGTGGCTCCCTCTGTCCAGGCTTGTGCTCTGCACAAGTTTATCTGCATTTCTAGCCCAGGTTCCTTCTGTCAAAGATCGCTTTAAGTGAGGTCTTAGGCCGGAGTTTACAATATATGCCTCTGCTGAGCCTTCCTTATTGGGGAATAAGGGGAATTAGGGGAAGAAGGGAAAGCCTTGAAGACAACTTTTCTTCACTCTGACTTAGTGCTCGCAAATTTTCCACTCCTATCCTTCCCTCCCCCTTTGGCTATTTTTTTTTTTTTTGATCTTGGGTACATTGAACAGCGATTTTGTTCAGGGCTCCCTCAACACTGAGATAAGCCCAAGTCCATGCTAATCCACCTTATCCTTGATCCATGTCATTAGATGGGGAAAAATGGAAGGTGAGGTGGGGGAGAGTGGTAATTTTTCTGGTTTCTGCCTCTTACCTATAGGACTGTGGTGAGTGTGTAATGATGGACTGCTAACTATTGCTTTGGCTTGACCCTTGCAGCACCTGCCATTTCAGCTCTCTCCAGCTCAGCTGAGCTCCTGACAGTGCGATGCCGAGACAGTAATGAGCTCCAGGGAGCTTCTGTGCAAGTAAAAGATGCTAGTAAACGGAGGTGCAGAAATACAACCGAAAATGAAACACGACCCTGGCTTTGTCGCCTTTGCCAGTAACAGATTTATGAGTCATGAAATCATAGCATCTTCAGCATATACATAAAAACTAAAGTTGAGGCATGAAAAGAAAAAATGATGGAGTTGATCATTCTTTTATCTTCTGCAGTAAGAGAGGTACCCCACATGGACTATGGCCATCATCCTTAAAAGTGTGACTCTATTTCGAGTTCTGATGGTAACTTTCTTCTGCCTGGGAGGTAGGGTGGTGGGATAGGAGATATATAATATAATGGTTACATTTGCTTAGAAAATAATTGAATCTGATATTTCACTATTTTGAAAGTCTAATAAGGGAAGTAAATAGATGCTTGGACAGAAGAGGGGAAGAGAACTAGTGATCTGAGGTGTGAGTGGATAGTCAGCATGCACGGTCACAGTCTTTTGAGGATGGTCTGTACTTGGTATTTGCTGTTTCACATAAGCTGGAGAATGGTCTGTGGCTCTAAGGCATTTGCCAATACCTACTGCAGAAGTCAGAATAGAGGTCTGCTGAATTCCAACCTAAGCACTCTAAGCCAGCTGTTAGTTTGCGGCGGTCACTCACATTTGAGGTTTATTCAAGATATAGGGTATACTAGATTCTCCACATATCAAAGGGACTAGGGATTGGAGAACCCTGGAGTTGATTTGGGCTATGTTTTTATGCCACAAAAAGAGGCAGTAGGGTGCGTCTAAAGTTACATATTTAAACTTCTGTAAACCATTTATGAGTCCTTTTTACCATAAGCTGAGCAAAGATATTTATCTTAGCCTTGCATGAATTAGCATGAGACCCACAGTTTACAAATTCTTGAATTCCACCTGGAATTAAGGTATGTGTTTGTAAAACTAATAGCTTTAAAATAGTTTCTTACTGAAAGTCACATGACTACATCCTAAATACTGGTTCCTGTTACACACCCGTAACAGTCATTTCACATCAGAAAACTGAGAGCACAAGTCAATATTGCTTTGAGGAACTGAATAAAATACAAATTTAGATGTTAATATATAAAAGGAAGGCAGAATACTAATAATTGACAAACTTGAAAACGTTTGTAAGAAATGAGTCAGGTGTGGTTATTTAAGTCAAATCTTTAGTAAAATACTCCAAAATATATGCCTAAGATGAAAAAGAATTATTGTAGATAAAAATGTAAGATATTACTTAAAATTTAAGAACACATTCTTCTTGGTTTAATGTCTATTCATACTCCCTCTTAGTTATTGGCTAAATTTCAAAAATATATTTCCTATAAAATATCAAACACTATATTGAATTTAGAATTTTAGAGGCTCAAAATTTAAAAAAAGGTAACTATTGTTATATTTTATAATTTATAATATGTGATGAAACTCTGTACTGAATGTAGGAAAAAAGGGATAGAGGTTAATAAAATAAAATTTTAAAATAATTGACTCATTTAGCAAACATTCTTTAAACACCTATAATGTCAGACATCATGCTAGGGCCTGATGACACATATTTTAAAAAATCTGTTTTCTGAAAGGATCAAATTGAAGTTAAAATTAACTGGTGCCTTCTGATTAAAGTGCTTTTTTTAATTTTAAATATATCAGAAAAATGTTTAGAAAAGTCAGTTTGCCATTTCCCATTAATTTAATAGATGCTTAAAAAATCAAGCTACTTATAAATTCCATACCAAAGATAAGTTTGATAATCATAGCTGAAATTATAAAAATCTGTCTTACATACATGACTTTTTGAATTCATCACTCTAAAAGTCATATAAGAACTAAACTTTTGATTTAAAAAAAGGTCATGAAGAATATCTGCCAAATACTAAGAAAAGCAGATTTTGACCTATCCCAGAATGTCCTTTCCCACTCCTTCTTGCCTCCTTATACTTTTTTTTCAGCAAAGAGACAGTCACTTTCAAAAGCGAGTTTTAAGGAGAACAAAATCAGCAGAAGACTTGCATCAAGACTCAGGAAAAAAAAAGCATGAAACAACAACAAATATCAGTTAAAATTCATTTTCTATAGCCTCAGTGAAGTTGTAGATATTAAAAACAAAAACACAACAAGAACCAAAAGGCCTTTAAGAAATATCAAGGTGGGGGGTGGGGGGGAAGAAACTACAGAACGAAGGGAGGAAGGTAGATAGTGAGGACAAATTTCAAGACAAAATAAGAGGATCAAAAGTGAACTGACATGGTGTCGAGGAAAAACTAAAGGAAAAATCGCCACATTTCAAGGGGAAGAGGAAAAGTAGGGGAAAGAGGAGGGGGAGGATGGGAAGAGAGAAGGAGAAGAAATACAACTTAACGCAGATCTGGGGTACTCAGACATGAGGAATTCACACAAAACAAGATGAAAAAGGATGAAGATGCACACACTTGAAATTTGATTGATTGGTTTTCAAAAAGAAATGTACAGAAATTAAAAGGAAAAGAAAAAATTTCAAAATATATAACAAGCAATACATAAACTTTGAATAAGTGAGTGTTTGAAGCTACAAATTGAAAGGAAACATTTATTCTAGGAAAAATTTCTATGAAGTCATCACTTTGCAGATTTTTGCCTACAAATACCCTCATATTTAAATCATTCACATGTCACCTAACAGGGAGGCTGTGCTAATGACTGCATCAGATAGAATCACTACTGGTCCATGATTCCACACCTTGATTTTTTCTAAAGCACTGATCACTGTCTGACATTAGATGGGATAGATAGATAAATAAATAGATATTTGTTAATTGCCTGTCTCCCCAATTAGAATGCATGTTCCAAGAAGGCAACCTTTTAAAATTACTATTTAATTTCTAGTAACTACACTGATGCATGGAAGGTATTTCATGAGTATTTACTGAGCAAATAATTAAATATTTTTAATATATAAAGAGTCATTTATTAATATGGCCAAAAAAAGAGCAGATCATGTTCAAGAGTGAAAATTATTGATCTGAGTTCTCCAGAGTATCATGCCTGCTTAAGAACAGAGGAACAAGGAAAGGCTTATTCAAAGTGTATCCTGACAACTAACTTCTAAATATACATTTAATAGACAAGAATTCACAAGAATGTTTGGGAAATATACATGATCTCTTTTTGAAAAAATATTTTTGAAGATACAAGAAAGTAAAGCGAGATTAAACATTTCAACAGTACTAAGTTACCTGAGCTGTGTTTCAGGTCTTTACAACTCCATGGACTGTAGCCCTCCAGGCTCTTCTGTTCTTGGAATTCTCTAGGCAGTAACACAATAGTGGGTTGCCACGCCCTCCTCCAGGGGATCTTCCCAACCCAGGGATCAAATCCACCTTTCCTAGGTCTCCTGCATTGGCAGGCCAGTTCTTTACCACTAGTGAAACCTGGTAAGCCCTCAGTGAAATCATGATAAAGAATAGGAGTGATCTATTTAAATTCAAACATTACGTTAAACAACCTTGTGGATTCTGAACACAGAATGAAATGGGAATGTTATGAACTTTGAAACCACAAAACTAATTAATAAAATTAATGCTAATTAAGATATAGGGGAGGGACAGTTGTATGCAAAGGTTCTAATTTCTATCATGCATTACTGGGAACTGATACTATTTAAATTTGAAATATGAGGTTAAAATAATTCAGTTTTTTAAAAGTTCCATATAATCTTATTTTCTTAATTTTAGAGGTGTCATTGGGATTGTAATAATATTTTATCTATTTATTTGTGTATGTTTATGTATCTCATTATATATACGTATCTTTATTCTACCAATTAAATGTATTATTAACATAGATGCCTCCATTTCCTCATCTAAGAAATGGAGATAAAAATAGTATGTATTGCATAGAGAAGTAGAAGGATTAAACAAATGATAACCATTTAAGAACTTAAAACCTGATCTACCTAACATCTATTTGTATAATATGCATGTTAATGCCTGGTTGGATGAATCAAGCTGGAATCAAGATTTCCAGAAAAAATATCAATAACCTCAGGTATATAGATCCTAATGGCAGAGAGCAAAAAGGAACTAAAGAGCCTCTTATGAAGGTGAAAGAGGAGAGAAAAAAACCTGGCTTAACAATCAACATTCAAAAAACAAAGATCATGGCATCTGGTCACATCACTTCATGGCAAATAGAAGGGGAAAAAAATGGAGTGACAGACTATTTTCTTGGGCTCCAAAATCACTGCAGATGGTGACTGCAGTCATGGAATTAAAAGACACTTGCTCCTTGAAATGAAGCCCCGAATGGCTCAGATAGTAAAGAATCTGCCTGCAATGCAGGAGAGCTGGGTTCAATCCCTGGGTTGGGAAGATCCCCTGGAGAAGGGAATGGCAACTCACTCCAGTATTCTTGCCTGGAAAATCCCACAGAGAGAGGAGTGTGATTGGCTACAGTCCGCAGGGGTCACAATGAGTAGGACACGACTGAGCGGCTAACACTGTTAACACTGCTCCTTAAAGTAAAGCTATGACAAACCTAGAGAGCACATTAAAAAGCAGAGACATCACTTTGTTGACAAAGGTTCACATAGTCAAAGCTATGTTTTTCCCAATAGTCATGTATGGATATGAGAGTTGGATCATAAAGAAGGCTGAGCACTGAAGAATTAACGCTTTCAAACAGTGGTGCTGGAGAAGACTCATAAGAGTCTCTTGGGTTGTAAGGAGATCAAACCAGTCCATCCTAAACGAAATCAACCCTGAATATTCATTGGAAGGACTGATGCGGAAGCTGAAGTTCCAATACTTTGGCCATGTGATGTGAAGAGCTGACTCAGTGGAAATGACCCTGATGCAGGGAAAGATTGGGGCAGGATGAGAAGAGGGCAACAGAGGAAGAGATGGTTTGACGGCATCATTGGCTCTATGGACATAAATTCATGCAATATCTGGGAGACAGTGATGGTCAGGGAAGCCTGGCATGCTATAATCCACGGGGTCACAAAGAGTTGGACATGACTGAGCAACTAAAAAACTACAACATGTTAAGGATGATAGTTTATCAGGGAATACTTTGATTATAGTGAAAATAATTTTTTTTTAGTATAATGAGCACCTATTATTTCTATGATAACAAGATAGCCTTTCTGGAAAAGGTCAGTTTTCATTCCAATTCAAAGAAAGGCAGTGCCAAAGAATGTTCAAACTACCACACAACTGCACCCATTTCACATGCTAGCAAAGTAATGCTAAAAGTTCTCCAAGCTAGGCTTCAACAGCATGTGAACCGAGAACTTCTAGATATTCAAGATGGATTTAGTAAAGGCAGAGGAACCAGAGATCAAATTGCCAACATCCATCGGATCATCGAAAAAGCAAGAGCGTTCCAGAAAAACATCTACTTCTGCTTTATTGACTATGCCAAAGCCTTTGACTTTGTGGATCACAACAAACTGTGGAAAATTCTTGAAGAGATGGGTATACCAGACCACCTTACCTGCCTCCTGCGAAATCTGTATGCAGGTCAAGTAGCAACACTTAGAACTGGACATGGAACAACAGAGTGGTTCCAAATTGGGAAAGGAGCACATCAAGTCTGTATATTGTCACCCTGCTTATTTAACATGCCAAATGCCGGGCTGGAAGAAGCACAAGCCCATTATACAGAGTGAAGTAAGCCAGAAAGATAAAGACCAATACAGTATACTAACGCATATATATGGAATTTAAAAGGATGGTAACAATAACCTTATATGCAAAACAGAAGAAGAAACACAGATGTATAGAACAGACTTTTGGACTCTGTGGGAGGAGGCGAGGGTGGGATGTTCTGACAGAATAGCATTTAAACAAGTATACTATCAAGGGTGAAACAGATCACCAGCCCAGGTTGGATGCATGAGACAAGTGCTCAGGGCTGGTGCACTGGGAAGACCCAGAGGGATGGGATTGGGAGGGAGGGGGGAGGGGGGATGGGGATGGGGAACACATGTAAATCCATGGCTGATTCATGTCAATGTATGGCAAAAACCACTACAATATTGTAAAGTAACTAGCCTCCAACTAATAAAAATAAATGAAAAAAAAAAAAAAGATTACCGGGAGAAACATCAATTACCGGGAGAAACAGCTATGTAGATGACACCACACTTATGGCAGAAAGTGAAAAAGAACTAAAGAGGCTCTTGATGAAAGTGAAAGAGGAGAGTGAAAAAGCTGGCTTAAAACTCAACATTCAAAAAACAAAGATCATGGCATCTGGTCCCATCACTTCAAGGCAAATAGATGGAAAAACAATGGAAATACTGACAGACTTTATTTTCTTGGTCTCCAAAATCACTGCATGTAGTGACTGCAGCCATGAAATTAAAAGATGCTTGCTCCTTGGAAGAAAAGTTATGACCAACCTAGACAGCATATTAAAAAGAGACATTACCTTGCCAACAAGGGTTGGTCTAGTCGAAGCTATGGTTTTTCCAGTAGTCATGTATCGATGTGAGAGGTGGATCCTAGAGAAGACTGAGCACCGAGGTATTGATGCTTTTGAACTATGGTGGTGGAGAAGACTATTGAGAGTCCTTTGGGTTGCAATGAGATTAAAGCAGTCAATCCTAAAGGAAATCAATCTTGAATATTCATTGGAAGGACTGATGCTGAAGCTGGAACTCCAATACTTTGGCCACCTGATGCAAAGATCTGACTCATAGAAAAAGACCCTGATGTTGAGAAAGATTGAAAGCAGGAGGAGAAGGGGATGACACTGGATGAGATGGTTGGATGGTATCACCAACTCAATGGACATGAGTTCTAGCAAGCCCTGGAGATGGTGAAGGACAGGGAAGCTTGCTGTGTGCAGTCCATGTGGTCACAAAGTGTCTGACAGGACTGGGTGAATGAACAAATTAACTAAGCAAGAACTACTCGGGGGATAAATCACTATTGTATTGCAATAGATGACAATTACGTCTATTCCCATATAATATCTGTCATAGTTTTAAAATACAGTATTCTGTATATTTTTCAAATAATTATTTCTAAACATGAATCTATCAATATCCACAAAATCATTTTCCAAATCTGGCTCTGTACCCGCCCCCCCTCGCCCCGGCCTTTCAATGTTGCTTTGCTCTCTTCTACAGAAAATATGGCATCACTGACTTAATGGACATGAGTTTTTGAGCTAACTCCGGGATATAGTGAAGGACAGGGAAGTCTGGTGTGCTGCAGTTCATGTGCCAAAGAATCGGACATCACAGTGACTGAAAACAACAGAAAATGTATTTGGAAATAAAGCATTATGCTGTTGTTATTATCAGCGTCCTAGTGACCATCACCTATATACAGAATGTTTCTTTAGTGATTTTAATAAGAATTCGAGAAGTAGGAAATTGAAGAGGACAGGCTATAAACAGTGGGTTTGGGCAGGCTTCTAAAACGTGGAGATGCTGCCAGCTGTAAGCAGATGCCCCTTCTCAGCAAGGATTAAGAAAGCTAACACACACCATTGAACCGATCTTCCTACTCATGGTTAAAATAATCCCTGAGGATGTATAATGAGCAAATGCTTTTATTTCTTCAAAATTGAATTTCAAATTTACGACCAGTATCTCATATGGGTTTTACTTTATTTTTCTTTAATCTAGAATTGTTTATATATATTTACAACTTAAAACACATATACCTTAAATAACTCACCCCGTGAACTCATTACATATAAAATAATGCCTTTTTTATTTGGTATTTATTCTAGTAATTACGGTAACTGAAAAGTGTTGATTATAACTAATTAAAATCAGATAGAGGAACACACATACTACTATGTTTCAGAAATGAGACAGTATTCACTCACACCACATGTGCCTCATAAAGATAACAATTAATACTGAATGTGCTAAATATTAAATCAATGACATTTATTCACGATAAAGAATAAAACTGGATATTTTCCCTCCTTTGAAACAAGTGACAAAAACCTTGGTACATGTTGCCCTCTAGTGGAATTTTTAAAATCCACAGTCGAATTATATTTTGGTGCGGTTTCAGTTATCTGCAGTAGAAAGTTCACTAACAAGAATGATTTTAAAGACAAATTAACTTATTTCTTTTAAAATTTCTTTTAAACTGTAGCCGGCCAGGCTCCTCTGTCCATGGAATTCTCCAGGCAAGAACACTGGAGCGGGTTGCCATTCCCCGCACCAGAGGATCTTCCAGAGCTAGATATCGAACCCTGGTCTCCCGCATTTCGGGCAGATTCTTTACCGACTGAGCCACCAGGGAAACCCTTTAAAATGGTTAACATTAAAAAATGATTTTCCATTAGTTGTTTGCAGTTGATAGTTTTACTTTTAAAATTTAAGAATTGGAAAAAAGTCTCTTCTAGCCAGTAAAGACCAAGAAGTTATGATTCATGTAAAATGGAAAGTAGATGGGGAATACATATAAATCCATGGCTGATTCATGTCAATGTATGACAAAAACCACTACAATATTGTAAAGTAATTAGCCTCCAACTAATAAATATAAATGAAAAAAAATATTGTAAAGTAATTAGCCTCCAACTAATAAAAATAAATGAAAAAAAATGGAAAGTAGAAGTAGAGAACTAGGTATATAATTTTATTTTCTTAGGATCTTTGGAAATAAATGTTATCAAAGCTGACTATAAAGCTATCATCAAAAATTTACATCTACAACTAGGATGACTAAAACTGTATTTTACTTTCTTGATGGAAAGTAATAATTTGAAAAGCTCATAATATGAACAGATAAGAAATACTGTTCACTGAAATATTAAAAAAAAACACAACAATTTTCAGAAGCATTTGTGTTACATTTTGATTTCTTGCAAAAATATTTCATTGTGCTCCATTTCTGCATATTAATTTTTCTTTTGTTTATCACTTCAATATATATTGCCAGATATATTTTTCTTATTTACATTCTAGTACAGAGGAGGTAAATGTATCATGTATACAAAACATATTCTATTTATATAAGCATTTAGAATTATGCATCATTAATCCACCATTTTACATCACTGCTTGATTCCTATTTTATTTCTGCTTCTCCTTTACAGTGAAGCTTCCCAGGTGGCTCAGCAGTAAAGAATCTGCCTACCAAAGAGGAGACTCGAGTTCAATTCCTGGGTCAGGAAGATCCCCTGGAGAAGGAAATGGCCAACCACTCCATATTGCCTTGGAAATCCCATGGACAGAGGAGTTTGGTGGGCTATCGCCCGTGGGGTCGCAAAAAGTCAGACATGACTAAGCGAATAAACAACAACATCTTTTACAATACATAAAAATTTAAATGTGCTTAGACTAAGAATTGTACTTATATACTTGTATCGATTTCCATTCACTAAAAATTAATTTTAAAATATGGTACCCCAAATAATTGTAGAGATGCCAAGTACTGTGATTCAACATACCCTATGAAAAATTATGTGATGAGTATTTGATCAATTATATTTCTTATTTACTCATTAACATACTCCCATTCAAATATAAAATTTAAAAGCAATTTAAGTTAGTGAACACAGTTATATCAAGAAATTATAAAGTCATTAAAAATAGCCCAGGATTATTGGAAGAATGATAAATATATCCTAAGAAATCTGTATGTAGGTCAAGAAGCAACAGTTAGAACTAGACATGGAACAACAGACTGGTTCCAAATTGGGAAGTAGTATGTCAAGGCTGTATACTGTTGTCATGCTTATTTAACTTATATGCAAAATACACCATGTGAAATGCCAGCCTGGATGAAACACAAGCTGGAATCAAGATTTCTGGGAGAAATATCAATAACCTTAGCTATGCAGATGACACCTCACTTATGGCAGAAATCGAAGAAGAACTAAAGAGCCTCTTGATGAAAGTGAAAGAGGAGAGTGAAAAAGCTGGCTTAAAACTCAACTTTCGAAAAAACAAAGATCATGGCATCTGGTCCCATCACTTCATGGCAAATATACGGGAAAACAATGGAAAAAGGGACAGACTTTATTTTCTTGGTCTCCAAAATCACTGCAGGTGGTGACTGCAGCCATGAAATTAAGATGCTTGCTCCTTGGAAGAAAAGCTATAACAAAGAAAGACAGAATATTAAAAAGCAGAGACATTACTTTGTTGACAAAGGTCCGTATAGTCAAAGCTATCGTTTTTCCAGTAGTCAGGTATGGATGTGGGAGGTGGACCATAAAATAAGCTGAGAGCCAAAGAACTGATGCTTTTGAACTGTGGTGTTGGAGAAGACTCTTGAGAGTCCCTTGGACTGAAAGGAGATCCAACCAGTCAATCCTAAAGGAAATCAGTCCTGAATATTCATTGGAAGTACTGAATCTGAAACTACAATACTTTGGCCACCTGATGTGAAGAACCGACTCATTGGAAAAGACCCTGATGCTGGAAAAGATTGAAAGCAGGAGGAGAAGGGGACGACAGGATGAGATGGTTGGCTGGCACCACTGACTCGATGGACTTGAGTTTGAGCAAGCTCTGGGATTTTTGAAGGACAGGGAAGCCTGGCATACTGCAGTCCATGGGGTTGCAGAGTCGAACATGACTGAGTGAATGAATTGAACTGAACTGAAATATATCTATAGCTCAAATAAAGTTAAAAACTCATTTTTAACTCATAATTTAACTTATAATAATGTGTAAGAAAATTTGTTCAATCTGCAGGTCACAATCTGTAGGTCATTTTTTTCTCTTTTAAATAATAAATGTCATTTTCAGTTTATATTTTACATTATGATATGCTTATTATGGATTAAATTTCCACAATCTTTCTTTGTTCAATTTATGTTTGAAACAGTGACTACAGGGAATAAATAAAGATAGGTATGATTAGAATTTTAAAAAATAAAGCATAGAAATGAGTAGTTTTATTATGAGTTTTGTCATGGGACATGTTGAATATTTTCACTAGGTACCAAAGGTAGCTTTTGATGGAACTGGAAAGTCTTAATTTGTCCTCAGTGAGTAGTTGAACTCCATCTTGTCAGTACCTTGATCATTTTCCACTTAAACTGCTCCTATGAAAGACCTGCTTTTGCAAGACTCTCATCCTGCTGGTCCCCCTTCTGTGGATGCCCTGATTCTGTGTCATCTCTACTGAAATCTGACATGAGTCCTTTTTGCTAATATGAATTAGAGTTCTATTATTCAAAGCATATTTTGGAATACATTTCATTTTGATTTTTAAACTGAGAAGGGCAGGAAGTGATGGTATTAGTGAGGTCTACAGGGACAGAGGAGCCTGATGGGCTGCCGTCTATGGGGTCGCACAGAGTCAGACACGACTAAAGCGACTTAGCAGCAGCAGCACATTCAAATAAGATTGAGAAACTCTAAGTGCTTAACCATAGCTTTCTATTAACACTTATCACACTTTCAGAAAGGTTAAATATTAAATGGGCTAATATAGCCTCAATGTCAAGGTTATGCATTTTATACTAGGGGGCCTTAGCAAATGAGTAGGGCTCTAATGTGAAATTTCAAGAGATCAGGTCAAACGAGCTGTGTAATACTGATATATTTAGAATATAATATGTGCATCTCATCTCTTCTGCTCTTCTCTTCCCCTTTCGCTCTTTCTCACCTTCCTCACCTCTCACTACCCAGGTAGACACCCTAAATCATGACACGCATTATACATTTTTCTGACTAATTTTGGAAGACATCAAAGCATAGGGCTTCCCTGGTGGCTCAGTGGTAAAGAATCTATCAGCCAAAGCAGGAGATGTGGGGTTTGATCCCTGGATCAGGAAGATCCCCTGGAGAAGGAAATGGCAGCCCATATCCAGTTTTCTTGCCTGGGATATCCCACGGACAGAGGAGCCTGGCAGGCTACAGTCCATGGGGTCTCAAAGGACTGAGCACAATGGAGCATGCAGGACGATGCCTTCTGGCAAGGTTTGCCAAAACATAGATGCACAGTTCTTCATCCCTTTTGGTGAACACATACCTATTGGAACACTGCGAGGCTCTTTTGTTTATGTATTGCCCAGGCTGCGTTCTTGTTACAGTGGCAGATTTGAGAGGTGGTGACAGCAACTATGGCTCACAAATTCTAAAAGATTTATAGATAACATTTACCCCACTCTGTTCTAAAATGGTTTTGTTATCTCAACCAACCCATGAGGCTCTTTGTGGATGACTCTGTCACTGACCTGGCACAGCTCTAGAGATCCTCTCATCTCTCCGAACAGAACAGGGCCGGTGTTAATTCAGGGCCTTGATGTCATCTGAGAGTCTCTGGAGTGAAGGGTACATCTGATACCAGGACTACTAAAGCTGATAATGCTATTGACCCTTAGAATGGAGTCTCTACACCACTTCATCTACTCTGTCAGTGGACAGTGTGTGTGTGTGTGTGTGTGTGTGTGTGTGTGTGCGTGCTCAGTCATATCTCTTTGTAACTCTGACAGATAGCCCTGTAGATCAAATGAAATGAAAGAAAAGCAGTCATCTGTGTTCCTTCCCTTGCCATCAGAACTTTTAGAAAAAATTTTCATGCACTGAACTCAGTTAAAGGGTTAGTTTGTTAACCTAAACACATTTGCATTCTTTTTCATATTAGTTTCAGCCGACTCATCAGAAAAGAAACTGATGCTGGGACAGATTGAAGGCAGGAGGAGAAGGGGACCAAAGAGGATGAGATAGTTGGATGGCATCACTGACTCAGTGGACATGAGTTTGAGCAAGCTCCAGGAGATGGTGAAGGACAGAAAAGCCTGGCATGCTGCAATCCATGGGGTCACAAAGAGCCGGACACATCTGAGAGTCTGAACAACAACAAGGAGGCAGGTAGTATTCTTCATCTTTTCTTTGAAGCTGTAAAACATTTTTTTTTTCAAACCCAATCCCTATATTTCTTAAGTTTCTTGGTATATGTTTCCAAGGCCATAAGACTTTCACAAATACTAATAATGGTCATTATCAGGTTTGAGTATATTCAACAATGGTTTCTCTGTAGTTGAGTTTAAGAAATATGTAATATGCAAAGTTGTTTTTGGTAACTATGGCACTATGTTGACTTAAAAAGGTAAGGTTGGGCTTAGCAATTTGAGTCAGAGAGCTCTAACTATAACACATATCAGCTTAGAGAAAGTATAGTCTTTTGCTTACCTTATATGGGATGACCCTATTAGTAAGACTTGAGGGAATAAAGCAAGATGTTGTCCAGTGATAGCGTGTCTCTCAGAGAACTCAGGTCAATTGAGGCTGGGTACCCTCAGTAAGGTACCTCAATGTGTCTTCAATTATCCCCTTTCTATAAATAACAAAATCATAAGCCCCCTACAGTGGAGGCTATGCATGTAGATGGAGTGATTTTATATACTCAGAGAAAGAAATAAGTGAAAAAGCAGCAACTACCAAGTCATGTTTATAACTTCATAATTTTCTCTGGAAAATCTGTTCTCAGTCTTACTGTATAAAATCATGATAAATGGAAGCATGTTTTTCCCATTGTATTTTAAAACAATGGTCATTGTCTGGATTTGTCTAAAAAGTCAGAAACTGATGTGATTTACTCAACAAAGACTTCTGTCATTTGGGAGAAACACTGACAGAATGGCCATCTTATGGTTTGTGAAGGAGGCTTTATGTTCTTATTATTTAAATTTATGAGCTTTACTTTCTCAAGACACAGAAGGAATATGATCATAATTAATAGAATTCCCAAGGTCTGGGCTCACTTTGAGGTTCTGTAAAACTGTGTCTTCACATAAGCCAACATGTGATGGTGTACTAAAAGTTCTAAGCTCAGGTCATATTCCTAATATCAAGGAATGAACAAAAATTATAAAAATCAAATTTTTAAAGCTGTAAGTTGAATTTATATGTAACATTATAAAGTTATGAACTGATTGTAATACTTCTAATGAACATTTATATAAAAATAACTTTATATATACATATCTATATGTATAGGCCATTCAGGTATGACATAAACCAAATTCCTTATGATTTATACAGTGGAAGTGACAAATAGATTCAAGGGATTAGATCTGTAGACAGAGCGCCTGAAGAACTATGGACAAAGGTTCATGACATTGTACAGGAGGTGGAGATCAAAACCATTCCAAAGCAGAAGAAATGAAAGAAGGCAAGGTGGTTGTCTGAGGTGAAATTTGCTCAGTTGTGTCCAACTCTCTGTGACCCCATGGACTATAGAGTCCATGGAATTCTCCAGGCCAGAATACTGGAGCTGGTAGCCAGTTACTTTCTTCAGTGGATCTTCCCAACCCAGGGATTGAATCCAGGTTTCCTGCATTGCAGGCAGGTTCTTAACCAGCTGAGCCATCAGGGAAGCCCAAGAATACTGGAGTGGGTAGCCTATCCCTTCTCCAGGGGATCTTCCTGATGCAGGAATCAAACCGAGGTCTCTGGCATTGCAGGCAGATTCTTTACCAGTTGAGCTATCATGGAAGCCCAAGGAGGCTTTACAAATAACTGAGGAAAGAAGAGAAGCTAAAGGCAAAGGAGAAAGGGAAAGATAAACCCAACTGAATGCAGAGTTTCAGAGAATAGCAAGGAGTGATAAGAAGGCCTTCATAAATGAACAATGCAAAGAAATAGAGGAAAGCAGTAGGATGGGAAAACTTCTTCAAGAAAACTGGAGATATCAAGGGAACATTTCATGCTAGGATAGGCATGATAGGGCTTTCCTGGTGGCTCAGCTTGTAAAGAATCCACTTGCAATGGGGGAGACCTGGGTTCGTCCCCTGGGTTGGGAAGATCCCCTGGAGAAGAGAAAGGCTGTCCACTCCAGTATTCTGGGCTAGAGAACTTCATGGACTGTATAGTCCATTGGGTCTTAAAGAGTCAGACATGACTGAACGACTTTCATTTTCATTTTCACTTTGGGCACGAGAAAGGACAGAAACAGTAATGACCTATCAGAAGCAGAAGGGATTAAGAAAATGTACCAGGAACACACAAAAGAACTATACAAAAAAGGTCTTAATGACTGGAATAATCAGGATGGTGTGGTCAGTCTAGAATCAGACATCCTGGAGTATGAAATCAAGAGGGCCTTAGGAAGCATAACCATGAACAAAGCTAGTGGAAGTGACAGAATTCTAGCTGAGCTATTTCAAATCCTAAAAGACGATGCTATCAAAATGCTGCACTCAAAATATCAGCAAATTTGGAAACTCAGCAGTGGCCTCAGGATTGGAAAAGGTCCGTTTTCATCCCAATCTCAAAGAAAGGCAATGCCAGGGAATGTACAAACTACTGCACAATTGTGCTCATTTCAGATGCTAGCAAAGTAATGCTCAAAATTCTCCAAACAAAGCTTCAAAAGTATGTGAACTGAGAACTTCCAAATGTACAAGCTGGACTTAGAAAAGGCAGTGGAATCAGAGATCAAATTGCCAACACGGGTTGCATCATAGGGAAAGCAAAGGAATTCCAGAAAAACATTTACTGCTTCATTGACTACACTAAAGCCTTTGACTGTGTGGATCACCACAAACTGTGGAAAACTCTCAGAGATGGGAATACCAGACTTACCTGCCTCCTGAGAAACCTGTATACAGGTCAAGAAGTAACAGTTAGAACCAGACATACAACAACAGACTGATTCAAAATTGGGAAAAGAGTAGGACAAGGCTGAATATTGTCACCCTACTTATTTAACATATATGCAGAGTATATCATGGGAAATACCAGAGTGGATGAGACACAAACTGGAATCAAGATTGCCAGGAGAAATATCAACAACCTCAGATATGCAGATGAACCACCCTTATGGCAAAAAGTGAAGAGGAATTAAAGAATTTCTTGATGAAGGTGAAAGAAGAGAGTAAGAAAGCTGGCTTGAAACTCAACATTAAAAAAAAATGAAGATCATATCATTTGGTCCCATCACCACATGGCAAATAGGGAAAAAGTGAAAGTAGTGATAGGTTTTATTTTCTTTGTCTCCACAATCAGTGTGGACAGTGATTTCAGCCATGAAATCAAAAGCTGCTTGCTCTTTGAAAGGAATGCTATGACAAACCTAGACAGTGCATTTAAAACCAGAGACATCACTTTGCTGACATAAGTCTGTATGGTCAAAGCCGTGGATTTCCAATAGTCATGCACAGATATGAATGTTGGACTATAAAGAAGGTTGAGTGCTGAAGGACTGATGCTTTCAAACTGTGATGCTGGAGAAGACTCTTGAGAGTCCCTCGGACTGCTGAGAATTCAAACCAGTCAATCCTAAAGGAAATCAATCCTGACTATTCACTGGAAGGACTGATGGTGAAGCTGAATACTTTGGCCACCTGACCTGAAGAACCAACTCATTGGAAAGGACCTTGATTCTGAGAAACATTGAAGACAAAAGGAGAAGAGGGCAGCAGAGGATGAGATAGTTAGACAGCATCATCAATACAAGGACATGAATCTGAGCAAACTCCGGGAGATAGTGGGGAATGCTGATGTCCATGGGGTTGCAATGAGCTGGACATGACTTAGGGACTGGACAATAGCAAAGATAGAGATTTACAACTGCAAAAATTCTACTAATAACAAAATCTTTAATAAGAAAAAATAGCAGTAGCTGTGTGTATGTGTGTTCACCTCTGTCTTTTTTTTTCTGTGTTTGCATGTGTGTGTATGTATGCAAGAGATGCTTAGTAAAGCATCTGAAAGTTCTGAATATCTTCTCTTTCCAGTAAGGTAAATTGTCATGTGATTGTAATGAGAGGTATATTCCATTTTATAGGTCTTCAAACACTTCATAGGTGCTAAGAGTGCCTCCCTAAGAACCTTTTAAATATTCAATTCCATGAAAATTATGTTCCTATGTTGAAATGAATTCCTATGTAATCCATTGTTGAGGTGGAATTAGTGTGAATTTGCTGCATAAAGTGTCATCATTAATGGAAAAATTCATCTCCAAAAACATTTTAATTTATTAAATTATTTCAATATATGTTTCCTTTCTTTTAACTGACTTTCTTGTTTTGTTCAGATCCTCTTCAGTCTTCTAATAAAGAAGAAATATGAAAAAGGAGAGGGAGGTGAAGGAGAGGAAGAGGAGGAAAAAGAGAAAAGTGGAGGAGGCGTTAAGTGAAGGAAAAGGAAACAGAGGGAAAAAGCTCGGGGATGGGGGCTTCACCTCGCATGCAAAATTTGGTGGTTTGGAGAGAAAAAAGAGAAAAAAGAATTGTTGCCTAATAACAGGGAAAGCTACTCTAGCTCCGAGTAGTTTGTATTATCTTTTTCTTTTTTAAAAAAATGTATCTATTTATTTATTTATATGGGCCTTCATTTTGGTCTGTGGGATCCTCAGTCTTCCTTATGGCAAGAGGAATCTTTAGATTGGGGTATGTGGGATCTTTAGTCGCAGCATGCAAACTCTTAGTTATGACATGTGGGAGCCAGCTACCTGACTGATCAAACCTGGGACCCCTGCATTAGGAGCTCTGAGTCTCAAACACTGGACCACGAGGCAAATCTCTCTTGTGCATTAGCTTAACAGTCCATCTATTAGAGAAAAGATGTAAGAGGAGCAATAAAGTTGAAGGAGAGATATAGATTATGCCTTCCATAGGTTTACTCTCTAGTAAAGTAGATCAAGGACTTGCCTGGTAGTTCAGTGGTAAAGAATTCACCCGCCAGTGCAGGAGATGTGGGTTTGATTCCTAAATTGGAAAGATCCCCTGGAGAAAGAAATGGCAACCCACTCCAATATTCTTGCCTGGGAAATTCCATGGATGGAGGAGCCTGGCAGGCTACAGTCCATGGGGTGACAAAGAGTCAGACACGACTTAGCAATTAAACAACAACAACAAACTAGATCAGATGGGTAGACAAAGAATGATAACAGAAGAAAGATTTCTTTCAGTAACACACACAGTGATGGGTTTAGAGAATCATAAGGTTATTTATTGCTGTAATTTTAAGATACAGTTTCAGGGAAGAGAGCATTTGAGGTATGTCCTGAAGGCTGGATATGGCACTAGGCATGGAAAACAGAGGGGAATCCAGGACGCAGGAACAACGGGCATAAGTGCACAAAGGGGTGACCATTGGCACTTGGGGAACTTGACTCAAGTAGGACAAAATATAAACTAGAGTAAGAGGGTGAGCGACAGGCAATATATTTAAAGAGCTTGAAGACTGTCTTGTTGAGCAAATAAAGAATCTGCATTTTATTAAGACAAAAACAGGGGTTTCAGAAGACTTTGCTTTTATTAATTTATTATATGATTTGCTCTTAATATGACAAGTGTGTTGAGATTTCATGATCAGGTATCTGTTTTTCCAAAAAAAGTTCTTCCTCATGGCAGTGAGGAAGATTTGAAACAGAAAATGACTGGAGGCAGTAATAGAAATTAGAAGATTAAATATATGGATGCCAATCAGTTACCACAACTAATCAGCATGTAGTAAGAGAAAAGAAGATGGAACAGAAGTGATGCTAAAGAAAGAATAATTAGAATTTATCATTAGACTGAAAGTAGGAACAAGGAAAATGGGTCAAATGTAAACCCACACGATGCCAACACTAAGTTTCAGACAAAAGAGATAGGAAAATAATGAGATGAAGCAATTTTAAGGAAGAACTGGTGAGTTTGATTTTGAATATGTCGAGTTTCAAGTGTCATGGAGATATACATGCACCATTTGAACTTTAGGTAAGTAAAAACATGAAACTCGTGAGTTAAGAGGAATTTGAATTTGTTATGCATTAACCAAACATCTAAGCCTCACACCTGAGAAGTTACAAAGGCCACAGGCATTTATGTGTCAGGACAGTACCCAGGTCCAGTACTTTATGTAGCATTTCCACCCACATTCTGTGAGTGTCAGTCATCCTATCCTTTCACTCAAACTTTCTAGAGCTCCCTCTTGAAACCCAGCACTGTTTAACATCATGAGACAAAAGCTTGTGTTAGATCAAGACCCTGGTACATGTTGAGAGTCCATGAACCAGCTTGTTAAAAATAAGAGTGAGGGATGTGATGGTGTACAAAATTAGGACTGTGTTACTTGAAATCTAATATGACAACTTGAAAGTGGGCCTTTTGATAAAGATGCAGCTCATTATCAGCTATACCCCAATGAAAATAACAAGTTTAATGTTAAAATATGTAGCTCAGAAGCAGCCACCTACCAAGGTCCCTACAGGCCTCAAGCACAACTGTGTGAGAGCCCCAAGTATATTCAAAGCAGGTTTTCCCAGACGTAGTGGGCAGGGGAGAGGACTCTACATTGTCAGCACATCATCTTAAATCTACCCGTGGATTCTGAGTTAGCCATTGTATAGCTATATTTAAGTTATAATTTAGGGTATTCTAGATGTATTTGGTCTCTATCTGGACTGCTAGAAATAAAGAAGGGGAGGGGTTTACTCACTTATCTCTCTGTTCAAATCACTGCATAGCAATGCTCCAAGGATAGGACAGAGCAAAAGGATATAAATTTGCAGGGAAGGTCTTTGTAGCCTTTCAGTAATCTCCCCAAATGTTCATCCCTTATACTGTGAAAATTAGAAGTGCAGAACAATTTTACTAGTCCTTTTAAACACTTGATCAATTTGTCATGTTGTTTGTCAGAGAGAAAAATTGGTTTCTTAACATGTTTAACTTTGCATATCCATGTACTGCCAAACCTTGGTTTCTCTGAAACAACATGGGTATGATTCTATGAGGTAAGTAGGTAGTGCCATGGATTTGCCAACCTATAATTTTTCTTTAATTAATATTGTTTAATAATGTTTATGAAGGTACTTTACCAAAATCCATGGTGTTATGGGCTGAACTGTGTCCCCTGCA
This sequence comes from Cervus elaphus, assembly GCF_910594005.1. Classification (NCBI taxonomy): domain Eukaryota; kingdom Metazoa; phylum Chordata; class Mammalia; order Artiodactyla; family Cervidae; genus Cervus; species Cervus elaphus. The sequence goes on from NC_057845.1 coordinate 27,704,707, forward strand.
AATTCCTGTGTTAAAGCCCTAACTGCCATTACCTCAGAATGTGATTAATGAATGTCTTTAAAGGTGATTACATTAAAACTTGGAGATAAAGTCTTTAAAGGTGATTGTGTTAAGACGAGGTAATAGAGGAAGGGCTCTAATCCATATGCTGGGTGTCCTCATAAGAAGAAATGAGGACGTAGATACAAGCAGAAGAGACAAATGTGTACAAACCAAGGAAGGAGAAATAGAGGAAACCAATTCTGCTACCACCTTGATCTTAGACTTCTAGCCCCCAGAACTGCAGAAAATGAATTTCCATGTTGAAGCCACCCAACATGTGGTACTTTGTATGGCAAAGTACCCAGCAAATATACTATACAAATCCTAGCAAAGTAATATACATGACAACAAAGATGTAGTCTTTAAACTACCATTCCCCAATAGAATGCAAGCAATATAATCAATGTTATTATATTGCTTAAATAAAAGCAATTTCCACGAAAATATAGATTTTCATTACCCTAAATGAGAATTCTTGGAAAATATGTTCAATTAAAACGTGTGTTAGTATAACAAAACAAAATGCAGTATCAAGCACTATTTCTATCTATCTCTAAAAAAGAAATCAAAATTATAAATGAAGCAATTGGATTTAGCTCAACAAAATGAGTGAGCTTGCATTTAGCATAGTTTTTGTTGGAAGCTGGTCAAGAATTACATAGCATCCTCTTATTCAGTAAACAGCCAGCAATTCATAATAAATGTTCTTTATTGGCATAATTGGTTTGCTTTTATTAGAATTCAGCTATTTCATTTAAGGAAGAAGTTGATAAAGCAAAGTGTAAATGTACTACAGCACAACTGAAATGAACACATGTTTGAAAAAAGAGTAGTTATTTTTTTCATGGTACTTCAAATATCTTTTAGTATTTTAAAAAATATATTCATAACTCCTTAGCAAATGTAACTTCTACATGTAGGGGGCACATCACTAATTTATTACAAAAAGGTAAAATGCTATTTTGGGGGGACTATTTTTATCATGGAATGAGATTTATCTCAAACCTGGAGCAATCACCTAGACTTGTCTTTGTCTTCTGAAAGAACTAGTCTAACATATCCTGTGATTATGGCTGGCTCTCTTTTACTTTTTTCCAGGAAGGCAGCCAAATTTCAGTAATTAACAATATTTATGGCTGGATTCAATCTCACTTGCTGAAGTTTAAACACCTTTTCTTTAAAGTCCTTATTTAGGCTCATTTTAAATATGGTCTCTTGTTTACGTCAAAGCCAGCATAAAGGCTGTGTCCTGCCTGAAGAAACTTCTGGGAAAGTCTGAGGAAACTCAGACTTTTGACATTCAGAAAGTTCACTCTCCACATGGTCATGTACAGTAAACGTTTAGGAATATTGTTGAATTTTCCACTATTTCTCATCATTTCCCTTTTATTGCATATGCAGGTTTTAATTCCATTTTCACTTATGAGATTATTTGATTATCACTTGTCTTGCTTATATTCTAGAGCATACATATTTTTGCTTAATCTTGCTCAGGACTTAGCTCAAACTGGATACATAACAAGCCCTCAATACATCCTGGTTTCTAAACTAGCTTGTACAGTTTAATAAATAATGTTGAAGAAACGCTTCCTTAGTCTTAACTTCCCTCCATAAACCATACTAATGTATTTCTTTGAAAAACAGACTTGAATTGCGGATATTTTGGCAATATTTCTTTTTGTTAATCATAAGCTATCTGAGTTCATTGAAGGATATTCACTTCAGGGCCATAATATTCTTCCCACTGATTGAATATTTACTAAATATCAGGCATTGTGCAAAGCATGTATTATGACACAAAGCATCTGAGGTGTGAAATAGTACAATCCCTAATAAAAGCAAGCAAATTAAAAAGCATATTCATGTTTAGAAGGAACAGGTAATCTTTAAGACCATACATGTAGGAAATAAGTACAAGATGGGAAGACAGGATCAACAACCAAATAGCCATGTCTGAGTACGTGGTTATTTTAAGCACCCTTTATTATTCCTTTTATCTTTTGGATGAGGAGGGTTGGAGAGCATCTTAAATTCTTTTATGGTTCCAGCCATCCATAGCCATTTGCAGTAACTCGGTCATTCCATTCTGGGAAAAAATATTGCCATTGATTTCTAAATGCCCCAACAGAATCAAACGAGCTGGGAGAAAATGAAATTTGTGCAAGATCTAAAATGTCTATGCAACATGAGGAATGAATCTGTTTACATCACATGAATATGTGGGTAGAATTTAACTTATGAAAAAGAAATGACTCCAGTTGATACTCCATTTTTTGTGAACATGGCTAACATGAACTGAAAAGTCCCACCAAGATTTTATAAACTGTGAAGAAGAGATTAAGCTTATTTAAAATTTTGATTTTTTTGATAACTAAAATTTTTGGTGTTTTGTGATTATGCCTTAAATTGTGAAAGCAGAATACCTGACATATGTATTTTAGCTTGCCTTTTTCAGGGGGGATTTGCATGTGTGCTTAGCTGATCGGTTGTGGTTGACTCTTTGTGACCCCATGGACGGTAGCCCATCAGAGTCCTCTGCCCAGGGGATTCTCCAGGACAGAATACTGGAGTGGGTTGCCGTACCCTCCTCCAGGGGGTCTTCCAGATCTGCATTGCAGGCAGATTCTTTACCATCTGAGCCACCAGGATGCCCCCTCCAGGGGGTTTACCTATGCTAATTAACTTGGTTCTCCCAAACCCTTGATGTAGCTTGTTGCTCTGGTTCTGTTCTCAAAGAGGAGGAAAAGAAATTCTGAGAATCTTGGTGATTTGCCAAAAATCAGTCATGCTGCTGCTGCTGCTAAGTCGCTTCAGTCGTGTCCGACTCTGTGCAACCCCATAGACGGAGCCCCACCAGGCTCCTCTGTCTCCGGGATTCTCCAGGCAAGAATGCTGGACTGGGTTGCTATTTCCTTCTCCAATGCATGCATGCATGCTAAGTCGCTTCAGTCATGTCCAACTCTGTGTGACCCCATGGACAGCAGCCCACCAGGCTCCTCTGTCCATGGAATTCTCTAAGCAAGAGTATTGGAATGGGTTACCATCAAGATCATTCATAATAAGGGGCAATTAAGGCTTCTGCTGCTAGAATTCTGTATGCTATATCTCACTCCTTTTCTAAAATTTGAGTGTTATTGCTAACCAACCTTACAAAAGGGAATAAATGAAACAAATGCTAATGATAATATCCTTTTCCTAAACAGGAAGCATTTTATCACACAGACTTTAATTACTATCATCACAATAGGATAATATATTCCAAAACAAAAAATAAATTGGCATCACACTGAAGGAAGAGAAACAAACAAAAGACTGAGAACTTACAGGGAAAACCTGGTGTTAGACATTCAGAAATAAACAGTCCTAAGCTATAAACAGTACCATAAAAACAAAATATACAGTGCTGGATCTTAATCTAAGCCTTTCAAAGATTTCCTTAGAAAATATGATATGCCTTTCTTCAATAATGCAAAAAACAGAAGTTAAAAATGCCTGTTATGTATGAAAAGAAAGAAAAAAAATAAAGAAATCATGATTTAAAGGCACTGAAAGCTGCTGCTTGTATCAAGTACTATGAATCAACCCTAACCTGACCTTCACATGGAATATTTAATATCTAGCAGAGGACTTAGGCTTTGAACATCAAAATCTCATTTCAGATTACTGATCTGTGAAATTCTAGCAGACATTAGAAAATCCCATGGAAGATAACAAATAACCAAAAGGAAATATCAGCAAACAAACCAACAGTGTATTTAATGGAGCATAAGAAACTGTTCTGAAGGGTTCTGACTGATCTGTGGAAATTTAAGTCTCATATTTTATGAGAAAATATATCAAAATATAATAAAATGTTATATATTCTACCACTGAAAACTAGGAGATGACCTAAAGTAACCAGAATATGTAAAAATACATCTATATATCTACAAAAATATAAATATTTAAGGCATTTCTTCCAGAGATATAATGCTCAACCACTTTTAAATAACATAATTTTTAAGTTTCAAGGAACATCAATAAAGAAAAGAACATTGCCGTAAAATGATTATCACGAACTCAAACCATACTGTCGGTTATAGGAAAAGTAGTTAAATTACTGGTCTCCTGCAAGTCACCCTGCTTCCACCTTCTAGCAAAATCACAAGATTCACTATATAACTGAGAAGCAATTCAATTCATAATGACATCTTTATAGAATAATTAAATCACTTTTTGACCTACATAACCAAGGAGAATGTTGCCTTATCAGAGTCAGCATTTACAATGAAGAAAACTTAATAAGAATAATCTGAATTAACCATTGTAAGGAAGAGAAATCCCACTCTTTGGGCCTGAGAGAGCTAATGGAGTTATTGGTCTGTCAACTTATGTTAGTAGAGATTTTTAAAGATAGTGTTACTATTTAATTGATGTGAAATTTAATAACAAGTTTGAATACCTCTCTGGCAAAATTATATTACTAAAAGAGCCCAAAGAGATCAGTAGTTTTTCTGATTTTACCGGAGTATGGTTGATAGTCAAAGCTATGATTTTTCCAGTAGGCATGTATGGATATAAGAGTTGGACCATCAATAAAGCTGAGCACCAAAGAATTGTTACTTTTGAATTGTGGTGCTGGAGAAGACTCTTGAGAGTCCCTTGGACTATAAAGAGATCAAACCAGTCAATCCTAAAGGAAATCAACCCTGAGTATTCATTGGAAGGATTGATGCTGAAGCTTCAATACTTTGGTCATCTGATGCAATCAACTGACTCACTGGAAAAGGCCCTGATGATGGGAAAGATGGAAGGCAAAAGGAGAAGAGGGCAGCAGAGGATGAGATGGTTAGATAGCATCACCAACTCAATGGACATGAATTTGAGCAAACTCCAGGAGATAGTGAAGGGCAGGGAAGCACAGCGTGCTGCAGTCCATGGGGTCACAAAGAGTCAGATACAACTTAGTGACTGAACAACAATAGTTGCTCTACAATATTGTGCAGGTTTAAGATACACACTAAAGTGATTCAGTTATGTGTATACAGATTATTCCTTCTTTTTCAGATTTTTTCTCACATAGATTATTACAGAATATTGAGTGCAGTTTACACTGCTATACAGTAGGTCCTTGTTGGTTATCTATTTTATAAACAGTAGTATATGTATATTAATTCCAAATTCCTGGTTTATCCCTATCCCCCACATTTCCTCCTTGAGAGATGAGTCTTTTAAATGATGGTATTTCAGAAACTTTAGGGAAAAATCAGTTCAGTTCAGTCACTCAGTCATGTCCGACTCTTTGTGATCCCATGGACTGCAGCATGCCAGGCTTCCCTGTCCATTACCAACTCCCGGAGCTTGCTCAAACTCATGTTCATCGAGTTGGTGACGCCATCCAACCATCTCAGTCTCTGTCATCCCCTTCTCCTCCTGCCTTAAATCTTTCTCTGCATCAGGGTCTTTTTCAATGAGTCAGTTCTTTGCATCTGGTAGCCAAATGATTGGAACTTCCGCTTCAACATCAGTCCTTCCAGTGGTATTCAGGACTGGTTTCCTTAAGATTGACTGGTTGGATCTCTTTATAGTCCAAGGGACTCTCAAGAGCCTCATCCACCACCAAAGTTCAAAAGCGTCAATTCTTTGGCACTCAGCCTTCTTTATGTTCCAACTCTCAATTCCATAATGACTGCTGGAAAAACCATAGCTTTGACTACAGACTTTGTCAATAAAGTAATGTCTCTGCTTTTTAATATGCTGTCTATATTTGTCATAGCTTTTCTTCCAAGGAACAAGCATCTTTTAATTTCATGGCTGTAGTCAACATCTGCAGTGATTTTGGAGCCCAAGAAAATAAAATCTGTCACTGTTTCCATTGTTTCCCCATCTATTCGCCATGAAGTGATGGGACCGGATGCCATGATCTTCATTTTTTGAATGCTGTGTTTCAAGCCAGCTTTTTCACTCTCCTCTTTCACATTCATCAAGAGGCTCTTGAGTTTCTCTTCACTTTAAATAATCCTGTCCAATGGGCTTCCCAGGAGGCACAATGGTAAAGAATCTGCCTGCCAATGCAGGAGACATGAGGGACTCTAGATTCATTCCAGGGTTGGGAAGATTCCCTGGAGAAGTAAATGACAACCCACTCCAGTATTATTGCCTGGAAAATTCCATGGAAATAGCAGCCTGGCAGGCTATAATTCATGGGGTCATGAGTCAGACATGACTGAGTGCGCGTGCATGCACGCGCACGCACACACACACACACACACACACAATCTAGTATAGCACAATAGTAGATACATAGCTTCCTGAGAGCTTCTTCTTACTTTTTTCCCTAGTAAACACAACTTAAATAAAACCTTTATCCACCAGCTCTCATCAGAATTCTATGCACTTGCCCCTTATTCTTTGGGACAGAAGGATCCACAGGAAAGTGGGTCTGGAGGGGGGCAGATGCAAAGAAAGGTGGGCTTTCTAGGATGTGAGCAGGGGGAGTCTGGGAGATGGAAGGAGGTAGGTCAAGGACTAAGACAGAATTCATAGAGAAGGCCTGCCTGCTCCTTTGGAAAGGGGAGGAAAGGAACAGAGCCTCATACATATTTGTGGCTTCAATCCCAAAAGGAACATTTAACCTGAAACCCACAAGAGTGTGTGGATGGAGAAGTTAGATGAGTTCCTCTGAAATTTTTACAGCATGGTTTATAGTCTGTCCCTTTCAAGGTGTGTCTTGAAGAATTCAGATAAAGCAGAAGTATGTTCAAGCTGTAATAGCAAACATGATTGACCTGTTAAAAGTTCAGTTTGGCCAATTTCAAGTTTTACCTTTTTATTTTAATATTTTGGGCCTGGACATAGTCTTTGGTTTGCTGGGGTCCACACACCCTTGGCTGTCTTATACTTAGTCATCTTCAAAAGGGCATGAAGGCATGTGAGTTTGCAATCCCTTTTCCAGAGCACCTGACAAGGAGTCTAGTGTCAGAGGGTACTAATGGTAGAAACACTATTGTCACTGGAAAACCTTTAATCTGTTGGGTTGTGTGTGGGGGTGTGTGGTGCGTGGGTATGTGTATTTATGAACCTGTAGTGATTTCCGTGTAATGTTGAATGCTTTAACCCTAGAGATATATAATACCAAGCAATAGAGAAGGACAAATGACAGTTTTTACTTAATCTGTATATTTAGAAAATTCAGACAGAGAGAGTAAAATGTATAGGTTTAAAACATACACATAATATTTTGAGCTACTCATTGAACTTTTATAGAATGTGAAGAATCACACTTTTGTTCTTAGGGTTCCTTCTCTCTGTATCACAGAAGTTTCATTATTTAGCTAATTTTTAAGGTTAAGCTGTCACATTTTCAACTGCATTTCTCGTTTTACTCTGTAAGAGAAAGCTTTCTGTTATAATTCATATAAATGCTCAGCCACAGTCTTACTGTTCCTTCCTGAGTGCTTTTGATTGCAAAACAGATTCCCTGCTACTATGTGTAAGCTTTTCCAAGCCTTGTTTTCTCACTTCTCATTCCAAATAGAGCCTAGAGATAGGATGCTTGGTGGCTCACGACAGCATGCAGGCAGTGAGCACAAGAACCTGAAAAAATTGCCCAGGCCCGTCTTTCCCCTCCTCTCCCCCACTACCCTAGCCTCCTCATGTATTATTAAAGCCAGCAGAGCTTCCTGGATCGCTGAACAAAGCTCACCATCCTCCACCAACAAATTCCGTCCATAGGCTTCTGAATGTTTGCCCAAGCTCTGTGGTGCCTGCACATGGCAGATATAATTGGCAAACCGAATGAAAAATTTCCTATTCTTACCAGGCGGTATTCCAGATAGAAGATAAGAATAGCTTGAATAGCTAAGCTGGCATGTGAAAGCAGCTCTGCTTTTCACAAACACTTATTATGAAGATGCAAATTTCCTCTCAACCAGAAGTGGTATTTGTGGCTGCTCAGAAGACATTCCTTTAACTGGTAGCAATTTGCGTCCCCAGTGTCTTATTTTTCAGTATTTTCCAACTCCGTTTTGAGATGATATAATAACATCATCTCAAAATTCTCTATAGACATAGGTTGACAAACATTTGTAAATCATATCTAATCATATCCTCCGTATTGTGTTATTTGTCTATTCAAAATGCCATAACCAAGGATTTGTCCTACTCCATGTTCACTTCACTGAAACTTAAGTTAGTAAAACTGAATAAAATCATTGGTTCAGATGCACATTTTCATTATGTAATATTTCATAAAAGAGTTACTAAATATCTGTGCATCATTCTGGCCAATTGGTATGTAGGCATTTTTTAAAAGTATCTGGCTGATGTGTTGATATATGTTCACATAAGTGATTTGGTAATTTCATTTCCATCAGTATATTTCATTCATTATATTGTATAATCTGTGCATATACACTCTAAAAATAATCATTAAGCTTTTACAAGGCCAAGAAAATATCCTTGGCCCCATATTTGACTCTCACTCTCCAAATTTCTTCCCTTGGTATTTTCAAATACTTGGTTTTCCATCTAGAAATGGTCAAGGCATATAAAGAAAAGGTCATAATTCTAGGATTTTATACTTGATTTCCACTTCTTCATTTTTTCACTGTAACCACTTTTGAAACCTGACTTCATATCAAGTTGACAATGAGATTTACTGTTAGCGTAGTTGCTAAAGTTTGTTCTTAGATTGAAAGCAGACATATAAATACGAATCCAGTAGACATAGAAATGCTATTCACTCATTCTTGAACTCACTGCTCATTCAAGACCTGGTGTGTTGTATGCCAACTGTTGCAAAGCCTTTGACTAAGCATGACCGATTCTACAGGTCACCTTCTGCCATCCAGGATCTCACAGCCAGAAGACGGACACCTCTCACTGACTATCTAGCACGTCAAGTGTCTTTTTAGGTCATCTGGTCTCCTGTCCCTCCCCTTCCACCTGCCCCCAGAAGCCTTCATTCCGTCATTCTCTCTCCCAGAGCACACTCCTTTCTCATCCCCGGTGTGGCTCTGTGTCCACAGCAGAGCTTCCTTCTCCCTTGGCTCTCTGTCTCTCCATCTCCCTTGACCTCCTGCCAGCTTCCTTTCTCTCCCTCCCTCAGCTCTCTGACTCCCCTCTTCTCCTTCTGCCCTCTTCTTACCCCTTCCTCACGCTCCATCTTCAGAAGCACAGCGTCGCTCTGTCCATCCTCTTCTCACTGTTCCCACTGTCTGTCGAGTTTCCCCTTCCTCTGCCTGCCTGCCTCCCTCCTTTCTTTGTAAGGAAATCACCACCACACTCATGCCCCACACCCCCACCTCGCCTGGTCCACTGCTACTTGCATATCAAGTCTTAGCATAAAGCTATCTCTCTCACCCAGATTAAATATTTTTTAGAAAAAAGAAAAAAAGCCACCTATCTCTCTCACCCAGGTTAAATACTTTTTAAACCTATAATCCCATACTCTTTCATTTTCTCTTCAAGGTTTCAACTCATTTACAATTATTTTTAATGTATTTTTTAAAAGTTTTGAAAAAAGACAATTTTAAAAGAGAATATAAAGGAATGAAGGGGAAAGAACCCATGTACCCCTGTTCTCCTCCAGCCAAATTTCCACACAATTCATACCACCATCCATGCACCATACAAGGTGACCATCAGTTTTAGTTACTTCTGAGTCTTTGCATAGCCCCTCTGTCTATATACAAACAAAACTGAATATCTATTCTGATTCCATTTTCATTATACAGGATGTATAGTCAGTTTATACATACCATCACTCACTATATTTTTATCATAATGTGTCCTGGAAATCTCTCTATACTAGTAAATGCACAGCTTAGTCATTTGTTTCCTAAAACTGCATTCTACTTTATTGTTTGTATGTATCATGAATTGATTAAATCACTGACTATTGATGGGTATGCCAGTTTTACCCAATATGAACAAATTGAATAATCTTGAGTATGTATTGTTTCACATATGTGTGAATTTGGGATACATTTCTAAAAGTGAATATGCTTGATAAAAGATGATGTGCATTTTTAATAAGAAAAATGTCCTGCTGTTGCCCTAAATGGAGGCTATGAGAAATTTACACTCTCATGGACAATATATGAGAGTAGCTCTTTCCCCAAATTTTTGTCGAGAAAGCAAACTTAAACATTTTGTCAGCTTAATGAGTGAAAAGCTGCATTGCAGTGTATTATCCACTCTCTCCAACATATCATAAGATTATCTGACTCTCTTGAATTCTTTCTCCTAGTCTAAAAACATGCTCAGTGTTTCCTTACATTAAACAAAGGAAACTATCTGTAACTTGATTATTTCTCTGTCTAGCTATCACTCTCTTTCTCATTTTCCTTCACTTCTTTACAACCAGTGACTCTGGAACCCATTTTAATCTGGCTAGTATTCTTATCACCCCGCTGTTAGTGTTACCAATAACATCCCAATTTTCAAGGGTATGGAGGATTTTTCTATCCTTATCTCATTTGATTTTTTTTTTTTTTTAATATTTGAAACTAATCATGCTCTCCCTTCAAAAATTTCTTACCACTGACTTTTGGGGAAAGACTCTTCTGATTGTTCTATAATCTCTTTGGTCAATTCTTTAGTTGTTCTGCGTCAATCTCTTTGATAGGCTTGTATTTAAATCCCTTTAACCTTCTGATAGCAGTACAATTTCTTCTTCTTTCTCTTTTTAATTTAGAAGTCCTCCTGGTCCACCTCTTTTACGTTCACTGCTTCCAATACATGAGTATGATAGCATCAGTGGCCCCAAATCTTTACTGATGGAGGTAAAGAGCATCTGCTTACACCCTGCTCTGGGTGATTGTATAATACAGAAGTGCACAAAGTACAAAATACTACTCAATTATGGACTTGTTACAAACACGAGTTGTATAAATTATGAATAATAAGCAACACTTATGGAGTACTTGGGACGTGGCTGGCAAGAACGAAAGTATGAGTTGGAGACATTCTGTTATTATACTATGAAACAAGTTACACAGCAGAGCCTCATGTAAACCTTTAGTTATTGAGAAATAAATGACTGAATGAACATTCAGTATTCTAGAAAGTGATCATTTAAGTCTCTTCCAGAAAAGTAAAAATGTGATCTTCTGGAAATACTGAGAATATATACTGCATGTATAAAGCAGATACCTAAAAAAAAATGATAATAATAAAGCAGATACCTAATCACAACCTACTATAGAGCACAGGTAACTCAATACTCTGTGATGACCTATATTATTAGGAAAAGAATCTTAAAAAAGAATGGGTATATGTATATGTTTAACTGATTCACTTTGCTGTATAGTACAGCAGAAACTAACACAACATTTGTAAATGGATTGTACTCCAATAAGAGTTAATTATAAATAAATATAGAATTTTACCAAAAGAAAGTCCATGAAGATCTCTTGTGTTTATTGAACTGGTAGGCTTGGAGAGCCATCTGGTGGTAAGAGAATATATGAGGAAAGGCGGGGCTTGCACTGAACCTAAAAACACATCCCATGAGTGATGTACTGTTTTACTAAGAATGAGTAGGGCAAGAGCTGTTAGGTGCTGCCTAGATTTCATTCAAGATTCTACTCTTCCAGTTTTGCTGTACCAGCATATTTTATTTTCTTTACACATTTTCAGAAACGTATTTCTTTTTTTATGGGTTTAATTTATCAATCTGGCAGTAGAGACTCAGAATTGGGAGGAGATGCATGACCGTGAGGTATGTAAAAACAAGCGAACAAAAAAAATGATGGTGAGGTTATCCCATCAGAGGGTTAGAGATGGGGGCAGGAAGGGCACAAGTTGCTGCTAAAAACCTCCTTCTCTTCCTTGTTTCCCATCTTTCTACTGTCTGATGTGGTTTCAGAGTTAACTATCGCCTAATAACATGCTTCTTCTTGGTGCATGCCAGAAATAGGTACAGAATTGTCCATAAAAAAGTGAGTCAGGAGACCCATGAGGATTGCTTTTAAGATTTAAGAATGAAGGGATAATAAACAAATAAAGAAGCTTTTGCTACATGATGCTAAGGTAATAAAAAAATCCCCAAATCTTAGTAGTTCTCAATAATACACATTTGTCATTCACGTAACATGCGGATGGCAGCTGGTAGCTGTAGCTTTACTCCGGTCCAGAATGAAGTGCTTCTCAATCCAGAACTCAGGCTGAAGGGACAGCTCTAATATGAAACAGTCTACTCCTGTGGCCAGAGAAAGATCAAAAGGTCTCAAAGAAACTTGCACTGACTTTTAAAGCTTCTTCTCAGAGCCAGGATTGGTCTCTTTAACTCATATCTCATTGGATAAAACGCATCACATAGTCAAGCCTGATATTGATGGAGATGTAAATATACTTTCACTTAAAAAGGAAGCATATGTTATACTTAGTGTAATATAATTTATTGTCCAAACCAGGACAATGTTGGGAATGAACATGTATTTCAATAGTTAAGTCAGGATAATAGGTGTAATTTGGGATTGTCCTGACAAACTTGGATATATTGTTACCTTCTTATAATCCTCTTAGAAGGGAAAAATGAACAGGCAATTGAGATAATTAAGTTGGTCAGAAGCTTTGATTAAAAGATATCGTAGATACACCTGGATACATAGACTTATGCTAAGGAACACAAGGGAAATCAGACAGGAAGAAAGACTAGACAGGCACATCGAGAAGTCGGATATTATCCCTGGGCTATGAGATCATTCCTGAGACAGAAGTGAAGACAAAGGATGATGAACCAGAGTGCTGCCCTGAGCGGTGCTACTAAGCACTCAGTCGAGTCCAACATTCTGAACCCCGTGGTCTGCAGCCCTCCAGGCTCCTCTGTCCGTGGGGATTCTCCAGGCAAGAATACTGGAGTGGGCTGCCATGTCCTCCTCCAGGGATCTTCCCAACCCAGGGACTGAACCTAGGTCTCCAGTGTTGCAAGCAGATTCTTTACTGTCTGAGCCACCAGGAAACCAGAGTAGTTCAATTTAAATGCCCTACTTCTCAAAAGATCAACAATGGTTAAAACAAACAAGTGAACAAACAAAAGACCGAGTTTCTCTGGCCGCAGTGGTTGAGTCACATGCCCTGGGGCTCAAGGTCTTCATGGAAGTAGAGAGGACAGGAGGCTACCAAGTATCCAGGTTTGTTGGTTCAGCGATTGCAAGTGTTAAATATGTGAAACAAAAATATTTATTCAAGTATATTCCCAAATGAGGGAAGTGAATCATTTACACTAGGAGAGACTGAGGAATTAAGATTAAAAACCCCACAAATCTTCTGGGTCTAGGCTATTTTTTTAAACAATCAGAAATTCAAAATAGAAGAGATTAATTACCTGGAGAGTATACAGGTGGATATTGAGTGGAATAGTCATAGAAGCATGTGAGGGGAAATCAATTAGCCAGCCAATGAATTAGAAGTTAATATATTTCTATTGTTAAAATTTGATTCTAATGAAATTAATGTTTCCTAGCTCGGAAATAGTTTCAAAGCATGAACTCTAAAGCAATCCAGAGCCACTTAAAAACAAGTACCTTTTTGTGGCAAAAAATACTTATGAGTGAGAAGGTTAAAACTACATCTTTTGTTCTTGTGTGGTGTAGGGCAAAAATATGTGGGTAAAAGACAAGACATAGTTAAATGAATGAAATTCTCTAGGCTACAATTCATGGTGTTAAAGAGAGAATGTATTTCAGATATTCTCTAGACATTAGCTGTTGTCTCCGAATGAACTAAGCTTTGATCTTGATGCCATTTTTTTGACTGCATTCAAATAGCAAACCTAAACAGATGGTGGTCTTGGGAAAGCATCACCTCCCTTCAATTGCTCATTTATTAATTGCAGCATTTAATTACGTTAGCTTTCTATCCTTAAATGTGTCCCAGGAACATACAATTTAAATGTGCTGTCCTTTCTTTACATGTCAAAGAAATCACTGTGTATGTGTCAGTCGCTCAGTCGTGTAGGACTCTGCGACCTCACTGACTGTAGCCCGCCAAGCTCTGTGTCCATGGGATTCTCCAGGTGAGAATACTGCAGTGGGTAGCCGTTTTCTTCTCCAGGGGACCTTCCTGACCCAGGGATCGAACCTGAGTCTCCCACAATGCAGGCAGATTTCTCACCATCTGAGCCACCAAGGAAGCCCCAAAGAAAGCACTATATTGCCTTAAATATCTAGATATTTATCAAAAAACATATATTTAAAAACAGTGTTCTTAGTGATTCCTATTTATGAAATACTGGAAATTTCCTAAGGTAAAAAAATACTTATTTGGAAATTGTTGGTGTAGAGTTTACTATGTTATCCACAAGGTGGCAGAATAAGCTAGGCGCTTCATGTGCCTTTTTCAAATTTCTGAAAGTGACTTCAGACGCCTAGTTTTATCAAATTCAGATGAAAAATGCTGAAATAAATGTACGACATGCCTTCTTTGACCTGGACACATGTGTAAGGCAAGTAACTATGTAAGTAACAGTTTCTGAAACAATTTAAAACAACTGAATACTCTTTCATGTCCTCAAGGCAAACCTCATTCAAAAGGTATTTGAAAGTCGGTTTCCAGTAAACATCTGAGTTGGTTTCACCTAAACATTTCCCCTTAGCAGACCTTTTTTTTTTTTTTTTTTTTAAACACCATGACTGTGTTTGGCCTCCTGCACTGTGAACCCAGGGATTTGTTCTCTCCACAGTCTGCCCCTGGGGAGGGGCCACTGAAAGATGTCTCGGACATCTGTGCCAGTAAAGCAAGGAGGTTACCTCTCTTGTGAAAACACAGAACACACGTTTATCTTTGGAAACTCATCCAAAGGCAACAACACAGTCATGCTAAAACAATAAAAGATACTATAAGTTATGATAACCTCCAATATAGCCAAATGTATGAAGCTAACAAACAAGATGTCATCAGCTAGCGTATTTCAGTTCATCTGAGACACTGTTATTCTGTAGAAATCATAATTGAATAATTGTTTTGGTATAATAAATTTCTGATTTCTGTATTTTAATGATTTACTGGTAATTGTATTGCCAGAAGAAAATCCAAATTTCGAATGGCATCCAAGACCCCTGTTATCTGTTGTTCTTAGGCAATAGGTCTCTATATTTAACTAACTAGACTGTGATCTTTCACACCACTGTCTTGGGCAAGACTCATACTTCTTGGAATGTCTACTCCTCCTGTGTTCCTCTAAAGCCGGCGAACCACAGCTAGTGAGCTACACATCATAATTAGTGAGTCCGTGCAGACAACTAGTGACTCTGTACACCATAATTAGTGAGTTGGCACATGACAACTCCTGAAGCCTGCACGCTCTAGGGCCTGCCCACAAGTAGAAATTACTGAACCTGCCTGCCGCCACTACTGAAGCTCATGTGACTAGATCCTGTGCCCTGCAACAAAAGAAGCCACCACTAGAAGCTAAATTGTATTGTTTATTTAAATTTCAAAATTCAAGAAATGCTTAAAATGAACATACATATATTGCAGAAAGAACTGAAAAAAAGGGAATATCTTTTACGAGTTTCTATGCTCTTGGACAATAAGAAACAGGGAAAAGGGTTTAACATGGGTTAAAAAGCTGGCTCTGCACTAGTTTTGTGACCATTTGGCAAGTGCTTATATGTGGCAGCTTCCCTCATAGCTCAGTTGGTAAAGAATTTGCCTGCAGTGTAGGAGACCCTGGTTTGATTCCTGGGTCAGGAAGATCCCCTGGAGAAAGGAAAAGGCTACCCACTCCAGTATTCTGGCCTGGAGAATTCCAAGGACTGTATAGTCCGTGGGGTCGCAAAGAGTCGGACACGACTGAGCGACCTTCCCTTTCACTTTATATGTGGTAACTGAGACTTAGCATGCACACATACATGAATGTCATGAATTGGGTACAGTGACATTTGCCTTGTATAGAGGATTGTTAAATGCAAGAAAAAGTAAATAAAATTAATAGCACAGTGCTTACCAGGTAGCAGGTATTTTTAAATGTGATAACAAATATCACAAGCTCTCTGTTACTAGAATATACGTTATTTGATTTCAGCAGTTCTATTCAGAAACAAAAGTTCAGAGATTATGGTTTACTTGCATTTAACAAGTGAACACACATTGTGTATCCAGGAGTTTGTGATTTAAAGCCAATACTGCAAAATCTTTTATAATTCATAAGAATTAGATGAATTATAAACTATTTATAACTATCCACTGCTCTAGTAGACTAGGTAGATTTTCTACTTTTAAGGGCTTTCATTTATAAAATAGATTCAATTCAGTAACCTCTTGCAATTATGATTCTAAAGCATTAAGATAAAACTTTAAGAAGGTAAAAATAAATCCAGTTGTTAAAAATGTGTGATCCATCATTACAGATTTTCTCCCCCTGTTGCAGTCTAACAACGTGTTGCCTAAATCTGATAAAAAGTTTACCTAGCATAAATATGAATTGGGCTTTATCATTCTTTCTATGGGCTTCCCTGGCGGCTCAGACAGTAAAAGCATCCAGAGACCCAGGTTCCATCCCTGGGTCGGGAAGATGCCCTGGAGAAGGAAATGGCAATCCACTCTAATATTCTTGCCTGGAAAATCCCCTGGATGGAGGAGCCTAGTAGGCTACAGCCCATGGGGTGGCAAAGAGTCAGACACGACTGAGCGACTTCATTTTCACTTTCATTCTTTCTATGTATTGGAATCAATTCCCTTCTGAATCCATGGAGGTTTCCATGCATGACTTACATTAAACCTAAGGTTAATTATTTGAAGGAATCAGTTTTATAGCTTCCTTGGAACATATTCCTAAGCCAAATTGAATAGATTATTGATTTATTTAATTTTACTCAAATAAATCCATTCAACAAGAAGCACATTTTTCCCCACAGAGATAAACTGAGGTCTCTGTTCATGTCAACACTTGATTTTTTTTTTTAAACTTTCAAAGAATTTTAGAAATCTTTACCAATAATTAAAAGAATAATTTTATATGTGGCAGCTTCCCTCATAGCTCAGTTGGTAAAGAATTTGCCATATCAGTAAACAAGAATGTCATAGTCATCAGAGATTTCCTCCCCCCACCACCCTTGTGAGCTGGTGAGCCCTGAAGGAACTCAGGAAAGAGAAGAATATCTGCCATCTAGCAACCATTAGACCACAGCCACTCCTTTCAGTGAGTCCCTAGGAGCTCAGGATATGAAAACACAGGATACAGGTCCCAGAGAGCTGAGGTACATACCAAAGGGATGATTTCAGTGAACCACAGACTTGAATCTTCCCTGCATGAAAAGTGCTAAATCCCCTAACTTAGGTTATCTGGTTTTCTTAATTGATAATCATCTTCTGAAGCTCATGCTACCTGCCCTGTGTTGCAAAACTTCTATGTACCCTGGCTCTTACCCATCTCCTGCCTCCTTGAAGCAGTTTTCTCAGGGTTACTTGAGATGCGGCTGCCTCTCAGGCTTGAAATTCTCCAAATTCCCACCCATTAAAACATCATTGTCAACTTCTAAGTTGTGAATGTTTTTTAAGTGACATTTTGTTTAAAGTACTGTAAATCATGTCTATTATAATTTGATTCAGATTTGCTACTACAATGACACAAAATAATTGAGTGGCTGGTTTGGTAACTTTTCTTACAAATCAAATTCCTCCAAATATCTTATGATTAACACTATTTGTAAAACAATAAGATCTAAAACACAACTTTAACATGTCTCTACACAGAAAATTCTCCCATTCTTTTGCATTAAATTCATCTACATTTCAAGGAGACAGCAATTATTTCAATGACAAAAAGAGAGAATTACAGTTTCTTTGAGATTATCAAGGTCCTTTTGGACAGCTAATCTCAGCAAAAGGAACAGTAACATTTATAGAAATATTATCAACCCTCAAACTAAAGTCTTCAAAAAGAAAAATAATTGGATTTACACATTTTAGTAAAGCACTTACAAGTTGTATGAAACAGCTAAATGTCCCTTTATATTCAGAGATGACTAATATGCTTACATGCAAGATTAAGTCATTTCTTCTGTTTTAAATCTAGCCTTTCCATAAATGGCTGATAGAGCCTCTGGAATGATATTTTGCCAATTTAATGATAATATCACTTTTCATGGAATTGCTTGAATATAAGGCTGTGGTATGTTCTAGTTCAGAGACACTATCACAAGATGCAGTAGTTACAGGAGAAAGGAGTCTTGACTTTGCTGTATCCTGAAATATCTATCCCCTGATCCTCAAAATTAGGCCAGAGAGAGTGACAGTCGTGTCCAATTCTTTGTGACCCCATGGACTATACAGTCTGTTGAATTCTCCAGGCCAGAATACTGGAGTGGGTAGCCTTTCCCTTCTCCAGGGGATCTTTCCAACCCAGGGATCGAACCCAGGTATCCCGCATTGCAGGCAGATTCTTTACTACCTGAGACACAAGGGAAATCCCGGAATACTGGAGAGGGTAGCCTATCCCTTCTCCAGGGAATCTTCCTGACCCAGGAATTGAACTGAGATCTCTGGCATTGCAGGCGGATTCTTTACCAACTGAGCTATGAGGGAAGCCCAAAGTGAAAGTGTTAGTCTGTACTTCGTGCCCAGCTTTTTTTGACCCCATGGACTGTAGCCTGCCAGGCGCCTCTGTCCTTGGGATTCTCTAGGCAAGAATACTGCAGTGGGTAGCCATTCCATTATCCAGGGGATCTTCCTGAGGCAGGGATTGAACCCACTTCTCCCACATTATAGGCAGCTTCTTTACCAGCTGAGCCAGGAAGCAAGCCCAGGTTTACTATTAATGTATTTAATATAACTCTGTTATAGATGGATTGTCATTTCTACCCAAATATCCTGTCCCATGCCAAAAGAAAACAAAGCAAAACAAACAAAGGAATAAAACAGGGAACTCAAGTCATGTATAAGTAGGTTTATGCTATTTGATTTCTCCCATTCAATTGTGTTTGCTGTAAATTCCTGTGACCAAAATCAACCTATGAAACTTATCATCCTAGACGAGGAGAGGGTGGCTTCTTAAACTCTCAATAAAAGATAATCTTGACAATTATCTTTGATTTTTGCTGAGAGAATTGGTTACATTTATTTATCATCTCCCTTAGCTGATCAGGAAATAAGCTTGGAAAACATACTCCAGAATAATCTACCTAATTTAAAAATGTCAACTACAAATTGGCACTTGCTATCTACCTCTACAAAGAATAAATCATGTACTGCTGCAGCTGCTGATTTTCAACACCTCCTGAAAGGATTTCAAGGCAGAGAGCAGAAATGAGGCGTTCTATGCTGGGGGAGGAGGAGATTATTACAACTGGCAGGACGGGTCTTCAGAGAATTAGATGTCAGAAGCTGATTTTAGGAGCCCAATTCTTATACTTCTTCATATCTAGAAAAGCACTAAAATACTTCATGGTGATGATTATTCCTCATAATTAGTGGTGCTTTTCAAGAGACTAGGAGAAACCTTCTGATAAAAATATGTACTTGATTGTATGCACTCCCCCTTCAACAAAATTATATATATAATGACCATTCCCCCTGACTCTTTGGAGTAGTTTCTCAGAACTATCTGAGATGCTGTCTCCCAGGCTATAGTCTTTATTTTGCCCCAAATAAAACTTGATTCACAACTCTCTTTTTCTGCAACTTTTTTTTGAGTAGACAAAAAAGAGTATACTTATCCACTCTTAACTGGAGTCAAGAAGAAAGAAAAGTATCATATAAGGAATGGAAATTAAAATCCAACTTCTTTTCTGTCCCTAGAATTTCTTCTTTTTCTTTTTTTTTTTTAATGAAAGGGAGAAAGAGGAGTGAAGTGAAGTCCCCCACAAACATCAAAGGTTTTCTGATTCAGAGATGACACAGGCTTGTAAAATAATTAAGAAATTATGGTTATATGTTACAGCATCATGGTACTTTGAAGAAAGACATTTTTGTGCAAAGGAGAGCACCTTAAGTTTAACTTCCCAAGTTTATCCTCCATCTCTCATGACTTAAACACTGAGCTGAGCACTTATGGTTTGGCTTTCCATTCAGATGAAGGACAGTGATTGACTAGAAGGTGGAGCCGATATTCACACTCATGTGTGAGTTAAATAACAGGTCTCTGCTACACATGGTGAGAAAATAAAGTATGTGTGAGAACTGACTCTCAATAACCAAACTAAAAAGATACTGTACTGTCCAAAATATAAGAATAATTTTCTGAGCACAAAGGTTCAGATTTCATTTCTCAGGGTTTTGGTTGATGATTGTGGAAGACTAGATTACAAGAATATTTTGATCACAATATATAAATATATGTCCAATTATTTATATCTTATAGTAAGTTCATAAATCACACATGAAAACCTTCTTATAATTTGTAGTAAAGCAAATGAATCACAACCAATTAATTATGCAAAATCACAGTCCTTTTGGATCACATTTAGAGATCTTATTGACCTTATATCTGTTTTCCCTTACTTTTTGCTTTGCTTGCTTTCACTGATTCACTTTATGAAAAATGTTTTTCCAGTTCTTATACAGACTTTGGAAAAGGAAATGGCAACCCACTCCAGTATTCTTGCCTAGAGAATCCTGTGGACAGAGGAGCCTGGTGGGCTGCCGTCTATGGGGTTGCACAGAGTCAGACACAACTGAAGCGACTTAGCAGCATTAGCAGCAGCATATAGACTTTAGTTTTCCTAACATTGCCCTGAGTTTTGGATTAAATAAATTCAGATGAAAAGGTATTAATCCATGTTCCTGGCAATATAAAACACCATGGCATTTGCTTCATCTACATTTTTTACTGTTTGGAATACCTCAGATTGACAGCAAAATAAATATGCAAATACAAATAGCTGTGATTTTATCAAAATACTGCACATTCAACTATTGAAACCGTTTGGTTATTACAACAAAGCAGCTAAATCCTTCAGTCTCAGCACTAAGAATCTTTCATGTTTTTAATGGAAATTTGAGGCCCAAAGATTAGTATTTACTATCTCCATATAGTATTTGAATCATTGAAACAGTTATTGTCTGTTGAAATAAACAAGGTTCCTGCTCCTAGATAGCTTCCTAAACCAAACGACAAGGTTTAAAATGATGCTCATTTCTAACCATGTAATTTAAAAATTAGTTAAAAGAAAAAAGCCTCACAATTTTCCTGATAGAATTCAATGTCTTTTGGAATATTGTCAGTGATACAGTTGAATGTCCCAACCACAGAAATGGGGAGAAATATCTTGATATCATAAAGAAGAAACAGCTATCTTTCTAGTATATCCTATTTAAAAAAAACAATTTATGTTAATCCTTCTTTATACATTATATATCTCAGACACACAATACCTCCATTATGCATAATTAAATGCATAAAATTATTTCTGCAACACATATTCTAACTCAATAACAGCAATATCACTTCACAATACCTTTTGTTGGTTTTCAGACAGCGCCTTATAGAATTTAATCTACTGTTAAAAATTCTGTGGTCTCTATTTATGTCATATACAACAACAGCTTTTTTGGTTTTAATAATGTCTTACCTAAAAATATTTTGAGAAAGTTCTCTTCTAATTAGGGATATTATTAAAAAGAAAGAATTCAAAGTTTGGGTAGGATTTAAGGGAAACCGGGCATTAATTCAAAATGAGCTAATAAACAATGACCAAAATTTCCATAAAATCAAATCAGAGTAAGAAATATGTATTATTGATTGCAATATAATAAGTTATTATTAAGATCTTCCAATAATAACTTTTAATAAATAGATTTGTGATATACCTGTTTATTTACATTTATAGAGAAAATGCAATTATTTGTCATTTTAAGATAAATATTTAAGAACATGGGGTGGATACTTGGAGAATTCACCCTTCCTTACCAATGTAACCAGAGAGACTTTTGTTCATATAAGTGTAAAATATTCACATTATACTTTGCCTTAGTTTAATAGTACAAAATAACACAAGATAAAATTGCTATAAAAATAATGATACTTTTGACTCAGAATTTCACACTTTTTGTAATATTGCATTTTACTACTGCCAAAGCACTCAGCACTGTATTTTTGTCCTTATTTTATACTCTCTCCCAGGTCCTGATGCAACAATAGGTTTGCCATGAGTTTGTACCTACAAACAACATCCCTCAAGTAAATATCATCACCAAATAGCTCTCCTCTGAATCCAAAAGAGTTATATTTCCCATGTGTCTGTTTGGCATTGCTAATGGCATTTGACACTCTAGACTCAATAATACCCAAAACCAAACTTAAGATCAAAACATACATTGAAAGAATGGCATCACCATCTATCCATAACACAGGTAGAATATTTCAAGTCATCCTAACATTTCCTTCTATGAACAAGGAAATGGGCTCTCATCAGAAACCAAATCTGCTGGCAGCTTATCTTGGACTTCTTAGCCTTTAGAACTGTGAGAAAGATTTGTCTGATGTTCAAACCACTTAGACTCTGAAATTTTGTTTCAAAACAGGCCAAATTGACTAAGCTAGTCTTCATATTTATCATACCTCCAGATGATACCAATTTGTATGATCTACTGATTAATTTGTGGCTTCCCTGGTGGCTCAGACGGTAAAAGAATCCATCTGCAATGCAGGAGACCCAGGTTTGATCCTTGGGTTGGGAAGATCACCTGGAGAAGGAACTGGCAACCCACTCCAGTATTCTTGCCTGGAGAATTCCATGGACAGAGGAGCCTGGTGGGCTACAGTTGATGGGGTCGTAAAGAGTTGGACACAACTGAGCAACTGAAACTTTTCACTGATTAATTTTCCCATAAGTCCTAAACTTCTCATGAATAGGACCCATTAGAAGTTCTGGTAGATGCTCAATAAATATACTGAAAGAAATTAATGAAATATTATCTAACAACGAAATATTATCTGTGTAATACTTAACATAAAATTGTAACATTCAAATTGAAATAATGTGAACTTTTATCTGTGTCTTAATATTTTTACATATACACACAATTTGAACATTATGGTACAATATTGACAATATTGGAAACTCTGAGAAATATACAAATTGATTCTTGACCTCAATTTTGTGTTTTCTACAGGAAGTTATAATCCCAGTGCCTGTCTCAGTATACTGGCAGAATTTGACACTCCTTTATTCAATATGTAAACTCTTTATATTAAACATGGTATATGCCTTAAAAATGGCATATTGATATATATGCCATTTTTACAGACATAGAGAACACACCTATGGACATGGGGGAGGAGAGGAGGGAGAAGGGGAGATGTATGGAGAGACTAAAACAGAAATTGACAATACCACATGTAAAGCAGATAGCCCATGGTAATTTGCTATGTGACTCAGGGCACTCCAACAGGGGCTCTGCGACAGGCTGAAGGCTGGGATGGGCAGGGAGATGGGAGGGAGGTGCGGGAAGGAGGGAACATGGGTATTCCCTATGGCTGCTTCTCGTTGCTGTATGACAGAAAACCACAACATTTTGTAAAGCAATTATCCTTCAATTAAAAAATTAAAACAAACAAACAAACAAAATAAAATGTCATATTGATCTAGGAAAGTCAAACTTCAAGCAAGGAACATTAACCATACGATGAGTCTGAAAGTATAAATTAAAAGCTATCACTAGGGAAAGACCTGAATTATCATCAGAAAAGTATAGACAAATTGACACAGGAGAATGAGAGGGAATAAAAACTGATAGAACTTGAGAAGGTGGTATGCTGGAGAGAGGATCTGAAATATGTCCTGAAACACTGAGATGTTTCATTGGCACTGAACTTTTAGTCAAGGTGGATGGTATGCAAATAGAGGGTCAGACCAGAGCTAAGGTAGTTGGTTGACTCTGGAAGCGAGTTTGAATGATATAATTTGAACTTCTTATAAAATGATAAGGCATATAAGTAGAACTATTTAACAAGAGAAAAAATGAATCCAAAATTTGGTAATTAGGCCAGGAGTGAATATTATTAAATTCAATTTGGATGCAGAATTCCTCAAACTTTAGAATTGCTAAAGAGAGAAGACCATCCATCAGGCAGTATATAGGGTGAGTCCCTTTCGTATGAATGAGTTCCATTCTGAGAGCACATTCGTAAGTCCCATTTGCTCATACGTCCAACAAAGTTAGGTAGCTGCTGCTGCTGCTAAGTCGCTTCAGTCGTGTCCGACTCTGTGCGACCCCATAGACGGCAGCCCACCAGGCTTCCCCATCCCTGGGATTCTCCAGGCAAGAACACTGGAGTGGGTTGCCATTTCCTTCTCCAATGCATGAAAGTGGAAAGTGAAAGTGAAGTCGCTCAGTCGTGTCCGACTCTTAGTGACCCCATGGACTACAGCCCACCAGGCTCCTCCGTCCATGGGATTTTCCAGGCAAGAGTACTGGAGTGGGGTGCCATTGCCTTCTACAAAATTAGGTTAGGTACCCAAATAACACAATCAGCTATATAGTACTGTACTGTAATAGGTTTATAGTACTGTTCACACAAACAATACATGAAAAACAAACACAAGAATGAGGAAAACATATTTAATCTTACAGTCCAGCACCTTGGAAAGTACAGTAGTACAGTACAATAGCTGGCACATAGGGCTAGCATCAAGTGAAGAGGCAAGAAGAGTTACTGACTGCAGGAGGTGGGAGATGGTAGAGCTGAAGGATCACCAGTAAGAGGAGTCAGAGGGCACGTTGCAATTTCACTCCCACCTGATGTAGACGGCACAGGTTCTGAACCTTTGCTGGATTCAATTCTATCTACTCTCTTGACAAAATGATCCCGTAATGTCTGGGTAATAGCTCTTTTTTTTCTTGTCATAGAAGACACGGTAGCACAGAATTGTATTCTGAGTGGCTGCAGCAAACTTCATGTACCATTCTACGCTCAGATCCTGTGTCTCAAATCTAACAGAGCCTCCTCAAATAAAGAAAATCCCCTTGCTGTTTCCTCTGTTATGAATCTCTTCAGTTCTTCAGCCAGATCAGCTACATCACTGCTTCTTTTATACTTGCTTCCAGACATCCTGGGCTTAAACAAAAGATTCTGTACTACTGTATTCTACACAGTACTGAACAATAAAGTACACAAAGGCATAAGCGCTTGCAGTCCTCCAGTACACCAGACATGTGAGCTAAGTTAAGTGATTGGACACACAAACTCACGAGAGTTCATATGTAGGGGACTTACTTTATTTAAACCACTGATATTTTCTCATATATTGCACAAGCATATTCAAATACAAATGCACATCTCTTTTCTTCTCTTTATCTTCGACTGGCTTCACAGGTGGTAAAGAATCAGCCTGCCAATGCAGGAGATGCAAAAGACTTAGGTTCAGTCCCTGAGTAGGGAAGATCTGTAGGAGGAAATGGCAGCCCACTCCAGCATACTTGCCTGGAGAATCCCCCTGGACAGAGGAGCCTGGTGGGTTACAGTCCCTGTGGTCACAAAGAGTTGGACATGACAGAGACTAAGCACATATACACACACTGCCAAATAAACTTGGAGCTTTAAAAGAGTCTACATGCTCAGAGAAAAAAGAAACAAGGAAGCAAAACTCAGGAACAGTTCAGGAAAGGACTTGTCCTCAAACATGGCAGACTCAAAATGCTTTCTTTCACTTCAGAAGCCATTTCACACCAATATCCTACACTGTCATAAATTCTATGATTTGTGGCTTTATTTAATCATTTTACATCAAATTATGTTTCAGTCAATTAAGTCGCTTAGTTGTGTCCGACTCTTTGCGACCCCATGGACTACAGCACACCAGGCCTCTCTGTCCTCAACACATCTGGAGCTTGCTCAAACTAATGTCCATTGAGTCGAAGATGCCATCCAACCATCTCATCATCTGTCATCCCCTTAACTTCCTGCTTTCAATCTTTCCCAGAATCAGGGTCTTTTCTAATGAGTCAGTTCTTTGCATCAGGTGGCCAAAGTATTGAAGTTTCAGCTTCAGCATCAGTCCTTCCAATGAATACTTAGGACTGATTTCCTTTAAGATTGACTGGTTTGATCTCCTTGCAGTCCAAGGGACTCTCAAGAGTCTTCTTTTAACACTGATTATCACTCAGTGATCATTATTCTGAAATGGTTAAATTAATTGGATTGGGTTTTTAAAAACATGCTTTAAGTGTTTTGAAGAATGATTAGATTCCTTTAAATATAAGGGGGAAGATTTTCCTTTTGTACAGAACATTTCCAGGTGCCTGGGTAGGTCTGGGTCATAGAAAAGGCATAGGCAGTGGGAACTGTGCCTTTGAGGGAGGGATGGCGCACAAAGGAAAGGAAAAGGAATAAAGTACAATTCTTTGACTCTAAATTTCACTATTGGGGATCACCATGATTATTTCTGAGCTTCCCTGGTGGCTCTGGTGGTAAAGAATCTGCCTGCAACACAGGAGACATGGGTTCAATCCCTGGGTTGGGATGATCTCCTGGAGAAGGAAATGGCAACCCATTCCAGTATTCTTGCCTGGAGAATCCCACGGATGGAGGAGCCTGGTAGGCTACAGTCCATGGGGTCGCAAAGAGTCGGACACGACTGAGCAACTTCACTTCATGATTATTTATCTTTATGAATATTTTAAGACCTTCCAGAACTAACAAATTTACATTGAATTATGTAAATAATTTACATAATTTACAGTGAATTATGTTTCAGTCAGTTCAGTTAAGTCACTCAATCATGTCTGACTCTGCGACCCCATGGACTGAGCACATCAGGCATCCCTGTCCATCACCAACCCCCGGAGCTTGCTCAAACTCATGTCCATCGAGTTGGTGATGCCATCCAACCGTCTCCTCCTCTGTCATCCACTTCTCCTCCTGCCCTCAATCATTCCCAGCATTAGGATATTTTCTAATGAGTCAGTTCTTTGCATCAGGTGATGAAGAAGACCTTATTCTATATTTATAAGACCTTCTAAAACTAATATCTACAAGACCTTAAAGAACTAACAACCAAAAGATGTCCTTTTCATCATAGGGGACTGCAATGCAAAAGTAGGAAGTCAAGAGACACCTGGAGTAATGGGGAAATTTTGCCTTGGAGTACAGAATGAAGCAGTGCAAAGGCTAATAGAATTTTGCCAAGAGAACACACTGGTCATAGCAAAGACCCTCTTCCAACAACACAAGAGAAGACTCTACACATGGATATCACCAGATGGTCAATACCAATATCAGACTGATTATATTGTTTGCAGCCAAAGATGGAGAAGCTCTATAGATGCAGCAAAAAAAAACAAAAAACAAAAAAACCAAAAAACCGGGAGCTGACTATGACTCAGATCATGAACTCCTATTGCAAAATTCAGGCTTAAATTGAAGAAAGTAGGGAAAACCACTAGACCACGCAGGTATGACCTAATCTAATCCCTCATGATTATACAGTGGAAGAAACAAATAGATTCAAGGGATTATATCTGATAGAGTGCCTGGAGAACTGTGGATGGAGGTTTGTGACATTGTACAGGAGACAGTGACCCTTTTCTTGGGGATGCCCAAGATAAAGAAATGCAAAAATGAAAAATGGTTGTTTCAGGAGGCCTTACAAATAGCTGAGAAAAGAAGAGAGGTTAAAGGCAAAGGAGAAAAGGAAAGATGTACTCATTTGAATGCAGAGTTCCAAAGAATAGCAAGGAGAGATAAGAAAGCCTTCCTTGGTGACCAATGCAAAGCAATAAAGGTAAACAATAGAATATCAAAGACTAGAGATCTCTTCAAGAAAATTAGAGATACCAAGGGAAGTTTTCATGCAAAGATAGGCAGCAATAAATGACAGAAATGGAATGGACCTAATAGAAGCAGAAGATATTAAGAAGAGGTGGCAAGAAAACACAGAAGAACTATACAAAAGAGATTCTTCATGACCCAGATAACCACGATGGTGTGATCACTTACCTAGAGCCAGACATCCTGGAATGTGAAGTCAAGAGGGCCTTAGGAAGCACCACTACTAACAAAGCTAGTGGAAGTGATGGAATTCCAGTTGAGCTATTTCAAATCCTAAAAAATGATGCTGTGAAGGTGCTGCACTCAACATGCTAGCAAATTTGGAAAATTCAGTGGTGGCCACAGGATTGGAAAGTCAGTTTCCATTCCAATCCCAATGAAAGGCAATGCCAAAGAATGCTCAAACTGCTGCATAGTTGCACTCATCTCACACACTAGCAAAGTAGTGCTCAAAATTATCCAAGCCAGGCTTCAACAGTATCTGAACTGTGAACTTCCAGATGTTCAAGCTGGATTTAGAAAAGGCATAGGAACCACAAATCAAATTGCCAACATCCGTTGGATCATTGAAAAAGCAAGAGAGATCCAGAAAGACATCTACATCTGGTTTATTGACTATGCCAAAGTCTTTGTGTGGATCACAACAAACTGTGGAAAATTCTTCAAGAGATGGGAATACCAGACCACCTTATCTGCCTCCTGAGAAATCTGTCTGCAGGTCAAGAAGCAACAGTTACAACTGGACATGGAACAACAGACTGGTTCCAAATTTGGAAAAGGATACTTCAAGGTTTTATATTGTTAACCAGGTTATTTAACTTATATGGAGAGTACCTCATGTGAGATGTTGGGCTGTATGAAGCACAAGCTGGCATCAAGATTTCTGGGAAAAATATCATTAATCTCAGATATACAGATGACATAACCCTTACGTCAGAAAGCGAAGAACTAAAGAGCCTCTTGATGAAAGTAAAAGAGGAGAGTGCAAATGTTGGCTTAAAACTCAACATTCAAAGAACAAAGAACATGGCATCCAGTTCCATCATTTCAAGGAAAATAGATGGAGAAACAATGGAAAGAGTGACAGACTTCATTTTGGGGGGCTCCAAAATCTCTGCGGATAGTGACTGCAGCCATGAAATTAAAAGATGCTTGCTCCTTGGAATAAAAGCTATGACTAACCTAGACAGCATATTAAAAAGCAGAGACATTACTTTGCCAACAAAGGTCCATCTAGTCAAATCTATGATTTTTCCACTAGTCATATATGGATATGGGAGTTGGACTATAAAGAAAGCTGAGAGCCAAAGAATTGATGCTTTTGAACTGTGGTGTTGGAGAAGACTCTTGAGAGTCCCTTGAACTGTAAGGAGATCAAACCAGTCAATTCTATAGGCAGTCGGTCCTGAATATTCACTGGAAGGACTGATGCAAAGCTGAAACTCCAATACTTCGGCCACCAGATGTGAAGAAATGACTCATTGGAAAAGACCCTGATACTGGGGAAGACTGAAGGCAGGAGGAGAAGGGGACAACAGAGGATGAGATAGATGGATGGCATCACTGACTCTATGGACATGAGTCTGAGGAAGCTCTGGTGATGGACAGGGAAGCCTGGTGTGCTGTAGTCCATGGGGTCGCAAAGAGTCAGTTACGATTGAGTGACTGAACTGAACTGAACCATGATTATTAATCTTTGTGAATATTTGAAACATTTTCTATGCCACCCATTTGATCATTAATTATGTTATACCTAGTTTTTTTCCCCAGTTGCTTTAAAACATTTATCCTATTATTATTTCATTTTTCCAATAATTTCTAATTCAAAATGATGATGTGATAGGATAAGGTTATATAAATTTTCTTACTTTAAACATTTTTTTTTCTTATAGTAAATCAATGGTTGAAATGATATCATATTACTGGTAAACATTATATTTACTTATGGGAGTGATAATTCATCTATTGTATTAGATGTCTGGAGAAAACTAGAAACACACTTTTGTGTCTGTTACGAAGTAAGGATAAATATTGGGTCAATTCTGAACTTTCTTTCATTCCCTTAAGTGTTTAACATGATTCTGATGCTACGATAGCCCCTCAGTATATAATAACAATGTACTTTATTTCTGGCCCTCATAATATATTTTAATCAATTTGTAGGCTCTTTTAAAATACAGAAATATGTTTTAAGTATAGGACTTTATTATATGCACAGTCTTCTCTTCAAGTTTCAAAACAATGAGTAATAGAGGTTTACATTTTTGCAGTTTTTCCACTGTGAGAGGCCTTAAGACATCTACCCTCTAATTCCTAAAACCTTTAACTATGCTATATTACATGGAAAATGGGAATTAAGGTAGTAGCATAATGAATTAAGGTTGATATTCAGTTGATCTTAAAACAAGGAGACCATCCTAGGTTACCTGGTGATCTGGTTATCTGGTAAATCCAGTATACTCACAAGGATCCCTAAATGTGGAGCAAAGCAGAAGGTAAATGTCACAGTGATAAGACAAAAACTCAAAAGCTATTGTTGAATTTGAAGATGAAATATGGGTTTGTGGGCAGACTCTAAAAATGGAAAAGGCATGACAGCTGATCCTTCAAAAAGGAATACAATCCTACTGATAAAGCTGATTTCAGCCCAAGAAGAGCCACAGTGCATTTCAGTTTAAAGAAGTATAAGTCAGTAAACTTTTGTTTTACGGCCCCTAAGTGATTGGTAATTTTTCACAGCAAGAAGAGAAAACTAACACATCATCATTTCATGTGGAGCATAAAGGATTTCTAGTACCTTCCACAGCTGGCACTCTGCAGTCTGCTCATCTCAGTAAGTTCCTGAATGTCCTTCCTAGTTTTTCCCTGGATAATTATTTTCATAAGTCTAGTAGAAATTGCTCAATTCTTCTCCTAATATCAGCTAAGCTAAGTCTTAATGAGTATATTGTTCCATCTGTCCTTAGATAGAGCCTGAAAAATATTGTAACTCTGTTTTAAAGAAAGAATGAAAAAAAAAAAAAAAAAAGGAAGAATGTATGTTACTGGTGCTTTCTCTGAAGTAGGAAATCTTAATCTTTCCTTTCATATCAGTGTTTTCTTTTGGATGGTTTTCAAATAATTAAATGCACAACACACTCAAGATTCAGTCCTCAGCCTTGGGGGCTGCTGTTCCCTCATCAAACAGCTCATCTGTCTATTGACAGATTTATTAGGACTATTCTAAAATTTAAGCCTCCTAGATTTCCTGTCTCCAAATAGAATTTGAATCAGATCCTGCAGGCACTCACCTGACCTCCCCTTGAACCGTGATCAGGGGCTTCTTTCTAACTTTGCATTTGACTCCTTGAGTATGCATACTAATAACTATAGCTTTACCTCTGACAAGGCTTAGTCTGTTCTCTGCTTCATTTGTCTTTTGATTCTTAAGATCTATTGTATTGCTTGTTTATGCTTTTCTTAGTTAAATGATAAAATAAATCATCTTTTAAACAGTCTCTCCTAGAAGACACTTTGTAGGACTCTCAAATCTCCTACTTCATGAGGTTCATCACTAGGTTCCAGAAAAAAAAAAAAAAAGATTTTAGTGAAGATTTAACCAGAAGTCTTAAGTTACCATTCAGAATATTTAGAGAAGTACCCACTTTCAATAACCAAACTCTAAGGGATACAGTGGGAATCCAATTGCTATCCATTTTAGGGATCCAGTAAAAAATTTAGGCACGTTTTTATAAAGTGAAATTAAAAATTCACTAAAAAAATTTAAAATTCTATTGTAGAGTTTGGTGTTGGATTTCTTACAATAAATTGCAGATATCCCTTCTCTGAAAGTGCATTTACACATTTTATTTAAGACACCAAAATTCAGTGTGAGCTACTGAGGTCCCACAGAAGAGAGAGGAAACTGGTATTCTTCCTCTTAATGTGTATGAAATAGTAATGAAATATGGCAACATTGCTGGTGGCCAATTTGATAACTGTTCTTCACTGCTTTCTTATTGCCAGAGCTTCTCCATGATGATGGAGATTGAATTTCCCAGTTACTTGCCTTCCTCGTCTCTTTTTGCAACAAAGTCATAGGATTGGGTATAATCAATGGGATTTTAGGAAAACTGTGATGATGGTATCTCAGAAATGTATATATATATATATACACACTCATATTGAATATATGTTTCTGTAATAAAAAAAGATTTAGGAGATCTATTCCCTCTCATTCTTCACAAGTATGTTGATAGATAAGGACATGATTACCAGAGCTGCTGTAGTCATTTGTGTCTATGAGGGAAAGTCAGCAGACTAGATAAGCAAATTCTTGGCTCTTGATTTCCTCTCCCTCAATACCACCCCTTTCACTACTTTGTGGTGCTATGCACTGAGTTTTTGTGTCCTCTCCCCAACCACAAAGTTCATATGTTGAAATCCTCATCCCCTAAAGTGATGGTACTAGGATACGAGACCTTTAGGAGATGATGAGGTAGAACTCCCATGAATGGGATTAAAGCCCTTATAAATGAGACTCCAGAATATCAGACAGAGAAGATGACAGTCTACAAATCAGGAAGTGGGCTCTCAGCAGCCACCAAATCAGCTAGAATCTTGATCTTGTGCTATCCAATTTCCAGAATTGTGAGAAATAAATTTCCATTGTTTATAAGCCACCCAATCTATGGTATTCTGTTATAGCATCTTAAATAGTCTAAAACAGAGGGTGATTGATTTTTTAAAAATTTTGTCTACAAATGTATATATTTATTATATATGTATACATTTTTTATAATGTGGTAAGATTAAATACTACCTGTCAGTCCTTGGTCTATGACTTGATTTTTCTGTTAATAATATATCCTGGAGATTTGTCCATCAATATGTACACACACGTATACTTTTTAAACTGCTACATAATATTTCAAAATAGCTTTGTATAAATATATATATATATGCAACAAAGTATCTTATTGGTATATGTGAGAGTAATTTTTCAATCAGGATAGTTCTTAAAGGCTCTTCACATTTTCACATTTCAGATATATATCCCAGAGAGCGTTCCAAATTGATATGATCTGTATATACTGATACAGATACACACCCATGCATGCATCCACACACATGTATACACAAATGCATCCAGATATACATGAATATCATAAACTAGTTTGTCCCAAGTCCTATTTGTCTGTATTTAGTCCGGTGTCAGTACCATGAACTGTGGCTTTATGAAATGTTTCTGCGGGAGTAAGTTCCATAAATAATACCATCAAAAACATGAAAAAAAGAGAATAAACACGCTACATAATGTAACATTCTTACATCTGTGTTTGATAGCCTTCAGGACTTTGGATACTTAACAGTTTCGTGTCTGGAAGAGTTAATACAGATTTATCCAATTCATAAAGTAGAAGTAGCACAATAACCAAGAGTGCCTGGTTCACTTTCCCTTAATTTGAAGATGTTAAAGGCAATGAAGATATACTTCAATAATGCATCACAAGGATATTTTAAAAGAACAGTATATCATTTGATAATGCTAAAAATACCTCACAATTTGTCTATATGAAAAGAAGCAGGGTATATTATAATTGCTATGTGCTCAGTCCCTCAGTCAGGTCCAACTCTTTGTGACTCCATGGAATGCAGCCTGCCAGGCTCCTTTGGGCATGGAATTTTCCAGGCAAGAATTCTGGAGTGGGTTGCCTCTTCCTCCTCCAGGGGATCTTCCCGATACAGGGATCAGATCTGCGTTTGTCCCTTGTGTCTCCTGCATTGGCAAATGGATTATTTACCACTGTGCCACCTGGGAAGCCCCATATGCTGACTGACACTGCAAAAAGGCATGACCCAAGTCAAGTTGTGTTATCTGTGCTTGACTTAGGCAGTTACCTTCATGCTTCTAATCCATTCACTGTGGGGCAACTGCAACCCAAAATGTACGTTACTGACCCTGGCACATCAGCGATAGTAAGACCATACACTGCATTAACAAATACTATCTGACGGCTTTATAGGATCTCTCCTTTCAAACTGCTAACCTCCCAAACGATTTTGTCCCCTTTCATTGCCACTTGGTGAAAGGTTATCATTTTTTTTAGAAACCATTGTCCCAGTGCTTAAAAATAATGCCTTTTTATTTCTTGAATGCTTAAAACTTATAATAAAGTTTAATTTTAGAGTTGTATGTAAATGCCATGTAAGGTTTTATTTTTTGTAATCTCTTTAATCAGAAACAAGGGAATTAGCCAGCTGTTTGGAACTCATGTTAAGATGTAATTAAACATCTGATTGAATTTCTGTGCATATCAAATAGCAGAGGCTAGTGTTTATACATAAGACATACCATGCTCATTAGAATTAAAAAAAAAAAAAAAGAAGGCCCTACCTACCAGATGACAATGGTGGAATGTTGGTGAGGGTTTTCATCCAATATTTTGTCTGTGATAATTTTCCTCAAAAAAAAAAAAAAAATCCTATAATTTGGCAGAGTTTAACATACTATGTAAACACACTAACCATTTTTTTTTAATCAAAACATCTTAACAGCTGACTCCCAATGTATTTTCTATTATGAAATCTTTTCAAAGAAATATTACATGTTTTGCAAGTTTTAAAATATTGAATTATCAGATATTATGGAGACATTCTTCAACATCTCTTTCATTTTAGAATAAATAGAAAAATGGAAAATTTTGAAAAAAATACTAAATTAACATTTGTATTAGTTGTTTTAGGGAAGATATATGGTGTGTTATCATTTTAGACATGTTGAATACGCTGTGACCAGAGTAATTAAGGAATAATATAATTTTAGGTCTTTTTCTAAAGAACCATGCTGTAATATTACCTGGATTTTAAAGTATATGTTTTAACAGATAAATACAAAAAAAAATGAAAATAAAGTATGCATTTTAATTCTTTATGGCAATAATACTAAGACTTTGCTTAATTTATATCATGCTTGGACAAGTAAAGGCTGTTTACTTAAATCATTTAAAGTTTGGAAAAAAATAAAAATATTATTTCTTTGAGCTTTATATTAAGATTTGTATAGTACATCAGACTGTTAATCTTTTTAGTTTAATATCACATATGGGACAATTTTTCATGCTTAAGAAGAAGATAAATTCTACAAAACATATATACCTAATTGTGCAGTGAAATTTTGTTTCCTGGACTTCTTCAGAGTAAAAAGTATCTACTCATCATTATGTTTGATTTTATGACATAGGCTATTGCCCAGAGGAATTCTACAAAAATCTGAAGGCTAATTTTACATGTGGCATCAACTTGGATTTAAATCTGGGCTTTGAACTTATAATTCTTTCCCTAATATGATTACTTTTCATAATTCCTTAGAGGTTACTATAATTCTAGTTGCATGAGCCAACACTGTTTGATAAATTGCAGTGATGACTTATTTCAGAGAATTGAAATTTGGCACATGTTACCAAAGATTTTCAGAGTCTACTCTCACAGTCGATAAAACTAAAATAACACAGCACTTCAAAAAGTTGTTATCTTGTATTCATATTATAAAATATAATGGAAAGGAGAGTTTAACAGTACTCAGCAATATTTTCATAATTTATGATTTAGCTTATAAGCTCAGAACTAGAGAGCTACATATTGACCATAAATTGTCCATTGACTATAAATTTAAAAATGTGTCTAAATAATAATGCAATGCAGGTTGAGCTGATAAAATAGACATTGGTTAAATTATTTTATTTTTACATGTTACACTTAAAGCATCCTAAAGGTGAAGGTTTTCCAGGATTTTTGGTATCCTCAAACCTCTTTAATTGTGTAAATGTATCCAAGTTTTTACTTATCAGCTCTAGGCCCAATATATAGTATAAATACACGCTAGCATGACTTTTTAGAATGCCTACTTCTAGTTCTTCAACAATAAGACCGAGTGAGTTTCTGTATCCAGCTAGACCGTCTTGATCTTAACCAGGTTGACCAGGGGAGGAAGAGGTTCAACAATGAGAAATTCACTCCTGATTGGTTATATTCTAGTCATGTTGCATTTTAAATTCTGCCAATATTGATGAGCTGCACCTGATATAGATTATGTGGGCTCCAGCACACGTCCTGCCTACATAAATCTGGGCTTGGGAGTGGGGGATAGATGAGCTCTCAGGAGTTCTGGTATGAGCCTGCTCATTCAGGAATATCATTAGCAAAAATGTGTTGATGTGACTATTCCATGAATGCACTTCTGTACCCTTTTTATCTGTAAATGTCAAATGAGATATTCTTATCTGCTTTGTCTCTCAGCCTGAGCCTGCTACCTGACATGTGTCACTGTGGTAATCGAGAATCAGCTAAACATGGACAGGGCTAAAGCTTGTGACTCAGACTATAAAGAATCTGCCTCTAATGCGGGAGACCTGGGTTTGATTCTCTGGACCAGGTAGATCCCATGGAGAGTGGAATGGCAACCCACTCCAGTATTCTTGCCTGGAGAATTCCCATGGACAGAGGAGACTGGCAGGCTACAGTCCATGGATTACAAACAGTCAGAAATGACTGAGCGACTAACACAAGACTAATATGGACAATAGCTAAATCCAGTTTCCTGTTGCCCCTGAGTGTGTGTGTGTGTGTGAGTGTGTGTGTGTGTGTCTGTACTTAATATTAAAATTTCAAAAAGTTTAAAGGACTGTGTAATAAGCCCTCATGGATCCATTCCTCAATATCAACAATTATCAACTCAAATCCCACATACCACTCCACCCCATCCCCCACTAAGAAACACTCATGCTCAAGTCATAATAATCCACTTTCTGATAAACACATACATTTCAGACATTTCTTAAACTAATTTCTGTCTGAAGTACTTTTACTATTTCAGGTCTTTATTTCCAGCTCAGGAGATGTCTTTATTGTCTGGTTTCACTTTTATCTTCTTTGAGAAGTATGAACTGAAAACCAAATATTTTCTTTAATATGCTCTCTCAGCATTTTGAAGTTATTCACTAAGTTTTAAGTTGCAGTTTTCAAGTGCCTGGTGGCTCAGATGGTAAAGAACTTCCCTGCAATACAGGAGAGCTGGACTTGATCCTTGGGTTTGGAAGATTCCCCTGGAGAAGGGATAGTCTCCCGTATTCCCTGGATAGGAAAGATTCCCTGGAGAAGGGACACCCATTCCAGTATTCTTGCCTGGAGAATTCTATGAACAGAGGAGCCTGGAGGGTTCCAGTCATGGGGTTGCAAAGAGTTGGACACGACTGAGCTACTAACACACATACTATGCTTTTATTAGGTAGTGCTTATTTAAGGCCATGGGGATTATCCTGTCAATGATTTAACTTTCAGTGTTCAAAAGTGTTTGAATGAATTATTATCACAAATATTTAATATTATCACAAATCTTTAATAATATAGGTTTTATTAAAGTTTGTGTAACAATGTACATGAAACTCTACTACATTTCTCTTTATTTTTCACATTTCTCTTTTAGATGTAATGAATGAAATATACTTGTATTTGAATAAATTTCTTGTGAA
This sequence comes from Cervus elaphus, assembly GCF_910594005.1. Classification (NCBI taxonomy): domain Eukaryota; kingdom Metazoa; phylum Chordata; class Mammalia; order Artiodactyla; family Cervidae; genus Cervus; species Cervus elaphus. Next base: position 27,741,955 of record NC_057845.1, read on the forward strand.
TATTCTTCATCTTAATATCTTGGATAAAATAAAATTATAAAGCAGTATCAACTTCTTATTGCTTATATAAACACATAGGTAATCATATGCACACTGGCTTCACTTTAATCAAAGTTTATGTTTGAAACTGTACTAAGTCTAAAAATGGCATCAGCAAATCCAGTTACAAATTGCAATGATCTAACTCCACATACATTCACCCACATTTCACTACCTGGTTCATAGGGTTATTGAACCACTCCTTGTAATTTAAGTGAAGTGACAGGTCAATTCAAGCAACTGAATTGACCTTGTTTCTGCTACTTGATTTGACTGAAATTACCCACAACAATGTTTCAAACATGCTTCCTCCCCTTACCCCGGTGATGTCTCTGACACAGAGCTGGGTGGACATTTAGAGGGTTTGGGGGGAATTTGTGCTTAAGAATAGGGGTAATGTGATTTCGCGGCTTCAAGAGAGATATAGTATTCATTTTAAGAAACTGAAATGGCTGCAGTCATATACAATGAAAATATAATGTTTTCCTTCATAATGTATCTTATCAAATTTTAAAAGTTGAGATTAAAAAACTGCAAAAGATTTTGCTAAAAATCTTTTATCCACTTTCTTTTGCCTCCTCCAAATTTAGCTGTGCATTGTCTAGAGGAAATGTATCTCTATATGTAACTTCTATAACTATCTATAATATATGTACATATTAATTTAAATATTATCTCAAAATATATATGATTTTCTAATTAAAAAATAATTAAGGATGATGATTTTTAGTGGTTGGTTTCCTAAATTGCATTTTACTCTAATAGAATTACTAAGCACATTAATCAACGAGGTCATCAACTCTGATTTTATAGGGTTTGCTCTTCAGTTAAATTAGATCATCCACTGGTGAAGAATAATATTTTTTCACAGCCATTGGGCTAAACCTGAAAATATAATGATCTTTCATCTCTAAACGATTGTCAGTAGCAATTAATGAGATTTATTATTAAAGTGTCTAAAATCACAGATTCTAATTTTCTGCTTCACTGTATGAGTCTGTACTATTATATTTGCCCACAAATTTACATAATAATTTAGAAATTTAAGATATCCCCAAACTTAAAGTATTTATCGTCTGTCATCGCAAGTGTACTGTCACATATTTCTCATTTGCTTCTCCAGGTTACAAAATTGTGCCAAGAAAAATTCTCACTGTAACTTTCTGAATAAAGCTATTTACCAGAAATGCATTAAAAAAAAACTTGACTTTTTTTCAAGCTAAATTTAGCTAATTAGAATTAAAAGAAATTCTTTCAAGGGTCATCCACATCAATACATAATATATATTCAGAGGTTTGCAGTGGATCCACATTTTAAAATAAATAAAATTACTACTAATAATGCATGATTTTGCTTATATAATTAAAATATCTGCTACTCAATTAAGCAGCATGTCTCATTTAATCCTCATGAAAACTTTATTATTTGCATTTAATGGATGAGGTAACTGAGATTTAAAGCTTCTGAGTTCTTATCACTCAGCTAGTAAACTGATGAGCCAAGACTCAGACATTGGTCTAATTTCATAGTTTATTTCTTCCCCATTGCTTTATTTTTCAGTAGCCAGGAAGGTACAGAAGTGGCATTTTAGATAGTTCTATGTGCCAAATGATCAGCCTATAACTTTAAAAATATATTAAAAAGTATCAGCTAAATAAGATACATTTAAACATAATGGCCTTTCACAGGGATATATCACATAATAGAGTATGATAATTCATAACTATACATGAGAAAGATGTAAAAATGAAATTAAAATTTTTTGATATTTATTTGATTAAAATACCAACCTCTGTGTGTATTTATTCCATACAATGAATCAAATATTTCAGATTTAGCTTGGAAAACATTTGTTCATTACACAGGCAAGAGGGAGAGAAGCTATTCATTATCTATCATTTTCCTCAAGTAATTATAAACTGGAGAACATGCTTGGAGTCACTTTGGGGAATATTTTTCTAGGGGAAAATATATGCTTACATAATGGCTTTAGCAATCCTAAAGCGTGAGATTCTCCAGATTTACTTTTTTGAAGGCTTTAAGTTTAGCCTTAGAAACTGTCATTTCTCTTGTTCTGCATAAAATATGGTATTAAACCAGGCATACTGTTCCTTTCAAGTTGATTTGTGTTCCCTGACACAGGGGCATCAAATTACTGTGAAGCACCCCCTGCCCTTGATTGCCTGGGAGAATAAAATTGGTAAAGAGATAGCGCATAACTGGAAAACCCAATTGAAAGAAAGCGTGAAGCAAAATCATTGATTTGACCTGTTAAATGGATTATTCAAGCTGCATATAAAATTTTTTCATATTTTAAAGTTGTCACTAAACTGATTTATGATTAATGCTGGGTGAATAGTTCAGAATAATAAATCTGGACTTAATCCATACAAAAGCATACATATATATTTTGTCCCTCAACAGAAGCAAGCCCTTTTTATTAGCTGTGTTCAACTCTGACTTCTGAAATCCTTCACTCTAAGCAACTCATGATTCAAAGAGGGAACTCATCTAGTTCTCATTCTATTGCTTTGGAGTCCCCATGAGGTTTTCTAAATCCATTTGTGGAAATAGACTGTAGGATTCAGCATAATCATGTGTATGTAAATGTGGTGGTGGATTTTACAGTTTCATTCCAGATTTCTTTCGTATAATTATTGTCTTTCCTTTTAAGCTTGATGGAAGCAGAAATAAGCAAAAATGTCTAGAATTAAAAAAAAAAGATTCCAGAATGCATAGAAATTACACAGTATAAGGTGAGACCCTGTGGTGCCCACTGCTTTGAAGAATATTTAATATAGTACAGTGTAGTATTCAGGTGGGTTTTCATTAGGCTTACCCAACTGAAGACTGAAGAATATAAGTAGTATTAGTAATTCAAATAAATAAAAAATTCACATTTATAATGTATAAAAGTTTCTTTTCCCCCCTTTAACCTACTTAGAGGTGCTGGAGAAGCACATGGCAACCCACTCCAGTACTCTTGCCTGGAGAATCCCATGGACAAGGAGCCTGGCGGCCAAAAGTGGGGTGTCACAAAGACTCAGACACGGCCGAAGTGACTTAGCACACCATAGCATAAAGGCTACTTTGGAGAAGTATAAAGAAAAATTTTATCATATTCTCTCAGAGAGTATAATAAATAATGCTTTCTTTGTGAGAAGAATATTTTATGTCTCATTTTAAGGTTTTAATCTATAACTTATTTTTCCTTTTAATGGTTTTAGTCAACTAGATTATTTCAATATTCATGACATTTCAGTATTTATATTAATAATTTGAATACTCAATCCACAGTTTATACTTAATAAAATTTAAGCCAATTTTAACCTACCTATATAGACTACTTTGTTTTCAAAGTTGACTTGAAATTAATAATGAATTAGGTAAAATGTTTAATAGAAAGTATTTCACTTGTAAACAGCATTGCAAATATTAATTAAAGTGCAGAAATGGGTATGTTCACAAATCTTAATACCTACTGTGGGAAACTTTTGAAATGCTATACATTGCTTATGTTGGGTAGAAATTATACCTTATATGTTTCCTAAATTTTCAATATATTTTCCCCAATAAGTAGACAACATATTTTCAAGGTGCAGAAATATTAATCTAAAAAATACATATATTGAATATTGCAAATTGTATTTTCTTGGCCAAAAAAATTGAATCTAAATATTCCTTCTTGTCAGGGTACAGAATAAAGAGTAAGGTAGGAGCTATGAGCTAATTGCTTAGCCTTGGACTTTGTATTGTTAATTAGGATGAACCGCAAATTTCTATCCCTAAAATGACATGATATCTGTCCAATTTGCCTAATAATAGGCTTTTTCTGAAACACAAAGGAAACTCAAAGGAAATGGTAAAATACACGTTATACTGTTTTCTTATCTCTAAAAAGCTATTTGGTGATGGTGTCTTAGAAACTGATATTTAATATAATATTTTCCTCACTTACATAGATATCTAAATATTAGCATCTTTTGAGAAATTGATACACAAAGCAAATGTTACTCAATGAGCAGCATGTGAGCAGAAACGAAACAAACTGCAGAGATCCAAGAAAACTGCTAGTGGACACTGAATGAACCACCTCAGAGAATGGAATGACAACTGGAAAACAGTGATGGATAAGGAGAAGTATGCATCAAAGAAAGTCCTGAAGATCATATACATGTATTCTTCCAATCTGTAGTCGTCTCAATCACTAAAGCAGTCTGCAAGGGAATGCTATTTTCTATTTTCTCACAAACAGATGGGATGCACAGATTAGACAGTAAGAAGATGTCATCTACCCCTTCCCTTGTTAGAATTTTTCTTCCAAGTCTTTATATTATGTAAATTTAACCCATTTTCATGAATATATAGTATTTGTGCTACACGAAATGTGTGTATTTTGTCTGGTTCTTGAATATACCAGTGATGCCCTAGTTTTGAGGGGATCAAGAAAGGAGAAAAAGAAGTGGAGGAAGATTCTGAATTACAGATTACGAGAATGAGGTAATGATGGGAAAATCATCTGAACAAGTCCAGGTGGTAGTTAGAGATAAGATTTTGGACTTGATATAAGAAAACTAACCAGTCTTAATCCATTTAACAAATAATTCTACCTAACTATGGGAATCACATTCAATGATCATTTTTTTCACAGTACACCTGGATTTTAAAATACCTACATTTTCTTATTATCAATCAAAACAACACGGAGGTATCAACTAGTGAATATTGTTTTTATTTTCTTAATAGAGCAATAGTTCTACTTTCTCATAGTTCCCTGGGATTGATTACTAAGGAACAGAACAATCTACTTTGTGAATGACATGTTTGATTTAAGAAGACTTATGGAATAATGCTACATTTATAAAAGTGTTCATTTTTTTATTCTTGCAATTTTTATAACTTTTTCATTCATTTTCAATATAAATGAAGAACTAAGCAATGATTGAGATCATTTAACAAGCATGGGATGACAATTTTTAATGAAAAAGCCTGAAACACTTTTCCAGCAAGCATTTGAGCACTAATCAGAGTAATAATAATAACAAAAATAATAAGTGCTATTGAACTTTTAATGAAAATCTAGAGAATCGGCACCCCACTCCAGTACTCTTGCCTGGAAAATCCCATGGACGGAGAAGCCTGGTAGGCTGCAGTCCACGGGATCGCGAAGAGTCAGACATGACTGAGTGACTTCACTTTCACTTTTCACTTTTACGCATTGGAGAAGGAAATGGCAACCCACTCCAGTGTTCTTGCCTGGAGAATCCCAGGGATGGGGTCACACAGAGTCGGACACGACTGAAGTGACTTAGCAGTAGCAGAGAATCAATCATAGATTGTCTTGTATCTCAGTCTACACTCTCCATTTGCTGAGAATCATTAGATTTCATGGAAGTCATTAAGCCAGAAACTTATCATGGAGAATGTACTCATTGCCTTCTTCACTACTTATAAGAAAATACCAGTGGCTTTAATATGGCTTTGAAGGCCCTTGTCTTAGTTGCTTGGGCTGTTCTAACAAAATACCATAGACTGGGGGCTTAAACAACAGAAAGGTGTTTCTCACAGTTCTGGAGGGAGGAAATCTGAAATCAGGGTGCCGGCATAGCTGAATTCTGGTGAGAACACTCATCCTGACTTGTGGATGTCAGCTTTCTCTCTATGTCCTCACATAGTGTCCTCTTCTGTGTATTTCTCTTCCTATAGGGCCACTAATCCCATGATGAGGGCCCCACCTTCTTGATTCCGTCTAAATTGAATTATGTTCCAAGGACATAATCTTTAAATACCACCTGATTGGCAGTTAGGGCTTCAAATATGAATTTTCATGGACATAATTCTGTCTATAGCAGACATATAGGATTCAGGTCCCAAAAACATCATGATGCCTTACTGTCAATTGTGCTTAGTAGAGTCCAGCCTCTTTGGCTTGTTTTGGTTCCAGGATCACAAGTTGCTGTTTCCTGTCTTGGTACCTTTCTATGTGTACTTCTTTGCCTAGAACACTTCCTCCAGGTCTGTCTTTGCTTGGTCTTTCTTCACTTGGTTCTCTACTAAGACCGCCTTCTCTGCCAGACTTGCTGACCCCCAACCTCCTCCAGCCTGTCTCATATCACATTGTCCTGCTTTGGTTTCTTTACAGCACTTATGAATACCTAGAACTGACTACCTTGCTTTCTGCCTTTCAGATTTTGTCTCTTTCTCTCACAGATGTGGGTTTCCCTTGTGGCTCAGCCGGTAAATAGTCTGCCTTCAATGTGGAAGACCTGGGTTTGATCCTTGGGTTGGGAAGATCCCCTGGAGAAGGGAAAGGCTACCCACTCCAGTATTCTGGCCTGGAGAATTCCTTGGACTGTACAGTCCACGGGGTCGCAAAGAGTCGGACACGACTGAGCGACTTTCACTTTCTCATAGATGTGAATTTCATGACAGCAATCTACTTTATTGCCTTGTCCTTTGTTCTTTCTTCCAGTGCTTGGCATATAGTAATCACTCCATAAATGTTTACTGAACTAGTTAATAAATGATGTCCTTATGAATTATAAACAATGACAACAACAGAACACTGGACCTTAGTATTTGAAATTGGCCAGACACAAAAGTGATTTCCCTTCCACAGCCTCTCAAAAAATTAAGTCATGAAGCAACACTTCTATACTCTCAGCCACAGCAAGCTTGGCATTTACAAAGTATAAAAAACAACAAACTTACATCCAGTATCATGTGACAGTTTATTTACTGTGCAAAAGGGAATGAATTCTCTTATTGGTAGACACTTTTTTTTAATCAATTTAGTTTATTTTAATTGGAGGATAGTTGCTTTACAATATTATGTTAGTTTTTGCCGTACATCAACATGAATCAGCCATAGGTGTCCATATGTCCTCTCCCTCCCTCCCACCTCCTATCCCATTCCCCCTACCCCAGGTTGTCACAGAACACCAAGTTTGAGCTCCCTGCATCACACAGCAAATTCCCAGTTGCTATGTGTTTTCAATATGGTAATGTGTATGTTTCCATGCCACTATCTCAATTTGTCCCACCCTCTCTTTCTGACACTATTGTATGCTGAGTTACTCAGTCATGTCTGACTCTCTGGAACCCCATGGACTGTAGCCTGCCAGGTTCCTCTGTCCATGGGATTTCCCAGGCAAGACTACTGGAGTGGGCCGCCGTTTCCTTCCCCAGATCCACCATTGTATATTAATACATACGTATGGAATCTCAAAAGATGGTACTGATGAACCTATATTCAGAGCAGCAATGGAAACACAGACATTGTGCACAGATGTGTAGCAGATAAACTACGCATTTTCTTGTGAAAGTGGAGAAGAATGAGAAAATTGACACCACAAAATGTAAAGAAAAAAAAAAGCAGAATGTGGAGAGAAAGACCTCTCATTGCACTGAGGGTGATTAGAAGAGATTGGTGGGCATGCAGATTCCTATCCCTGAGAATAAAAGACTGAACAATAAAGAGAGATTTAAACCTTTAGTTTGGGCGAGAGGAGATAGGGTCCCTGTACCTCCACATGGTCATCTTGCTGCCCTTGGCAGAAGACGTCACATGACACCAAGGAGAGATTATGATCTCCTCTCAAACAGGACTGATTTCAGTCTTAGCTCAGCCACTTACTGTATCACTTAATCTTCCTGAACAAACATCTTCCATCTGTGAAGTAGAGATTATATCTTGGGAGGCTATCTTCATGAATTTTAATCTCAACACTTTATAGCATTAAATAAGTGATTATGATTTTCTAACAATATTTAGTCAATGATGAATAAAGAGCAGGGGGATAGGCATGTTCCATATGATTACAAAACTTGGGATTGTTGGGATGGTAGGGTTTTTGTAGCTGCCACAGATGTGAGAATGAGGTTGTTTATGATTTTATTTCTTTATTTTCAGAAGCAATCTGAATTCACTAAACCCAAGCAGAGTCTGTCATAAGGCCTGCATAGGGGTTTGCATGGCCTTCCCATGTGGCACAATGGTAAAGAATCTACCGCCAATGCAGGAGACAAAAGAGACATGGGTTTGATCCCTCGGTTGGGAAGATCACCTGGAGAAGGAAATGGCAACGCACTCCAGTATTCTTGCCTGGAAAATCCCATGGACAGAGGAGCTTGGTTCATTGGGTAACAAAGTTCATTGGGTAACAAAGAATCAGACATGACAGCAATTGAGGACACAGGGGTTTTCATAGATGGCTTGGCCAAGTTAAGAATTAAGCATATGATAGAACCATTACTAGGATTATATACAGTGAAAGAACTGGTCTTCCAATAGGAAGAAAATAAGATCTGGAAAGTAAAAAAGAAAATTTTCATTTCTGATCAAGTGAATATTAGAACAGAATTTGTAAGCGTCCAAATTGGGTAAGTATTTAAGTAGTTTGCATTATTTCATGACTAAGCATCCTCCTGCTGCAAAAGGGCACACTCTACTTTTCTCAGGAAGAGAAAGATGACTGAAATTCTTACTGATAATGGGAAATTTGTCTTTGAAAGCAAGTTCTAGGGCAATCATTACTGGACGTGTCCACTCAGCATTATGTTCAGGCTGTCGACAGAAGATCACTGTAACAGGTTATTTAATGATGGCCTCAAGGCAGTGAACAGGTTATGACCAGAATGCTCCCTTTATAACAATTATGCTTAGAAATACTTATCGAGAGTAATTAAAATAGAAAAGTGCTTATTCTTGAAGTGAAATAACTGAATTCTGAACTAACTGCAATCTTGGTAAGATTTTATTATGCAATATATAATGGAGTGGGTTCCATGCCCTCCTCCAGGGGATCTTCCCAAGCCAGGGATCGAACCCAGGTCTCCTGCGTTGCAGGTGGATTCTTTATTTTACCACCTGTGTAACCAGGGAAGCCAAATAGAATATGCTAAGATTTTACTTTAATATACTAAGATTATTTTAATATACTAAAATTTTATTATGCAGTGCAGAATATACTTGATTGGGATTAAACCAAAGCTGTTTAGTTTAGAATTTAAGGTAAGAAATGCAAGCAGTTCATTATGGCAATTGCTAGCGAAGGTTTAAAAGGTAGTGAATGATCAGTGATGATGGGTTTTGACCTAGATTTGGAGCACTTTGCAGAGTATTTTTTTATATAAAATGGAGGAAAATGAGAAGTAAGTTTATCGAGCATTGATCAAGGTGCTTCCATATGTTCTCACATTTCATTTCTTCTAATTCTGATGTAGTTATTTTTAATTCTACCTTGCAAAGGAAGAAAGTGAGAATACAAAATTTTAGAAAATTTCCAAGTGTGTGTGTGTGTGTGTGTATAAATATATATATATATATATATATATGTATATATTCTTGATGGTAGGGACCAAGGAAATGAGAATTTGTCTTTTTACTCTCATTCTTGAATTAATGCTTTATAATGAAAATAGCATGTGCCATAGTGTCTTCCCAGGTGTCTGTACAGTGGTTTTAGCAGAGCTGAAGTTCAACAAGGATTAATATCTAAATCTCAAGATAATCAACATCTCATGGCATGACATTTTTTGCCCATCTGCTTTCCCAGGGTGATAAAGACTTTCAGGGGAAGACTTATGGTGATTTCATTGACGATGAAAACATGTGAGTGCAGCTTCCTCATACCAGTATAGAAACAGTTTCACATACTCATGGTCACTCGTCATTGAATCACTAGTGAAATGCCCAGTGGGTGGGCATTAAAATATCTGAGTGGAAAGCACTCATTATGTGATAGCAGCAGGCAACTTTCTCACTCAAGGTTAAGATTCCCTTCCTCCCCTCTATTGATCCTCACTGCACACGTCCATGAGCCTGTGGTGTTGGGAATGAGAATCCATCACCAGGTTCACCACTGATGGGTATGTTCATTGATCTGTTCCTTTTTCATTAAATCTCTTAAATACTCACTTGAGTAGTCGTAAAACAGAAGCAAGACCCTGTGCAGTGGGTTTCCCATGTCCCCATGTAGTGTGAATACTCAGCCTAGAGCATGACCTATAGAGTTTCTCTGGGATGAGAAATCTACCAACATGGTTCAGATAAAATTAGACAACTAAAGGGGAACCACACTGTTAAGTGCTTCGTAAAGATGAGGAGCATAGCAATGACCTGAGAATAGCAAACTCTTGCTTATTATAGGCTAATGGGTGCATTCATGCAGTAATAAATGGAAGTGAAAGTGAAAGAGTTAGTTCCTCCATTAAGTCTGACTCTTTGTAACCCCATGGACTGTAGCCCGCCAGACTCCTCTGTCCCATGGGATTTCCCAGGCAAGAATACTAGAGTGGGTTGCCATTTCCTTCTCCAGGGAATCTTCCCAATCCAGGGATCAAACTCAGATCTCCCACATTGCAGGCACATTCTTTATTGTCTGACCCACCAGGGAAGCCTGTAGTAATGAATAGCACATCAAAATTGGTACCTCTTTCTCAGTGATAATTTTCAGTATAAAAAATTAAACAGCAATGATGTTAAGACAACTTTTACGGTGGGAAGGCTGAAGACTCATTTGATGTGAACAGGACTGGGCTGTATACGTGTGCTGTGTTGTGCTCTCTTCAGTCATGTCCAGCTCTTGGCAACCCTATGGATTGTGGCCTGCCAGGCTCCTCTGTCCATGTGGATTCTCCAGGCAAGAATACTGGAGTGACTTGCCATTCCCTCCCTCAGGGGATCTTGCCAACCCGGGGACCTAACCCACATCCCTATGACTCCTGCATTGGCAGTCATTTTTTTTTTTTTTTAACCACTAGTGCCACCTGGGTTGGGTATAGATTTACCTATAAGCACTAGAGTCTGTGAAAATAAGAGGCTCATTCTCTAATTCCAATGTGGCCATTCATAAGAATGATTTTCTGCTACTCTCTGAGAGTGGTGACCAGACTTGGGTGTCAGTACTCACGCTTGGCAACAGCAGGATTTTGAATCATTGCCTGCCTCCACCACGGAGGGGCAAGCACTCAGTAAGTTGGGGGTGCTGGCCAGTGCACAAGTAGAAGAAAGTGCTGTGAAGAGATTCTTGTGATGCTCTTCTTCTCAGTTTGGTGGAGAATCTGGAGTCATTGCCAGTGGATATTGAGACAGGGTTTCTGTACTCATTGTTATTAATTGAATTGCTCTTTGAAGGGAAGGTTTGCTTTAGAAAGCATTCTGGTCTCTCATCGACTAAGAAATACTGTAAAAACAATCCAGCTGTACCAAAATAAACATATGAGGGGGAAAATCAAGATTTCAGGCAGAGCAATTTTGAGTACATTGATTTTACTTGTATTAAATCCATTGATTCATTGTATTTTTATGAAGCATCAGTTATATTTAGGGGTTTCCCAGTTGGCTCTAGTGGTAAAGAACCCATCTGCCAACACAGGAAACATAAGAGATGCGGGTTCAATCCCTGGGTCAGAAAGATCTCCTGGAAAAGGAAATGGCAACTGATTCCAGTATTCTTGCCTGGAGAATTCCATGGACAGTGGAGCTTGGTGGGCTACAGTCCATAGGATCACAAAGGGTCGGACATGACCCAAGTGACTTAGCACACACGCAGTTATACTCAGATATGAAAAGAATGGGAATGAGAAGAGAAAAAACACACTGTCTTCAAGAAATCTATACAATTTTTGATATAGGACACACACACAATAAAATATATAAATAATATTTTATTATATTTGAGTATATATATCAGTTCAGTTCAGTTACTCAGTCATGTCCGACTCTTTGTGACCTCATGAATCTCAACATGCCAGCCCTCCCTGTTCATCACCAACTCCCGGAGTTTACTCAAATTCATGTATATATATATATATATACACTAACACAGATATAGTACCTAACTTAGCTATTTACCATATTGTGACTATTGTACATAGCACTATAATGAACACAGTGGTATATATGTCTTTCCAGTAATTATTTTCATTTCCTCCAGATAAACAAATGTTACATGAATGTAATGTACACATAGTGAATATAGCCAACAATATTATGTGCCAGCTCTATACAGTGACAGATGGTAACTGATCCATTTCATATTTGAGAAAATATCAAATCACTATTGATATACCTTGTAATATATTGTATACCTGAAAGTAATATAGCATTATATGTTAATTATAATTCAATAAAAATAGGGTCTCAAAATTAGGGATCTGTTTTCCTCCTCATCTTGTATATAAGAAACACTACTCCTTGGTTAAAACTAAAACATTCCTAGGCACAACCCAATTTCACTGAAAAACTATTGCTCTCAATCAGCAGGGTTGGGTAAGCCAAAGTACATAACAAGCACAGCTTTTATAGAGTTCTCTCACAGTACGAAGAGAATGGGAAGCACTTTAGAAAACATCTCTTTAGAAGTCATTGATGTTATTTGGAACGTGAGATAACTTATTCAACAGTCAGGTCTGCAGTCTTTGTAAGGTGAACATATTTAATTGTTTTAGTAAACAAAAATGACCTTCTTCCTAAAGTTATGGTTTATGTTTCAATACATGCTTAGAAAATTTGAATAATTTATTGCATAATGGTGAAATATTGGGGAAAACTCATTCCTACTACAGGTGAAGACTGGAATGAATAGTTCAGTCACTTTAAAACATGACTCTTGGAATAAGAATTAGTAGAACACATAAGAAAATCCTCCTTCTAAAGGGTTGATAATATATAAATATTTTCTAGTCAAGAACTGGAATTTGGAGATGGGGTGGCAAAAAGTAGATTCACTTAGTAAGAAATACATTCACTTTGCAGTTAAAGAGTGAAAGCTATTCTAAATTTATACTATCCAAGTTTTGTAAAGTAAAAATGTGTTGCTGAGTTTTCTTTACTCTTTACCTGCAGTCAAGGATGGAAACTAAGCAGATCCTTTTAGATAGCAAAACAAGCAAAGTCTGGGCAGGGGGAGAGAAAGACAGTACTAATCAAGACAAAGAAAAATTCTTAACTATTCAAGATGTATGCCCCCATTTGTGGTATCCAGCTATTGGCAGAAGAGCAAGTTCGTGGTGACTATGATATCCCTGAAGTGACAGTAATAGTAAAACACCTTGTCATTTATGTGGCAAAATAAATGTTATGTGAACCAGGAGTTAAAAGATCTTTGACAGGAAGATTTTATGAACCCTCTCCTTTCAAGCATATAAGGTGGAAGAATCACCTTATTTTATAGATGAGTAAACTTAGGGCACATAGAAATTAAAATATTTTTTCCCTCTTTTTGCACTCATGTGGGTGTGCTAAGTCACATCAGTTATGTCCGATTTTTTGTGACCCTATGGACTGTAGCCCACCAGGCTCCCCTGTCCATGGGATTCTCCAAGCAAGAATACTGGAGTGGGTTGCCATGCCCTCCTCCAGGGGATCTTCCTGACCCAGGGTTTGAACCTGCGTCTGTTATGTCTTCTGCAATGGCAGGTGGGTTCTTTACCACTAAGTGCCACCTAGGAAGCCCCTTTTGCACTCATGTATTCCTATAAACTAACAATATATGGATGGTGGATGTTCATCTCACATCCTGTGATCCATCTCTGGACTAAGAGGAAAAGGATCTGAGACTATTTACCCATAGAGTACAACTAAAGTGACAAAAAGGGCCTTCTTTCATCTTACAACTGTACTCTGACTTAAGAGGCTACCTATTGCCAATGGAAAAGTCACTAAACACTGTTACTCAAAATTTGTTCTGCAGCACAATAATTGTGCCCCCAGCCCCCTCCCACCCCCACACTAGACTTCTGGTCAAATGTGTTTCAACAAGAATGCACACTTTCATGAATGTTCACTGTAAATATTAGCATATTTGTGATACAAAAGTATGCATATATTTTCTTCTGTGGTTCAAGGTATTTTTGGTTTCACCTGTGAGATTCAAGGCAGCATTCACACAAACTAGTGATTGTTCCCTTCTATGACTTGTGCAATAAGAGTATTCACCCCCTCACTCTCAGATCAATTCTTATGCATTTTATCTTTTTAAATTGAATGTGGGCATAAAGAGGATGCTGCCTTGATATAGAGTTTTATAAAAGCAGCCTCTATTCTCTTACAGAATGATAAATTCACAAATTTAATGGACAGATAAAGAAGCAGGCATTTTAAACATGCACAGTATAACCATGTGAAACATTCTAATGTTCATTCCCAACTGAATTCTCTGAACCAAAAAGAAATATTTTCCAATTTAATAGTTCATGTTACCCAGACGTTAGCTTGGCATTGGCAGATAGTTGGCAGTTTATGTAGAAAATAAGAAGCAGATCATTTCTGTTTGTTAGGCTTCGATGCCTGCCTGTGTAAGTTAAACCCTAAGAAAAGGCAGCAGTGCTCAGTACATGCATTTTGCAAACTTTCACATTGCAATTTCCTAGGGCCTCAGGTATTTGTTACTGCTACAGTCAGTACTTAGTTACAAGGATATAATAACAGATAAATATAATAACAAATATATGTTGAACATTCACTATTATTAAAGCTATTATGGCTCACAGAAACAAATGGAAATACAAACCTCTGCATTATTTTTCTAACCACCATAACTAAAGAAACAGACTGCTCTTCAGTATGTGTGAAATTCCACTTTAGGTTCAAGCTACTACAATTTCACAGTTGAATCTTAAGAATTGTCACGGAGCCCCATTGAATAAATCTCATATTTGCATGCATTCAAGGTCACTATTGAATGTGACTGCAATGAGATTCGACATCTCCATTTATTTGTCAGGGAGTGGGTTTTAAATTTGAACAGACTTTAATTGTGCTTATTCCATAGCAAGCTGGGGTGACTTCTGTCCTGACAACTTGTCATAACAAAATTTCCACTTCTGAAACACAGTCTTTTAGTAATTCTACTCTTTAATCAGATTTCCAATGTGGCATTCCAACAGACATTGAATTTATATCATGCCACATAAATATATAGAATATGGATTTCTCATTTCCTGTGATTTCTTTCTGAGAAGATAAGAATATGAACATTTATTCTATTAGAGTATATGTAAAATGCTCATTCAAAAATGAATCTTAATATCAGTTTCCAGGAATTTAAAATGGCATATAAAGAAAAATTTCTCACTCTGTGGTCAGAAAATGCTTTATGTCAGATATGTACCAGAAGTCATTTCTTGAACAGTACAATTGATGATGTAAACAGGGCTGTCATTAAGAATAACTAGTATTAAAAAAAAAAAAATAGAATAACTAGTATTGGAACATTTATTAAGCCCTACATTACTACTAAATACAATAAACCTTAAAAGGACAATTTCCTTTTCAGTGTCAAACATTAAAGAATTACAACTTCTGAATAATATTATGGCCAACATAATTTTACATATTATAATGTTGAGTCCAATGAAGATGTCAATTCATACTGATTATTATTCCTCTTTATGTGTTAAGAAGGGCCTAGATTGTTGCTTTTTGACTATTTAATGTAAACTAGTTCTTATTGCACTGCAATTACAAAAAAATATTCATTTCCTATTATTCATTATATAGTTTTATATTGAACTAATAAGTAAACAGTGAACTGATGAGTGAGAAATCAATAAACTCAGTGATTTCAAGCATTTTTGGTTGCATAGATAAATAATAATAGAAGCCATAAGTAATTTTCTATTAATACATTTTAAGAGTAGCTTCACCCTAATCTCTACTTTTAGTAATTAAATAAGATATTGTTAGCTCAAAATGTCTCAATATGTACATTTAATTTCACATAACACATTTTCTATCCCATATGCACTTATTCTGTGCAATTTTGTGATTTTGAGCTAGATATCATAGGACCTAGAAAAGGGGAATGATACTGGGACTTAAATAGCTTACAGTTTACTGAGTGATAACTTAAAACTATAAAAACAATAATTCTTTCAGAATAATACAGTATTAAGTCTCAGAAGCACTGCACATACAAAATGCTTTGGAACTGCACAGAAAGAATTATTCCTAATCGATTACAATAAAGCAAGAGGAATTATGGAGAAAGTGAACATTTAAGCAGTGTATTAAAGGATGGTTTAAATCTATATTTAAGAGAAATGTACAGAAATTTATCCCAGGCAGAGGAAGTGGCATTGGTGAAGACATGGAAAAAGAAATACATGGCACATACATGGATAATCATGTGTGTTCAAACTTAAGATGCACAGTTAAAGATAGATTTGAAAAAATATGTCAAGCTCTAGAAAAGCAGAACAACATTGTAGGAAGAATTAACTTATTTACCAGGCCAGATTGCTGAAGAAGGAATCTGGGTAGGCTACTTGATACAGTGGAAAGAGCACTGTACTTGGAGCCAGAAGATGTGCCCTGCAATCATCTCAGAGATGTGGACAGGGCCCTTAACCTTTTAAATGCCTCAGTTCTGATCTGCAAAATAGAGCAACTCAGGACTTACTGTGAGAGGTAACTGAAAGAATAAAGGTTTAAAGTTCTCTGAACACGGCATAAAGAAGATATATCTCAAAATGTATTAGAGCTTAGCCTTAAAACACCTAAACTGGCCTGTAGGGTATGGAATGACTGAATTTGGGTTCAGAAAGATGCTGGGGTAATTGGTCCTAAGTCTTGGTGTTACAATGAGAAAAGAAAAGAAAAATACTACTATTGCGTGTCTACAAAGCTTTTAGTCACTACAGTTTCATGTTGTTTCAAGAGAGGTAATTTGTTATTAATTATATTTCATATATTGCCATTTGCAATGTTTTACATAGTTTTACCGCTTAGCCACCAGGGCTTCCCAACAATGTTTTACATATTTTAAAAATATAAATTAGACTGTATTTGAGATTACCCCTCCTACTGCCTCATGTTATTTGATCCAGCTTCAGAATGCATACTGAGCTCAGAACCGTGGTTGGGAGAAATGCCAAGATTGACCACATTCTTGATGACCCTGGCCAAAGCTATACGAAGCAGGAAGAAAACTGATTCCTGGGCGGTCAAATTATAGCATGAATAATAATTAATCAAGCTAGTAAGGCTATTTGTATTAATGTCAAATGTGAAATATAGAGCTGGTAGGGGGAGAAGAGGGGCTTCCCAGGTTGTTCAGTGGTAAAGAATGCCTGCCAATGCAGGAGCCACAGGAGACGTGGGTTCGATCCCTGGGATGGGAAGAAGGAAATGGCAACCCACTCCAGTATCCTTGCCTGGGAAATCCCATGTGTGGAGGAGCTACAGTCCACGGATTAGCAAAGAGTCTGATATGACTGAGCTACTGAGCACACACATCCATACGGGGAGAAGAAGCAGAAAGAGAACTAGTTTTGCTCATTTACATTAATGATTCAGTAGAATAAGGATGGGGTTTCCCTGGTGGCTCAGTTGGTAAAGAATCCAATTGAGCCACCTGCAATGCGGGAGACCTGGGTTTGATCCCAGGACTGGGAAAATCCCCTGGAGGAGGGCGTGGCAGTCCACTCCAGTATTCTTGCCTGGACAATCCCTGTGAAGAGAGGAGTCTGGCAGGCTGCTGTCCATGGGTTTGCAAAGAGTTGGACACAACTAGGTGACTAAGCACAGCACAGAATAAAGATGAATGAAATTCTGGAAGTGAAGTCCCAAAGTTGTGTTGGACCTAGACACATCTCCAACTTTCTGGGTTGCATTTTCGGCAGGCCTTGTGACCAATAAGAACTGACATTTCAGTCTTGTTACAGAGATACGCTTCTTCTGCTTTTGTCAGGATTGGTTTCATGGATTGAATTCTAGTCTTCTTTATGGCCATTGTGTTTTTTTTTTTCCAATAAAACTTTAAAGATTTCATATAACCTTAAATCTCCTTAGCAAAACAATGCAACCAACAGCAAAATTACAACTCTTTCAACAAAATCTATTCTATTCCGTATTGTGAGTGACAGAATTGTGATGTTACCAGAATTTGCATATAACCTGTAATTTATCTAATCAATGGGTAGATCCATTGAAGTACATGATGCATGCTAATATGATTTGTCATGTGTGTTGAAGTAGATCAAAATATGTAGCTTCTGTGGTATATAATTCTCTAAGAATGAATATGGTTGTTCAGTGGATTCATGTAAGAGCATGTGCTCTGCATTTGCTTTCAGAAATTTACATATCAGGGTCTTTCAGTATTGTAATGCATAACTATAAACCTTCAATCTTTTGAGTGCACAGAATCAGATAGCTTCAGTTCTTAAATACCATATTTGATCAAATCGAATGTTGCCATCATTTACAAGATACAGTATGTATGTATGTCCTTCTCAAAGTCACCAGAGCCAAATATGGTTGTGAAAGCCATCTTATTTCAGAAATGTTACCATGTGAAAAACTGTACACCTTAGAACTGTTGGAAAAGTATGTAAATAAAACATCTAGTTACTCAACATGTTCATTCTGATGATTATTAAAAAATACTCATCACAAAGAATGGACAAGTTTTCTGATTCCTTGCAATTAAGACTCAAACTTGAGCCTCCTCAAACATAGTTAAGTGCAATTTCTACCCACCATATTGCATGAAATTGTATATAATCTACAATCACAAGAGAAGACAATTATTACTTACTCCAACAATGCAAGTTGTATTAATGTATTTATTCAATAAACTTTTACAAAATATTTTATATCATATATGCCCACATAGACTATACATACTAATATAAAATTAGTAAAACAGTATCATTTCTATTTTTAGATGAATGTTACTCCCACTTCCACTGACAGTTTTTGTCAGATTATTCATATTTTAATAAAATGTAGAACATATACTTTAATTTCCACTAAATTATAATCAACTCCTCACTCTGCTCCATACATAAAATTTAGACAGTCTCTTTTACAACTATTGTTTATCTCACTTATGTGTTACTATGGACTCTTAGTTATCTCTTATGTTGTATAGAAAATTAATCATTGTGCACAAAGATTTTGTCACTTAAGCATTCCCATAACTCTTTAACCACTGTCCATGACTTAAATCAAAGAGTTTCAATGATTCATTTCCCTTTTATTGTTAGAGAAACAATAAAGTTCCTATAGTTGAATTTAAGCTGTGTTATTCTATAAAAAATGAAATAAAACTATAGAGTTTTTGCCTCTCTTGACACCTGGTACTGTATCTGTGTGATATCAAATTCTTTGGTCAAGAAATTTCAATATTTCAACAATTGACACAAGAAACACTAACTTCAATAGGAGTTTTCTTATTTTCAAAAGGGAAAACATTTTTTTATTCTAAAAAATTTGAAATCTTGAAACAGAAAAGAATAGTCCACAATGTCAGAAGATGTTTCAGTAAATAAAGCAACTCGATTTTCAAGAAGTATCTTCGTACATACCTTAATCGTACTATTAGAGGATCTTTCTGACTAATGTTTAGTCTAGTGTCTAACTCAATTATCTGTATATATACAGAGAAGATCATGTGGATTTAAAATGGCATATCCTCTGTCATCTTCATTCACTTTGACTTTAAATTTATTATTCACATATGACTTAGTGGCTGTAAAATCTTCAGATACAAAATTGAAAAGACTCACTTTGCTGCAACTTTGTCTATATTTCCCATTAGACTTGAAAAGACCATATTTTTTTTCTATGAAATGTTTTTCAGAGCCCTCAAGCCAGTGACAGCATGACAAATGAGGGCAAGATACACAGCTCTATTAAATCTCATCTTTGATAAGCAGTCCATGGGACTCATGGTGTCAATCCATAAGCTTTAACAGACTTCAAATTCTTCATTCAAGCATTTAATGTTTGATTCATTGTTACTTAGTTATTGTGTAATAATGAGCCTGATTAGAAGAGCCTGTCGAATCTGTGAATTGTTTGTGTGAATTTCCAGCTAAGGTAGCCTAGTATTAGCTCTAAGTAAATTGGTGCTTAGGGAGAAATATTGCTGTATTTTAATATTTAAACTACATTAGGTATGTTAAAATAATATTGCTTCAAATTATATAATCATACTTTTCTGCTAAAATATGGTCTTAAGTTAAATTAAAACTCTATAATACAATCAAATATAATTTTAAATAAAAACATATCACTGTGTTATCACATTAGCATAACATATGCTGAAGAAAATGTACAGAACACCTAGGTTATACATCTTTCAAAATACCATTGTCCCCCGCTTTGAGTGAAACATTTGTTTGGCACACAACACAGGAAATTGATATCTAATCACAGGCCATTAATACACCTATTGGTCATACTATGTTACAAATAGACCTTTAAATTACATAATGTTATATTACCAAATGAAAAGAGATTTTGAGCAGATACAGAGATTTCAAAGTGCTAAAGTTTAATACTTAATGATAATGGACCTCCTGAAAGATAGATAAGGCTTAGAGTAAGATTGTAAGATATCTCTTACAATAAGAGACATCTAAGCTGAGTCTTGTGACGATGGGGGCATGATAAGATATTCAAGGCAGAGTATCAGGTTATGTGAAGCCCTAGAAGTAAGGAACACAAAGTTGGGATTGAGAGCTTTTATTAGTGTACTGCCATTGGAGTTTGGATTGAAGGCAAGAGTGAAATGTGAGAATGTAGATTTAAACATAGATGAAATCAGGACGTTGTAAGTCGTGCTATGGCTGGTAAATTTTATCCCTGAAGTTCCAAGAGGCCAGTAAGTGATTTTGAACAGGGAAGTACCTTGTTTGGATTTATAGTTTTAGAAGACTGCCTGTGACATTATTTGGAGAATGAGTTGAAGTTAAACAAGACAGATGGCAGGTTGCAGTAAATCCAAGTAAAAAATGATAAAAGAAAAACAAACAACAGTGTGGATGAAGAGAAAAGAGGTTTGGGCCATTATGTTCAACAACAGCTAAATGAAGACTGCAGTGATACAAATCACTGGGGTTTAGAAGAATCCCACTTGTCTATTAGACATAAAATGCCTGAGGTGAGAACAAAGGGGTAGAGAGGAGAGAGCACTAAGATGATTCCTATCATCTCAGGGTTATTTGTTGATCTCCTGAGGACCAATGTCATTTCTATATGATTAGAATTAATAACCCTTAGGTGACAACTGGCTTTACTTCTTAACTTCCCAATCTGAAGCTTTATACATGTGGCCTCCATAGATAAACTCAGCCATTAATCTTTATACTTCAATAGATAGCTACTTCTTGTCAGGAGGTTCAGTGACAAAGGTCAGAGGCCAAAATGTTCTATCTGAGTATAGTCTCTGAACTATGTCATGTGCTATTATCATAAGATGTCACTTAGCCATAAGTGAAACTTATTTTGCCACTTTATTTTTCCTAAAATTATCCTCATCTGTGAAGTGACAAACATTTCACATATGTATGTATATATGTGTATATACTCACATGCACACACACACAAGGAATTAAAAAGAAAACCAGAAAAAAATAGCACAGGAGAAGACATAAAGGTTTGAATATCAATTACTATTTTTTAGCATATAACATCTAAAGATCATCTGACAAAGGGTGCTAGGTTGAAATATGTCCAAGACAAACAAATTTAAGACTAGTTGAAAGCTCTTCTGAGTTGACGGATGAATATAGTCAATGAATATTCAGTTTAATTAGATAGTAATGGGATACAACCAAAACAGTCATGCAATCAAAACAACAAACACTGTTCCAACATATTACTGAACTGGTTATTTTTAACGTGCCAAATTTATTTCTCGTTGGTTTTCTCAGTGTAATGTGGTAAGTAAACACCTCCACATTTACACTAAATTTTTCATAGTAACATAAGGTAATATTAATTTCAAAAAGCAAACCAAATGAAAAACAAACCTCCAGTGGGTTTTGCCCTTCCCATGTACCTCAAATAGTTTATTTCTATATAAATATCTGTAGAAGATTGGTGAAAAGTGAAATACAGAAACTTTGATATATTTGAAGAAATTCATTATAAAAATAAGAGTTATAAAAGTGTTTGAGATTGTATTCCCAGTATCCAATTTATTTCATCAGTATGTGGTATCTCATGGTTCAGACATTTTCACCTGGGAATAGAAATGTGGCTACAGTGAATTACTATACTTCATCATCTACGAGGGCATGATCATCTATGAGCCAGAGATTGTCCCTGGACATTTCACATCCTTTTTGGTATTGCTTATTCTGTTCTATTGTAACTCCCTCCCACTTGTAGCACACAAACCTGGTCTTGAAAAGTACAAAATAAATTAAATAAAATTGACAGCAGGAAGTTTCATAAAAATGATGCAGATAAATTAGTTCATGGTTTCTAAACAGAAGAGATGAATGTCAACTATAAATGATGGAATGTAATCAGAAATACCTCAAAAAGCAAGTCCATCCATTTATGCCTACTGTCTTGCTTATGCTTCAGTGTTTACTGCTTATACTTTTGGTGATAACAATTTATTTCGTTTGCACTGAAAGTCATTTTGGTGATAACTGTGTTTATACCACATGGTTTTTTACTACCTTTATTCAAAAAATAACTAGGCTTGTCATAGACTTTCTGTAAATATAATGCAAATTAATGAATAGAGTAGAAAAATGGTAAAAATCAGTAAAATCTGTAAAAATAGCCAATAAAAAATTATTATTTGCAATTTAGAGCTTAATCATAAAACAAAAAAAATCATTGTAGAAAATGAAATCATTTTTGTTTATATTACAAAATTTCTTACTTTTCATACATTGCCCAATATACAGGGAGCAAATTTGGACAATTTTACAAAAAAAACACCTCATGTCAAAGTAAAAAAAAATGAATTAAGCTTACATTTAATTTTTGGCAAAAAACCAGGTTTGACTTGATTTGATGACATTTTAAAAATTAAGATTTAATTTATCAATAATTATTTCATAATATAGATCATAGAAAATTAATAATGAACTTTGAAATAAAAATTATACAGTGGAATGTCATTCAAAAGATACATGTGACATAGAAAAAATAATGAAAAGTGGTAAGAATTGGCAAGGACTCCAATTCCACAGTAAACACACTTAAGTGGAAAACTGTCCCTATATATAATTATAAAATTCAGGCTTTACAACCACAGTGGATAAGGCAGAACTGAAAAACACTTTTTTCTGCAGTTTTTCATGTGACATGGCACATTTCTAGCAGAACTCCGAGGTTTCTGTGGTGAACTGATTCTGCCAAATTTCCCTTTACACCAGGTATCTATCCCTGGGGGAGCATAGATGTGGGTTTTCAGTATGGAGCATGGTTCACTGCAATGCATGCTACTGTACCTCTTATAAGAAACAGTAATCATATGTCATTCTGTGATCTACTGCTGTGTTCTGCTACTGGTTTCATAAATAAAGTTGAGAGGTCATTTCCACCATAACTTTCTGTTTGTCAGATATCTTCAGTCAAAAGAAAATATGTATTGCAAGATGGAATGCCAAAGTTAAACACAAGTTTTCCACCAAGGTGATCTTTCATATATCTAATGCTGGTCAAAGTAACTGTGAAATTAGAGACTGTATCAAATTATTTCTGTTATAATTTTGCAAACTTATGTGTTTTCAGAAAGTGTGTACTCAGATACCTTTGTGCGAGTTTTTACAAAATCTTTTTTTGGATAAAAACATGCTGCTTTGTATAAGAGTACAAATTCACCTAAAATAGAATGCCAGAGATTTGAGAACACTGACATGCTAGTAAATTAACTGCATATTTCATGCTTTTAAATTTAACAACTATTTATTTAACAATTATTATTTAACAACTATTATTTAACAATTATTTATTAAATTTAACTATTTATCGAGTGATATTAGTTTGTATATAGAAAAAAATAATGCCCTGGTAATGTATTTGATGGCAAACATAGCCAATGGGAGAGAATTCATATCATTTGCTAAGTTTCCATCATTAAAGCTGAAAAAGGAGTTGTCATGTAAAATGCTAGCTCATGAACTTCAAGTTTCTAAAAAGAATGATTAGGTTCAGGTTAACTTATTTATGCTCCATACTATTTTTAAATTAACCCAATCAAAATTAATTCCAATAGAAAATTGCAGAACTTGATGCACTGAGTTGGCATCAACTACAAAATTTAACTGCTAGAAGAGATTGAGAAATTCTACTTTCAACTCCTAGAGTCCAGCCTATCAAGATATTGGATCAGAATCCCTGTTAATGGTAGAGAAGAGCTTTGGATAGTCATCTTGCTCTCCACCACCAAGAATGAGAAACACGAGAGGCACAGAGAATGGTGGGATGAGCACAGTCTCAGCTATCAATATCAGAAAGACTAATTCCGTTTCACTACTCCACCTCTTCTCCAAACGTCTTGGAAAGTGACGTATCGTTTAACTTCAGTTTCCTCAAGTGCAAAATTGAGAGACTAATACTTAATACATAGAAGAATTTGGAAATTTAAATTTGAAGCTATATATAAAATGCCTATTGGAACACATGGCAAGTGATTGAAAAAAAATGCTGATAATAGTTATTAATATGATGACCCTAAAGTGAAAAATTTGAGGTGGATGAAATATAGGGTCACAAACCCACATCTGTTCAAATCTGTTTTATGTCTTTAGAGATAGGTCTTAGAGAATAAATCTGGAAATTATATCAAACACTGTATCATACAATGAAAACAGCAAAGAAGGAAAGACACTTCTAAGACCAAATGGGACTCAGGAGACTGAAAATTCATTCTGTGCTCTGCTCAGAAAATGTCACAGCTGTTGAGAAGTCCTGAAAGGCTGGACAAGCTCCTGAAAACTTCATATTCTCCTACCAGCCACCATACAGGCTTCCCAGATAGCTCAGAGATAAAGAATCTGCCTGCCAATGCAGGTGATGCAGAAGACTGAGGTTCAATCCTTGGGCCAGAAAGACCCCCTGGAAGAGGAAATGGCAACCCACTCCAGGATTCTTTCCTGGTGAATGCTCATGGACAGAGGAACCTGGTAGGTTACAGTCCATGGGGTTGCATGAACACATTCACATGCACACCAGCCATCATAAAGCACTGCAGTTAGGCTACACTCATAATCAAAACACATCTGTTACAACAACTTTCCCATTGCCAGTAGAAAACATCATGGGACCACTTTGATATGGAGCTATCTTGGAACTTTTGCTGAAGTGACAAAATTTCCTCCAAATTCTGCTTAAAGTCTGATTAAAGTCAGAAGACATAAGAAAAAACTGAAAAAAGTGCTATAACAAAGAACTCTTATAGAACTATTTGACTGGAGCCCTTGTCTCTTGTTGCATTTAAACAAACATGAACCCTTGGGTTTTCCTTTTGAGTATTAAAAGTGTTTGAAGTCATCATCAAGGCAGTATGGTACTGGCACAAAGACAGACATATAGATCAATAGAAAACAAAATAGAAAGCCCAGAGATAAATCCATGCACCTATGGACACCTTATATTTGACAAAGTAGGCAAGAATATACAATGGAGAAAAGACAATCTCTTTAACAAGTGGTGCTGGGAAAACTGGTCAACCACCTGTAAAAGAATGAAACTAGAACACTTTCTAACACCATACACAAAAATAAACCCCAAATGGATTAAAGGTCTAAATGTAAGACCTAAAACTATAAAACTCCTAGAGGAAAACATAGCAAAACACTCTCTGACATAAATCACAGAAGGATCCTCTATGTCCCATCTCCCAGAGTAATGGAAATAAAAGCAAAAATAAACAAATGGGACCTAATTAAACTTAAAAGCTTTTGCACAACGAAGGAAACTATAAGCAAGATGAAAAGACAGCTCTCACAATGGGAGAAAATAATAGCAAACGAAGCAACAGACAAAGGATTAATCTCAAAAGTATATAAGTAGCTCATGCAGCTCAATTCCAGAAAAATAAGACCCAAACAAAAAATGGGCCAAAGAACTAAACAGACATTTCTCCAAAGAAGACATACAGATGGCTAACAAACACATGAAAAGATGCTCAACATCACTCATTATCAGAGAAATGCAAATCAAAACCACAATGAGGTACCATCTCACAGCAGTCATTATGGCTGCTATCCAAAAGTCTACAAACAAAAACGCTGGAGAGAGAAAAGAGAACCCTCTTACACTGTTGGTGGGAATGCAAACTAGTACAGCTGCTATGGAGAACAGTGTGGAGATTCCTTAAAAAAACTGGAAATAGAACTGCCATATGACCCAGCAATCCCACTTCTGGGCATACACACCAAGGAAACCTAAACTGAAAGAAACATGTACCCCAATGTTCATCTCAGCACTGTCTACAATAGACATGGAAGCAACCTAGATGTCCACTGGCAGACAAATTGATAAGAAAGCTATGGTACATATACCCAATGGAATATTACTCAGCTATTAAAAAAGAATGCATTTGAATAGTTCTAATGAGGTAGATGAAACTGAAGCCTATTATACAGAGTGAAGTAAGCCAGAAAAACACCAGTACTGTATATTAATGCATATATATGGAATTTAGAAAGATGGTAACAATGACCCTATATGCAAGACAGCAAAAGCGACACAGATGTAAAGAACAGACTTTTGGACTCTGTGGAAGGCGAGGGTGGGATGATTTGAGAGAATAGCATTGAAACATGTATATTACAATATGTGAAATAGATCGTCAGTCCAGCTTCGATGCATGAGACAGGGCACTCAGGGCCAGTGCACTGGGATGACCCTGAGGGATGGGATGGGGAGGGAATTGGGAGGGAGGTTCAGGATGGGGGACACATGTATACCTATGGCTGATTCATGTCAATGTATGGCAAAAACCACTACAATATTGTAAAGTAATTAGCCTCCAAATAAAATAAATAAATTAACTAAAAAAAAAAAGTGTTTGAAGTCAAGAGAGCACTCTTCAGCTCTCAGTTTATTCTTTTTAAAAACATTTTTAAAAATATTTATCTTTAATTGAAAGATAATTGCTTTACAATATTATGCTGGTTTCTGCTATACACCAACATGAATCAGCCATAGGTATACATATATCCTCTCCCTCTTGAAACTCCTCTTGGACAACAAAACAAATTGAAAAAAATGAATAACAAAAGAAATTATTTTCTCTTGTGTGGAATGGTCAGGAACAACTTAACCATGTTAGTTGATTCAACTTAGATCATAATGTTATCCACTCTAATTTAAGTCTAATCATGTAGCATCAAGTATTTCACAGCAAATCTTAACAACTACATATTTGGAAAAAATATGTAAGTAGACAAATAGAAAAGAAAAATAAATTATAATATGCATTCATTTTTAAGCTCATCTATTTCACTAATGAAACTAACCTAGTAAATATATTTGCCAGATCTGGATTTAATGGAATATAAAAGATCAGAGCTATTTGGTTTAAACCGACTGACAATAATCTTTAAGCCCTCTAAAACAAACCATAATGAAAAGGGGAACTATTTACTCTCTTTTCTCATCACCAACTTGGAAGTTCTGAATATTGAAAAAAATAACTGTGTTCATGTGATATTTTCTACAAGTATAAGTATCATCAAATGATATGTACCTGGTATTCTTACCACTTTAAAATGTATTGACAAACTAAACTGATTATTTTGGTCATACTTAAAGTCTTTTCATTAAGGCCATGAATTATTATAACTTCTTAAGAAGCTAGGACAAAGGTTTTGATGCCCTTCCTTCTAACGTGTTTCATTCAGAATTTTTAAATTAAGAGATTGATCAAATATTTCTTCCTGTAAAAGTATGACTTTTATTCATATAAGTCTACATAAGTATATTTTAGACTAAGTGGCCCCAGACTTCTTTCATAGGTAATGAAAATGCTTTTGGTAAGTGTAATGTTTGATGCAGTGAACATAAATCTGATTCATTATATTGTGAATGATCAACAATCTCATTTCTCTATATAAATATGCTTTAGAAAGTAGACCAAAGGTAATAGCAACTCAAGAGTTCTACAATAGATGAATGGATGGACAAAATATGGAATGTTCACATGATGAAATATTATTCAGTCTTTTAAGGGAAGGAAATTCTGACATATGCTACAGAATGGATGAACCTTAAAGACATTATACTGAGTGAAATAAACCAGTCACAAAAATATAAATGCCGTTATAAAATTCATATGATGAGGCCATAACCCTTCAATGTGATGGTATTTGAAGGTGGGGCCTTTTGAAGATAACCAAGCTTAGATGAGGTCATGAAGGTAAGGCCCCCATAATGGGATTAGTGTCTTTATAAGAAGAGGAAGAGGGATCTGAGCTAACTCTATTGTGTTCTCTGTCTCTCTCTGCCCTATAAGGAGACAGCAATCTAACTCCAGGAAGGGGGCCGTCACCAGGAACCGAATGTTCTGGCACCATGATCCTGGACTTTCAGGCCTCCAGAACTGTGAAAAATATATGTTCGTGGTTGCTTAAGTCACTCAGTATAATGTATTATGCTGCCTGAGCAGACTGAGTTTCAACTTTGCCCAATAGTGTGAACATATTTAAGACTACGGAATTATAACATGTAAAAATCATTAAGGTAGTAAATTTCATTGTATGTGCATTTTACCAAAATTAATTTTTTAAAGGGTTTTTTTTTTTTTTTTAAGGGTGGGGTGGGGGGAAACAACCTTTGTCCAACCCAGGCTTCCAAAATACTATATCCCAGCCAGGATGAATCAGAGAGCTGATCTCCTACTCCTGCCCCATTCCCATCCTCCATAACACTGTGAAGAGTGATTAACTGCTTAAAGTCCTGCAGTGGCTCCATAACAAAAAGAAAAAAAAAAAAAAAAAAGAAAGTAGACCAACTCAGATGTTATTACTGTTTTAAAAAGTAACACAGTCAACCTACAGTTAAACAGAAATAAAATCTGTAAGTCAGTCATGCACTAAAAATTAACAGAAAGATAAATCATTTCTTGTCAGTCAGCAAAGTAGAAGACAAGAAGATGGACCGTACACTTACAGAAGGATAAAAGGAAAATTGATTTGAATGTCTTAATGAACCATAAGCAAATTATTCTATTTTCAAGCTTTCAGACAATTAGAAAGTGAAAAAGTTGGATTTGGTGATTGTTGATGCCTGAACTTCAATTTCAGTGTTGACTAGCCCATAAAGTTTTTTCTCCTCTATTTTCTACATGAAAAAATCAGACCAATTGCATAACTTTTTTCTAATCTTAACTCTTGCTTTCTCTCTGACTCATCATTGAATAAATAGGGGTCCATGAATCAACTTTGGGACAATCTCTCATCATCTTGAAATTGTATGTAAAATTGTAAAAACTCATGGTGAACATCGTTTGTTCTGGAATTCAAAAAAAAACACAGTTTCTAGAATTTAATTAGCATCAATCCCTGCCCCCCAAAGGCAAGAAGTTGAAATGACTTGCCATGTCACTGCAAAAGTAAACTTTAAGTTATCCCAAACAGGGATTTGCTTTTTAAATGAAAATGGTTATGGATACAGTATATTTAATTACTATTGTTTTATATTCTGAGTTTTGCAAACAGAAAGTCTAGCTACAAATTTAGAAAAGGTGTTTGCAATACTTAAAATACTTTTATTTTATGTTTTAACTCAACTTTTTGAACAATATGACACATTAAAAGAAGTTAGGGAGGCCACATACCTAGCCATTACATCTTTCAGAAGAATGTGGTATCATATTTTATTTTATTTTAAATCTTTATTGGAATATGGTTGATTTACAATATTGTGTTAATTTCTGCTGTACAGTGAAATTATATGTATATTATACATATACACATATTCACACTTTTTAAGATTCTGTTCCCATATAAGTCATTATAGAATATTAAGTAGAGTTCCCTGTACTATACAGTAGGTCCTTATTAGTAATCTATTTTATATAAAGGAGTGTGTTCATGTCAATCCCAATCTCCCAGTAGTATCACATTTTAAATTTGCTCTCAATAGCCTTGTGTTTAGAGATCTAGAAATTCTTTTCTAATTCTTTTCTTCATTATTAATCAGGCTAAACCCCCAACACACACACTCTCACTCTCTCTCTCTCTCTCTCACACACACACACACACACACACACACACACACACACCTTTTGAAAGAAAATAATGCGTGTTGGGACAGTTGCGCACCATTTTGATTGTAGTATTAATCAAATATTTTAGTTTATTTGCACTATTTATTCAGCAAAGTCCAAAATTTTGAAAAGGTTGATTTCTTTTGCTGACAATTTATTAAATATATAGTCTTTCAAACTAATAAAACTAATTCTGAGTCAAAGCATTTTTATTAAAACTAGGGACTAACATAAATTGAAAAAGGTTGTGGGAGCTTAAGCCAGCAAATATAAAAGCACTACTAATAGCCTTTTTTATCTATGCTGACAAGGGATTAAACCATTAAAATTCTCATAGGATAATAATTCAATTTATAGTAGAGTCTTCAGCCTTATTTTTATATTTAAAAATTATTATATTCCCATATCCAGAGTATATTCAGTGTTTCTGTACAAACTCAAGTCATTTAAATGCCCATGTTTCAATGTTTACATGTACAATATTTTGCCCAACACAAACCACTTATTTTTTTCCATTTATTTTTATTAGTTGGAGGCTAATTACTTTACAATATTGTAGTGGTTTTTGCCATACATTGACATGAACCACTTTTTTAAGGTGCTACAGTTTAAAGTAAAATAGATCAATGCAACCAATCAAAGAACTAGAAAATACTAATAAGATCAAACCAACTCACCTGAATCATCGCATGTACATAGATACTTCCCAAAGGTCTGCTGTACCAGACTTCTGGGAGGTAAGTTGAAAGCTGAGGAAGCAGCCAAAAATGATGGCAAGCATCCACCTCATGACTGCATAACTAGATTCACTGTTTAAACAGATGAGCTATTTTCTATTACCTCTAGAGAACTGAACTACTGAAATGTGTGTGTGTGTGTGTCTTGTGTGCCTGTGGGAGCAAACCTGATGGAAAACTACAGTTAATAGGATTATACTATGCAAAATCTATTCTCTGATTGCAGCTATTTTTACATCCACGTGTAGTCTCTGAGAGAGAAAGTTTTCATTTCCCGATCAGAGTCATGAAGCTAACAAACTGTGGATTACTAGAAGCACTCACATCATTAAATATTGATTGCCATAACACATCCAAAAGGCAAGTGTTGAAACTGACTAATAAGTGAAGCATGGACAACAGAATATGACTAAGAGAGATCAGAGCATTTGTGTGTAAAATTAAAGAAAAATAAGGACAAAAATCTCACAAAAGTAAATGAAAATATTATGAAAAGAGTGAAAGTAAATAATTACAAAAACACAACAGTAAAAAGACAAAATGTATATAATAAGCATCACACATTGCTTTTGATTAAGAAAATATAACTATATGATAATAAAATAATTTTAGTCAGAATCAACACTGTGTTTTGCATTAGTTTATAATGTTCTTTATTATAAATTATTAGTACTAGTCTGTGCCTTACATTTAAAATTACACTGCTGATTATCTTTAATTCATACTACCCTTTGAAAATAAAGTGATTCATCTTAGAATAATTTGAATCAAAGGAAAATTTAGACTTGATTATTATAGTGAAAACCCATGATGAGTTACTTCTCTGGCCTTGAATAGAACTGAGTGATAACTGTCAGTAGAATTCCTAGCTATAAATTAAATAATATTATAATGGTGCTGAAATAAAATCAGTCAAGCAGAATCTTGTTTCATAAACAGTACCACAAGCTGAGGGCTAATATCACATGTATATTATTGTTATGTCTGCAGTGTTGGATGATAACGATTTTGACTGTAATTCATGGTGTGTTTTAGGTTGTAGAAGCAATAAAATATTGATCATAAGCATGTCCAGCCATTATTCAGAAGATTAGATCAATTTATGAGAGGCAATAATGTGTAAACAAGTGACCTTCCAACGGCCAAAAGTAATTCCAAGGTAAAACTACCGTCTATCTAGGGCTCCAGATGAAACCTAAGTTACTAAAAGTCAGATATTAGAATAAAATATAGTTTTGAGCTCAAATCATGTAATAAGTTATTTGGGAACCATTACTCTATAAATATAGCATCAAATATGTTGCCAATCTTTGATAGCATGTGTAGAAAGTTAAACATTATAGACTATTTTTTAAGATAAATACCTTTTAAAACTCAAAGGGGAAAATAAAGCTAATAAGCTATATCATTTAGTGCAATTCAGATTCAAATATTAAATTCATAAAAAGAAGCAGTTTTCTAAAATTATGAAAATAAATGGAAAAGTTGATTTAGAAAATATACTATTACTTCATTTACAAAAATGGAAAAAGGTGACAGTTAGTTCCAGAAAATAAAGTGATACAAATGCTCCCAAACATGTTTTGGTTTAGCAAAAATTTCAGTTTAAATTGGTTCATTACACAGTAGACTATTTTAAATTAAAATTAATTCACATGTCCATTTGATGCATGCTCAATTATTAAGCGTCATTGGAAGAACAGCCAACTTACTTCTAGTAACAACACTATGATACCTGCTGACAAAATTAATTGTATATTCTGAAAAATCATAGAAAGTATTTTTGTAGGCTTTCCAAGTTTAACATGATTTTTGAGCCTTTTGTATTGATACCAGAGATTTAATGGCTTAATACAAGCTAGCAGATTAAAAAAAAAGGGGGGGGGGGAATCAAAGAAATACATTTTCACATGAAAATAAAACTGTGAAATAAAGTGTGCCACTCTCATTTTAAAGTGATTTTTGATAGAAAAAGCAAATGATATACAAATATATGTCAAATAGCATATGTTGAACATTAAAAAGTTATATTAAAATAATGTGATTCTTCAAAAAAACTAAACATGCAATAGTCAATGAAAAATCTTACTGTGTATCAATATGTGTATTTATAATGCACTCACAACACAACCCTTGTTTAATTGGATGAAACATGTTAATTTGATCCATATAATCATAAATCTTGAACTAAATATTTGTGA
Organism: Cervus elaphus; assembly: GCF_910594005.1. Taxonomy (NCBI): domain Eukaryota; kingdom Metazoa; phylum Chordata; class Mammalia; order Artiodactyla; family Cervidae; genus Cervus; species Cervus elaphus. Next base: position 27,774,911 of record NC_057845.1, read on the forward strand.
CATAATTCTAGAAATGTTAAGTCACAGCTGTTTGATAAATATACTAACATTGCTATGGCTGAATTTTTTAAATGACTTAGAAAATATATGATTAGGTAAGGAAAATTCTATGCAATGAAAGTTTATTATGATTATAAAATTTTAGCTAAAGCTATGCTGATAGTTTTTTCTAAAGTTGTTAGGAAATGTTATCTAAGGGAAAACACATAGCATTCTGAAATGATAAAATGCTATCCTAAATTAAACATAAAGTATTTTAAGGCATGTGTATATTATACTCTCAATTAAAATACCCATTGTCCAGCTAAAGAAGAGGTAGTAAAACAAAGAAGTAGTGAAACAAAACAGTCAAAGTTAGAAATGCAAAAGTAGGTTTCTAGACAAGAAACACAGAAATCAAGGAAATCCAGTTAAAATATGAAACATGATCTTGTTTTTTTTCTTTCCCTAGCAGAAAAGAGACAGATTTACCCCAAGAAGGAATCTTTTACCTTTCTAATATACTGTGTAGATCATGTCCTAGCCTACCCTCAGTTAGATGTATCAAACAAGATTGGAAACTCCTTCGGGACATACTGAGAGCTACAGAATGGACTGGCATGGGATGGACAATATCATCATGGATTTTGGAGTCAGACGAACCAAGGCAGTTCAAATACTGGTTCTGCTAGTTGTTACAAAGAAATTAATTCTCTTTCATAAAGAGTCTTCAAAAATTGAATGAAATCAGTGCAGAGAGAGCACAAAGTGAGTGCTCAAGCAGTGATATCCATTGATGATAAATATTATTTGTTACTCATGAATTAAGGACACAGTAAACTAGATAAATTACAGTCTTACATTTATTATTAATTAGTAAAGTTTGTTTACAAGATTATCAATTGCCAATGTCTAAGCAGTGTAACAATGAAGAGAGGTTATTCATGGAAATGTTCTTTTGGAAAAATGTCACAAACTTGTCATTTAATTATTAATATGAAATTATTGAAAATTTAAAGAAAAATGACAAATTACCAACACATTCAATCAAAATCAGCTTTTAGTTTTCATTTCAAATATTTATTTCTGCAAACCACCCAAATAATCTTAGTCACCTCATTAAAATTACATGAAATCCTCACTAAATAATTTCCAAAGTATATTTTATCAATCAAAAATCCAATATAGAATAAACACCTATCACATAGCAAATTCTACTATATAAAGACCAGATAAAGAGCAACACACTGTCCAAATATGTTATGGGATTTGGCTTTGTTGGGTTAACTTAACTTACACTGGAAATATAAATATAATATGGAAGCCCCATTACATTTATATATGTATGTATATATACACACATATATATATATTACACATAATGTTATAAATGTAATAGAATATATATTATATAACATATATATTATATTATGCAGGAACACTGAGCAAAAAATGAGGACTATCTAGAGAAACCTGAGACATATGTTCATTTGTTTCCACTGAGTCCACAGGAATTTTTTTTTTTTTTTTGGTACTAAAAGAGTTGTATTAAAAAAAAAAAAAGAATTGTATAATAGATAAGCCTTTTCCTTTCTTTTTTTTTTTTTTTGTTCAAGTAGTTACGTTGAATCCTTCCTCATAAGCTTTGTTGTCACATGACTTGGCTTTTCATGTAATATGATACATTTATAATATATAAAATAACATTTTAAAGTCAGTGTTTCATGATTTTAATACAGCATTTTCTATATTTTAACTGAATGAGTCAAACTGGCTACTGTGATTCTAACTTTCCAAACGACTTGTGCATTTTGATACACTCTATTCATCCACGTTACTATCTGTTTTTGTGTATTGTGCACTAAACACTTTTTTCAGCATTTATTGAAATCTGACAACTCTAGTTATTTCAACTAGCTGTATTAATTAATACTTTCATATTAAATTATACTTTTCTTCCTCTTTTAGTGATCATTCAATTAAAAATGGTATTATTTTCTAATTTTTATAACTAATAGGGTCATAAAAATTTAATTAAGTCAATTGAAATTCTATCAAGCAAATAATTATTGTAGTCATCTTTACTTTTATTTTTTATTATCTACTTTAATCAATCAGACTGTATTTATAAATCAAAGATTCTCCTTTCCTGTGTTTTCTTCCTTTCTATTAATAATATTTAAGTTTTGTGGATCTGTGACTTTTACATCAGTTAGACCATTCAGGTTAACCACATAATAAATCTAGCTAAAAAATGCCATTCTTGATAAATTATAGTTTCTTTCCATTCATTAAAATCAAAGTATATTATGATATACCACAAAAGTGAATCAAATTTTGTTTCAATAATTAAACTTCTCCAGAATTCACATTCACAAATAGCTACACATTAATAAACAGACATAATAAAACTAAAAACTTACCTCCTACCAGACAGTATTTGACTAAATTTTTCCTTGTCCAATTCTAGTCAATATTTCAAAGTTGCATTGTATGCTTCTCTAGCTTTTTTAGACTAGTAATTTTCAAATACTTTTTGCAACTAGTATATATTTTATGTCTTTTTGTGTTTCTTAATGAGGAAATGCAAAATTATACAAATGGTAGATGTGTATAGTTTTCTTGTAAAATACTTCACTAAAAAGCAGTACAAGATTATGAAACTCCTATCACCAAGATACCTGATAAAATAAACACTAACTTCTGAGTTCCCTTCTGGTTGTTTCATGGCATACTTTCAAAAACTAGAAATCTAGGTGACATATTTATAACTTTAAAATACCCATTGTATTAAACAATCCACTAATAATTATAACAAAATCACCACTCTAGTCTGAAAATATGTCACAGTACACAACACAGCATTCACAATTGTCACTTTCCCCTTGTTTGCCCTAAAGCATTACTGTTTGAGTAGGACTGTCTAATATTTATGACTTATTCTTTTATATTTATAAGGCTTACTTGTACACAGTCTGTTCAATTTGCATTCCTTTCCTTTCTTGTAATGAAGTTGTGTCACATCTGTTTATCACAGCAAATTATAACTTCCCTATACTGCTTAATATTTTCTGCTCACTAAATACTGCATCTGACATTATAAACTAATGGGATCTCGGAGAGGGGCTCAAGGCACTGTGTAAGATCCACTATTCTGGAAAAGTAATTAACTATTCTCATATCCATTATCCACATTAAAAGCCATCTCTTTTAGGTCACACTGTTTTCTCTTTTAACTCTTGCATGCATCTGGAGCAACTCACCAAGTACTGTTGGTTTCAATCATTGACATCATCATCTGGGCTCAAAATTACCTGATAATCTTTCATTCATCTTTATCACCTGGACCCTTCATATAGGGCTTCCCTTGTGGCTCAGTGGTAAAGAATTCATCTGCCAAGGCAGGAGACTCAGGTTTGACCCCTGGGTCAGGAAGATCCTCTGGAGAAGAAAATGGCAACCCATTCCAGTATTCTTGCCTGGGAAATCCCATGGACAGAGGAGCCTGGCAGACTACAGTCCATGGGGTGGCAAAGAGATGGACACAACTTAATGATGAAGCAACAACAGCAACCCTTCGTATTCCAAAAACTCACTAGCAACACATGTTTTCACATGACAGTAGTTACTGTTCACTGGGTGCCCTTTATAAATGAGATATTGCATTAGATACTTCACAGTCTTTATGTAACCTTTACAATTGCAACAAGGCAAATATTACTTCCTTTAAATAACAAAACGAACCAAAAAACCACTCTGCATGTTCACCAAGTTCACACATTTCATACAGAATCCAAAATAAGCTTGACACTAAATCCAATTCTTTGTTTAATATCATCTAGTTTACTTACTACAATGGAGCAATCTGTTAAGATGACTGATTCCTACATATACTTGATAAATCTTACAAAAATGAAATAGGAAAAAAGGCAGCTTATCTTGAAAGAGGCACCATGACACAGATAGAAAATGAATGGAGAGAAAGATTAAGTTTAAACCTGTGGTTGAAACTTGAATAAACCATCTACCTTGTAATGATTTCCTGGGTTAGTCACTCACTCATGTCCAACCCTTTGCAATGTCATGGACTGTAGCCCACCAGGCTCTGTCCATAGGATTCTCTAGGCAAGGATACTGGAATGGGTTGCCAATTCCTTCTCCAGGGGATCTTCCCAAGCCAGGGGTTGAACACAGGTCTCCTGCATTGCAGGCAGATTCATTACCATCTGATCTACCAGGGAAGCCCTTAAAAATCAACTTCCAGACATTCCCAGAAGGTGCGGAACTGCTTCGTTGTGCACCCAGAATACGTTAACCAATTTGACCCACATGAACTTGTTCTACCCAAGTAACACTTCTGAATTTTCTCTCCTGTCTCCATGAAACTACTGGTTTCCTAAACAAGTCTTTCCTTTTCACATAAATTTTCTCTGGTCTTTCTTTTCAAATTTAATTTTGTTTCTCCTTTTTTCAGCCTCATTTAATATTTTACAATGCTATAAAATTATTTAGTGATTACTAGGACTATTATTTCCAATTAATGTATAAATTATATCTTGACAAAAATAACATTAATATTACCATTTTCACACACAATTCTGATTTCATCTGTCAGTGCTACAGATGATATTCTCTCCAACATTGTTTCTTTACAGTGAAAACATTACAAGGAAACTACTATTCTATATAGTTAAGATAAACTCTTTGTAATGTGGGGTAATGTCACAAATTAAAAAGTTCTTATGGGAAATCCTATGTGATTTTGGATTTGACAAAGCATTTTTAGAAACAACGTGAAAAGCATGATCCATGAAGGAAAAAAAAAATTATACGCTGGACTTCATTAAAATTAAAAACTTTGGCTCTGCAAAGGACAGTGCTAGGAGAATAAATAGATAAGTCACATACTGAGAGAAAATATTTGTAAAAGACAGAACTGATAAAAGACTGTTATCCAAAATACACAAAGCACTCTTAAAAGTCAATAATAAGAAAACAAACAACCTGATTAAAAAATGGACAAAAGTTCTAAACAGACACCGCACTGAAAAAGAAATACATATGGTAAATAGACATATGAAAACATGACATCAGATATTATTAGACATCAGACATCAGACATGACATCAGATATTATTAGAGAACAGCAAATTAAGGCAAAAATCAGATAGCATTACACGTCTATTAGAATGGCTAAAATCCAGAACACAGATGACACAAATGCTGAGTAGGAAATGGAGCAACACTGAACTCTCATTCACTGCTAGAAGGAAGGCAAAATGGTACATGGACAGTTTGGCATTTTTCTACAAAGCTGGGAGTTGGTGATGGACAGGGAGGCCGGGCGTGCTGCGATTCATGGGGTCGCAAGGAGTCGGACACGACTGAACGACTGAACTGAACTGAACCTTAGTTTTAACAAAAAAATTATTTGGTGGTGATGCTAAAAATAGGATTCAATGAAACAAGCTTTACACCATTTGCAAGTGAAATGTGTGAGTAATTGATTGACTAGAACGTTGACTAAGGAGTAACACTAACTTCTTATCAGTATTAGTTGATCGTTGATTATATATCCACTATTTAACACTTAGCAACTACTCCTCTGTACGTATTTTTAGTATATTTTTGAAAGCAAAGCATTATAAGGCCATTCTTATATTGAATTGATATAATTATTCATAATAATTATTATTATATAGAATTATTATTAAAAGATTCAGATTTAGAATAGATATCATTGAATTGATATTATCTCACCAACTTGTGGATAAACAGCACAGTATCTACTATTTTTTTCTACCTAACAACTTCAGTGAAAAAAATACAGTTATGCTAATAAAGACATATAACATTAATTTCAACACCGTGCAGAGTGCTTAGAAATGTCAACTCTCATTATGGTAGTAGGACTGCAAGTGAATAGGCTTAGTTTTCTGATTAATAGATTTCTAAACCTGAGAAAGACACTACTTCTGGAAGAAAAAAAAAACCATGAGGCTCTGAATGGATAAATTTTAATCATATTTGTATTCTTATTATACTATTTTTTTCCTTTATTTTTGCCAAGCTTGTGGCTTTAAAATAAGGCTCTATTACATACCTGGTTGCCAGTGAGTATTTGTACCTTTACATAAAATAGCTTAGAGGAACATGTGGGCTACATCAGGCTCAATTTCCCTTCATATATCATATTTCATCAATATGAAGTCTTTTTTTATATTTTGATTCTAAATTTTTACAGTTGATGGCATTTTAGAGTAGCTATGAGCCAGACAGTGATTTTGATATGATTGACATTGACTGTCACGCTATTCTTTGCTCAGAACTGTTCACACTGTATTTCAATCAGTCATTTCAGTTAAGCTACATCCATTATGGAGATGTACACGTTGAGTTTAATAATAATTTAAAATGCCTTCCCCAGTTCCTCTATAATTGAACATTGTCAGTCAATGCAATTGTCATTTGAAGCTTACAAACAAAAATTTGGGCATAGATTTAACACTGCTGAGAAAGTATTTATTGTTAGAGAAATGGCCAAATAACTATATTTTTTGTGAAACAAAAATTAAGCTACTTAATAAAAGAAGGAAGAAACACTTAGCAAAAAGTGTCTGCTTCTTGAGATACTTAGAAAGCATGGTTTGTCACCACCTAACTAAATGCATGAGAAACTCCCTATTCCTTCAGAAAGGATGAACGAAACTTGAAAGTATTAAGAGGTTGGTCTGAATAATGCATCACACAGAAATATCCTTAAAACATTGTGTCATGGCTTAATTGGTGGTACATTTTTTTCCTTAAAGATATAACAGAGATACTACTGTCAAGTTACATTTGGAAAAATTCAGATTATTTAAAGAACATGAAATAAGCTATAAACTGTTAAAGATAAATAACACTTCCTCTTCTGAAACTACCTAAAAACCACAGTTTTCTCATATTAGAAAACAAAAATCCAGGAAAAGAAAAAGTAGGTCCAACAGAAGAGACAAGAAGGGATTAGTGTCACAAAGTTATAAGAAAAATCTCTGGCCCAGGGACAAAGTGAATAATGACATCATGAAGAAGAACAACAACATAGGACGTGGGACCACTACCCACAGCTTACTACTTACACCATGCTTATGGTAGTAGTTATACCATGCTTATGCTTTTGATTGAATTGCATGTCAAGCTGTGAATCTATAAGAGTAAACATTAATTTACAGAATGACTATTAACATAGATGGAAAAAATGTCATGTCATGATAAATTTTATCTTACTTCTAAGAGGATAAATAATTTTTTAACTTCTATAGCAGCCTTCATGTATATAAAGTCTATATGAATAATTTAGAATAAACACAAATACTATTTTATATGTGCATTTTACTTCAATATAAGTATTTTATATATATACACTCATTCATACATATATGTGTTATGACAATTATTTCATAGGTATGTATATATGTATATATATATATACACATATATAGCTGTGTCATATCATTAAATGTCATGTCTTCTCAAAATTTGCCCTGTGGATTATTTTTTAGGAAGAATGTCAGTTTTTATACTTTCAAGGCCCACATGCCACTTTTTATGTTGATTTCTCTATATGTTCTTTTTAATAGTCTGGGATACCCATTTTATTTACTAATTATTGAATCAATAAAAAAAATCATTTTCCAAGCAATAGCCCCATGTAAAAATATAGCAGAAGCTGAGTCTGTTTCTACAACAAAGGAAACAGGTGTGTGAACAGAGAAAAGCTGCAATAAAGAATACATGAATGCTTACTAGGCAATCTGGGGAAAACAGCTGAATGAAGTAAAGAGAGTGTCTCTGAAAAAGAGAGAATTTTTTACGACAGGCTTTTTCTACCCTCAGGCACAATCACAACAGCTGTACGATATAGCCTCTATCAGTCATAATCTAGAACAGCGCCTCTTTCTATTAACCAAGCAATGGAGGAGCAAAATTACTTAGGCCAGTCCATATGAGACACTCTGCTGCAATGCATTCTGATGGCTTAATTAGGTGAAGCGTGTGACACATGGGGTTTTTCAAGCCAGGTTCATCACAAAGGCCATATCAGCAAGCAGAATGGTCCTGGGCTCTACAGCTAGATTACAAAGATGAGCTTCTTCACTGAGTGACCCACAGCTAATGAGGTCTGTTAGTTTGCTTCCATCTACTTAAACAATTAGGGGAAGCCTTACACTAGTAGACCAAGGCTAATGAAGAGCATGGGACGGGGTACAGCTGGCAAATTCTCTCAAGATCTCATCCTTAGTTGAGTGACATTCTCTTGAAAATAAGGAACGCATTTTACTTTTTTAAGTATTTCTTCTCTTTAGACTTGACACTGCTACTTCCCATAGAAATAAGATTTCCAATCCTATTTAGCACCCACAAACACACATATATAAACAGTAAACAAAGGTCACATCATGAAGCCAAATGACATGGAATCAGGGAATATTTTAAATGTGCTTGTGTCAGGGAAGTGAGGAAAAAACCTGAGAAACAAAATTACACTAAGAGACTAAATCATATATACTAGACATCTTAACAATGATTTATTCCATAGTTTGATTGTATTATGGATCTTATGAACACTAATGTTTAATTGTCCAAAAAAGTTTGAATGGCGTTAATATCCATACAAAAGATAGTGGTAAATAATGTACATATATGCATATATACATGAGTGTATTTATGAATAGTGACTTTAAATAGCATTATAAAGTCATTCAATTGAAGTTCAGCAAAAAACATAAAGCAAGCATTGGTTCTAAAAAGCAAATGGAAGTATATCTGAATACGTTTTCTATTTGATCTTGTAAAACAACTGTATATTGTAAGTCATCAATCAATAAATACACAAAAATAAAGTCAGCTTGTAGCATGCTCCTGTCTGCCTAATTTCATTAATGATGTCACCATTGGCCTATCTTCCAACAATGAGTCTTGGAGTCATTCATGATGCCTCTCTCTCCTTTTTCTCCTCACTTTCTATCATCACCCAGTTTTTCTGACTCTACACCTTACACATTTTATTTTCAAACCTGTCCCTTTTCTGTCTTTGTTGTCTGTATAGTGAGGCATCTACCATAGTTTAAGCAAACTCTTCCTCTTGTTAATTTATTCATCTATAAATAAACATTCCATGAATAATTTCTATGCACTGCTTACATATTTTTTGGTTATGATAATAATTCTAAAAACCCCCAACAGTGCTTTCCTCTCTTCTATCATAATGATAATTTATAATTAAAAAATTAGATGTACAATTTTTTTTTACTTTTTTTCCTTACAGAGAAAGAAAAAGAAAGAAGATACCATGCCCATTTACATTTACATTGCCTCCTCCAACCTTAAAAAGTACTGTGCAGTGTTAGAAGTCAAATCGGTCTTGAATTAATAAATAAAAATAAAAGAAATAATTTGATGATAAATAAATGAAACAATTAGATAGGCCACATTTCCATTGAATTACAGTTTAAAAAAAAAACAAAAAAATTCTTATTTGGCTACTTCCCCCCTTAAACTCTCCCATCAGCTCCCTTTTGACCAGAGTTTATATTTAAAACTGCTTAGCTCAGTATAAAAGGTTCCTCAAGGTTTGAATTTCAAATTACTCTCTGGACTATCTGCAAACATCCCTTAATATACACTTTTTCTTTCTACCAGCCAAATAAGAGTTCTCACAGTCATTGTAGTGACTCTGTCTCCTGGCATGAGCCCCAGATTTTCTTTCCCCACTCAGAAAGAACTCCTAAAACTCAGGTACCTACCCCATAGTAGGAACTTAATTAATGGACTCGTTTTGTTCACCTGCTCCCTGAGGTCTTCCATGAGCTCCTCAAATTGTTCTACAGATAACCTCCTCCTTACTTATTGGACATGTCTTGTTTCACCTCAGTGGCACTTGTAATTATCTACTGTCCTACTATAACCATACAGTTCAGATTAGGCCAATGACATTTGATTTTTGATAATAATGAGATTATCATCAATATTAGTAAGAGCAACCCCTTATAATAACATCCAAATTATTTGATCATTTTATCTATAATTCAGAATAAAAATGACATGGGATAATTCTGACATTCTTTCTGAGGGGTAAACTGACATAAGGAGAGATGAAGTAATTGGACAAAGCAACATAACTAGTACATAGCAAAGACATGGCTCAAATACAGCCCTTCTGAGCCAAAAGTCACCTTTTCTCTGCTGTGAACTTTGGATACTCTTGATGTTTCCTAAGTCATCTTTCTTCTCTTCTTTCTTTCCCCATCTTTCCTCCTTTCCTTTTCTTCTTTCCATCCACCCTTTCTCTTTATGGGTGGGTTCTTTTATTATTTTTAAACAAAATTCGAAAAGCAGTATACAAAAAGTATCTGGTTTCTTTTATTTAATGATTTTCTTCCAGTTTTCTATAATGCTTATAGAAATGTGTAAAATTAAGTTTTTATTCTATTTAATTTGTAGTTACTATTGGTTTTAGATATCATATTCATGCATAAGTCATAAATTCATACTTTGTCTTTTCACAGTCCTTCACAGAACTGACTTACCCACTAAACACAGTGACATAGTGTCAGCTAACAATTCAGCTGGGGCTCATGAAAATATTTCATTCATTTGAAAATCGAAAGAAGAAAATAAACATTTACAGTCAAAGATTATATTCATGTTGATGCCAACACAATTTTAATAAACAATGTTTTATATTCTTTCATGCAAAAACTTCACAAAGGCAGAAGTACCTATGGCTCTCATTAGTCATAATGCAACTCTGATTCTTAGCCCCTTTTTTTTTCAGAAAGTTTGCATTATTCTAATTTGGATATAAATTCCCAGCCACTAAATGTCTGAGACAATGCTTTATTAAGACTGGGACAAAGTTTAGGAAACCTTTTACCTATTAGGCAAAACCAAGTTAGAATCCTGTAAAGACATTTTTAATTATACAGGTTAATTTTCACAATTGAGTTCCTCAGTGGCTATTTTCTTGAGCTATTGCCTCAAAATTATATTTCTCAAACTATAAATAATACTATAAGACAAAATAGCAAGAAACATAAGTAAAAACAATGCAAAATAAACAGCATTAGCCTTAAATCTGTTCCCTCAATTCCTTGCAATATATATAAAATAAATATCTTCAAATATTTTCATCTCTTTATACAGGCAATCTTTCCTCAGACAATAAGTAGTTTTGAATGTGATTAACTGTTATGTCAACCTAAACTTTGTCATAAGCTATAGTTCTTAAATGTTCTGTGTACTACATTAAAAAAGGGTATTTGTAAAACTTCTAGCTCCTTGGGTCAAAACCAGGCTCTCTGCTTCAGTGATTCTATCATGGGCCATTGGCAACTTTAGTTTTAATAAACATTCAAAGTGTTTCTGAAAAAAATTATATGGAAAACATATTGAGAAACACTTCTCTGGTCATACAGATTTACTGAGTAGCATTTATAATCAAACCATGTTTTTAATAGTAAAGATTCTATCAATGCATAATTGGAAGAGTTAAATAACATTTTAAAGTAATTTTAAGTCTAAATATTGTATTGTAATAGAAGAGACAAGCACCTTTGTAAATTTTTAAAATTAATTGATACATTTCTGAATAGTCAGTGGAACTTAAAAAAAAAAAAAAAACTGCCTAAGAACAAGCAATGCTATAGTCTCCAAATAAGATGCACATTTCTTATCAATTTCCCATGGCTACTGTGCTATAGGAACTAATAACAACTTTTGAAAAAAATTTTTTTTGGATAAAACCCTTTGTGGAATGCATAGATGAAACATTCTTAGCTAAATAAATTAGTCAAATAAAAAATGTTTAAAGATTCTATCATATTTTAATTTCAGAAACTTAAAAACTTTCCTTTTTTTTTGCATTATACAGAAGATTTTAAAAATATGAAATAATTCCTCAAGTCTATTCAAAATCTACTGGACATTGAACAATTAAAACTAATCATAAAGCTTAGGGATGTTCTGGAGTTGTATGTACATACTTCTATTATTTCTAGAATTTGTGTAAAGAATTATTTCATTAACATTTACAATTTATCCATGGATGATTCAAGCCCAGATAACACTTAGCTCCTTGAAATTACCATCCTTTGACTAAAGCGTCAAGGAACTGAAGTGGTGGTGGCTGGGGATGGGTGGATGGGTGGGGAGGGTAAGCAGTAAATCATTTCAGACAATTTCACACTCAAGGCTTGTTGACATGAGGCCGGTCAAAGGAAATAACCCTGTCAGCACCTGCATCTTTAATGAAGGACAGCACTGCTGCACATTTAGAGGAGAGAGAGGGAAAAATAAATCACATTTAACTCTAAAGTGGGCTGTCAGATTTATTCAAAGAGAAATGCAACCCTGTGTGCGTCCCCATCCTCACATATCTCCATTTAAATTCTTACAATATATACTTAGAATTCACCATTTTCATCATTGATGTCCTTCTGATTTTCAATTCAGCCCCTATATATGAAATGTATACTTTTAAAACATATCATTTAACATTTATCTTTTATTGTCTTTCCGACATCCGTTGCAATCAGAGGTAGACATTTAAGATGGAAGATGGGTAACTGTCAGGGTTCTTTGTAGCAGAGATTAAATAAACATCTGGCCTAGCCCAGGTAAGCATGCCTCAAGAGATAATCACAGTTGGTTTAAGAGTTTTTTATATGTGAATAAGAGATGAGGAAAATTGACAAGATGAACATCTAACTGGTTTTATTACAGAGCCTTTAATGGGCTCTGTATGCACCAAAGGCAACAACTCAAATGGGAGAGGGTCAATCATTCCTAGGATCCATCTCTTAATTATTCCTTTTCTTTTAAAATGGGTTAAATTTTCACCAACAAGAGTATTTTTTTTTTTCATTTCAAATGGACATGTAATTTCCAGTCATTTCTGATCTACCAACCACATCACAGACAATATTTTAAAACATAACAGCGGTTTTAAAAATATATAGGGGAAAAAATAGGAAAAAAAAACAAACCTGAGTTGGGTAATCCATCAATTAAAGCATTATTTTAATACTGAATCACACCTAGTAACCACATCATAGGACTTCCCTGGTGGCTCAGCAGTAAAGAATCTGCCTGCCAATGCAAGAGGTGCAGGTTTGATCCCTGGGCCAGGAAGATTCTCTGGAGAAGGAAATGGTAACCCACTGCTGTATTCTTGCTTTGGAAATCCCATGGACAGCAGAGCCTGGTAGACTACAGTGCATGGAGTCACAAGGAGTTGAATGCAACTTATCAACTAAACAACAACAAAACCTCATTACAGTGTGACTGAAAACCTCTTTATTAATGTGATAATGAAATAATCTTCATTACAGTAGCTGTATTCATTGCTTTTTAATTAAGGCATTTTTGTACCCTGAGGGATCTTGTTTTGGTAGATGCTGTACTCACAACTCACCAAGTTATGTTCTAAAGACCATATACTCCTCCTCAGTTTTTTAGAAACATGGTACTTTTTTTTTTGTTTTATTTTACTTATGTGACTTTGAAATTAATTTCTTAAGATGGAGGATATTCTTCCTTAAGGGAAAGATTGGAAGCAAATCGGCTGAATGAGAAACTGTGTTTTGAAAAAGTCACTAGTATTCAATCTTCTGTCTTTGATCTTCTGAGCTATGTTAAACTCAGTTCCGGTCAAGGGCCTCTACTGAACCTAATAAAGCTGGGACAGCAACAGGAAGAATCAGGATCTCACTTCATGTGAGATCTCACTTCACTTTAATGTAAAGGAGGCGAGGTTCTGAGACTGATGACTGCTTTCAGTAGGTTTTCTAATCTCCTTAGCCTGAAACCAATGCTCCTGGATGGAGGCAGTTAAGAAAATCCAGTCTGCAGGTGTTCCTTTTGCAAAGCTAACAGCATATTTCTTTTGACAGGTAAATCGCTTTGAAATAATTATTGAACTCTCTGGTCCTGAACAGGAAAGACATTTAGGTTTATAAATCCCAATTTGGGGGGGTATCCTTGCTTCTTTTCAAGGCATTGTCTCAAAATAGGCCCTGAGTTTCTAATCTGTATAACATATTTTTGCTAACTGCTAGCCAATTGATCATCTATGTACCTGATCTATAGACTGTATTAAATAAACTCATGCATTTTAAGCTCTCTTTAGTCTTAAATGCTTTCATATAAGATAGTAAGTTTTGATAAATTTTGGAATTAAATGTTCAAGTTGATATGTCTTCTCTGAATTTACATATTTTCTTGACTGAAAAGGTAACTTTATGTTCCACAGATAAGTCTTACACCCTTTAATTACCATATACTTTGTGCACACAATCTAGATATGTAGAAATAATCTACATATCTAGATTAATAAAGATGACTAACACCACACTAGACCATTTTGAGATTTGATTACCTCGTCAAAATCTATATTATGGCTTTAATTTGTTGACCTGGAGCAGTCATTAGCTGATGACAATTGCATCAAAACTATACCCAAAACCATAGTCACAGCTTAAAAAACACTTTCATATAATCTTTTTAATCCTGATACTTTGAAATACAACAAACTATTTTGTATTTATATTTGCATTTTTCATACAGTTAAAAATGTTTAATATTTTTTCATATTGTCATTTTTTGATATTGGATTCATTCATTAATTTTAGTCAGTACTCAACAAAATAGTGGCAAGAGAATAGAATGGACAGGTTAAAATTAAAAACTTTAGTGGTTTAGTAGTAATTTCAGAGTGTCAACCTAATGGAGCACAAAGCAGCTAAATGGACTATGCTACAACAGACTTTAAATTTGCTATATACTTCCACCCTCTGGAAATACTTTTAACAGATCTAAATATACTTTTTGTTTGTAACTCCTTATCTTCTAAATAAAAATGTCAATTTTAACCCACCAGGGGGAAAATTCAAATTCCAAGATTATAAATATTTTAAAATTCTGATTTCTATGTGGATATGCATGATAAGTTACATATAGTTATGAATATTAAAACAAGTAGAAAAAATAAAACTCAGGCTTCACATTTTGGTTTTAATAAAATACCTAATGTCATTATTTTATAGATAACTTGGCTAAATTATGATGATGTCTTAAAATATATCCAAGTTAACTATCATTTTCCCATATTTTTTGAACATTGAAATTACATTCTGATTAGTGTGTCAATACATTTTTCTATTTTCCTCTACCTTAACATGGAATTTAATCAAGTTCCTATAAAAGAGCGTAAGGAAAGTTTTATACAGAACCATTAATGAAATTATGATATCAAGGAACAAGATTTCTAACATTGTGAAAAGCAGCAGTAACCACAGCAGCAACACACAGCAAGCTGCATTTTTATTCTGCCATTGTTCAGCCTGTGAATCAGCATATCACTACTCCAAAGGAATTTCAGGTATGTTTTCCTTTTTCTGATATTTCTTTCCTATGGTACTAACATGCATAGTGACTTTGTTGTTCTTTCTGTGTCACCCACACAAGTACTTTGTTCCCAGCTATAATTGTTCTTCCACTGCTCTAACTCACCTAATAATTTTTAACACATTTCAGTAACAGTGGATTTTTGTGAATCTTCTCAGTTTCTCTAGGGAATTAACAAAGTGCTCTATACTCAAGAATAATACTTGATCTCTGATATTTCTCAGCACACATACTTAAGAAACCATTCACACAGACTTACAAGTTCCAAAGAAAACAAACAAATTCAACTTACAACACACAAAATAAAAATGAATTTAAAGCAAAGAAGAAATGCTGATCAAGGTTTGACGAGACAAATGCATGGCACTTACCTGGAATAAGCTGCGCCAGGAACAAGTGACTTTTTGACAAGCTGAGGAGTGATATTATGGCCAAAAAAGGAGCATGTGTCCATTTCATCTTTGTCCCTTCCTTGCATTACACCCAGCCAGTTATACAGGTATGTTTTATCTAGGAAATTAAAATAAAAATAAAAAAGAATTATTTTCATTGTTAGATATGTTGAGATAGAGACAGTATTAAAAACATTTTGTGAAAAATCATAGTGCAAATGCCTTTAAAATGTCATTTATCAAAATTATAAAACATAAATAGTTAAAATGAATACAATGTATACAAAATGTATTTTGGGATATACCTTTTGAACAAATATAGTAATTATTAATTCTGAAAATTCATTTTTATCATATATCAATAACAAATGATTCTTTGGTTTTCTCTATCCTATAGGAAATGACAGATCAGTGTTTCTGATTTCCTATCACTTGAGTCAGAATGGTCTCATCAAGCCTAGAAACCTCTATTGTTATTCATTCACTAAATAAATAGTTACATACTGTTCATAATAAGCCAGTCACTATGTTTCTTAGAGGACACAGCAAAAGAAAAAAAAAGAAAGAAAGAAACTAAATTCTGTCTTCATTCAGGTACATAAGTAATGTGAGGCCATTTTAGTTACATCAGTTTATAAACAAATAAAAAAAAAAGAAGAAGAACTTTTATAGCTGTTCTATTCTAAACAAGGCGCTGTATATCAATTGTGAAGGGCCCAAGAAACACCAGATAGTGCTTGATAGAAAACAGTATGGAGAAGGCAATGGCACCCCACTCCAGTACTCTTGCCTGGAAAATCCCATGGACGGACGAGCCTGGTGGGCTGCAGTCCGTGGGGTCGCAAAGAGTCGGACATGACTAAGTGACTTCACTTTCACTTTTCACTTTCAGGCATTGGAGAAGGAAATGGAACCCACTCCAATGTTCTTGCCTGGAGAATCCCAGGGACGGGGAAGCCTGGTGGGCTGTGTCTATGGGGTCGCACAGAGTCAGGCATGACTGAAGCGACTTAGCAGCAGCAGCAACAGCAGAAAACAGTTTATTTAGTCAATAGGGATTTTGACAAGATGCTGATGTTAACAAATGGCAGAGTAAAACTACAGATATTCAAAGGTAAGCCTGATCTGTTTTGCCTGGGAGAACTGACCAAACCGACATTGAAGAAATGGCATTTGAGATATGAGATAACGAGGTGATGGAATTCCAGCTGAGTTATTTCAAATCCTAAAAGATGATGCTGTTCTTCACTCAATATATCAACAAATTTGAAAAATGCAACAGTGGCCTCAGGACTGGAAAAGGTCAGTTTTCATTCCAATCCCACAGAAGGGCAATGCCAAAGAATGTTCAAACTACCACACAATTGCACTCATTTCACATTCCAGCAAGGTAATGCTCAAAATTCTTCCATCTAGACTCCAGAAGTTTGTGAACCAAGAAATTCTAGATGTACAAACTGGGTTTAGAAAAGGCCAAGGAACCAGTGATCAAATTGCCAACACTGGCTGGATCGTAGAAAAAGCAAGGGTCATTCAGAACATCTGCCTCATTGACTACACTAAAGCCTTGACTGTGTGGATCACAAAAAATACTGTGGAACATTCTCAAAGAGATGGGAATACTAGAACAACTTTCCTGTCTCCTGAGAAACCTGTATTCAGGTCAAGAAGCAACAGTTAGAACTGGACATGGAACAACAGACTGGTTCCATGTTGGGAAAGGAGTACGTCAAGGCTGTATATTGTCACCCTGCTTATCTAACTTATATGCAGAATACCCCATGCAAAATGCTGGACTGGATGAAGCACAAGCTGGAATCAAGATTGTTGGGAGAAATATCAACAACCTCAGATATACAGATGATACCAACTCTAATGGCAGAAAGTAAAGAGGAACTAAAGAGCCTCTTGATGAAGGTGAAAGAGGAGACTGAAAAAAACTGGCTTAAATATCAACATTCAAAACACCAAGATCACGGTATCTAGCTCCATCAATTCATGTCAACTAGAAGGGGAAAACATGGAAGCAGTGACAGATTTTTTTATTTCTTGAGCTCCCAAATCACTGCAGATGGTGACTGTAGCCATGAAATTAAAAGATGCTTGCCTCTTGGAAGGAAAGCTAAGATAAACCTAAATAGCATATTAAAAAGTAGAGACATCATTTGCCACCAAATGTCCTTAAAGTCAAAGCTATGATTTTTCCAGTAGTCGTGTATGGATGTGAGATTTGGACCATAAAGAAGACTCAGCACTGAAGAATTGATGCTTTCTAACTATGGTGTTGGAAAAGACTCTTGAAAGTCCATTGGACTGAAGGGAGATCAAGCCTGTCAAACCTAAAGGAAATCAACTTCGAAGATTCATTGGTAGGACTGGTGCTGAAGCTGAAACCCCAATACTTTGGCCACCTGATGTGAAGAGCTGACTCATTGAAAAGGATCCTGATGCTGGGAAAGATTGATGGCAAAAGGAGAAGGGGGAGGCAGAGGATGAGATAGTTGGATGGCATCACCAACTCAGTAGACGTGAATTTGAGTAAACTCCAGGAGATAGTAGAGAATAGGAGAGCCTGGCATGGTGCACTCATGAGGTCACAAAAAGTCGGCCACAACAGTGACTGAACAACAACAACCACAATAACAATATGTGTGTGTATGTTTTTCCCTAATAGTGTATTGGTACATTCAGGGAACTTTAAGAGGGGCTGTTTAGCTTGTGATATTAACCAGGGTATAATATGATAGCAAACTGAAAAGATAAAGAAAGGTAACGAGGAGCCAGTATAGAGTTTAATGATAATGATAATATGATCTAAATCACACCTGTCCCTAGGTATCCACAGGGGATTTGTTCTAGGAACCCCCATGGATACCAAAAATCTGCAAATGCTCAAGTACTTTATAAAAAAATGGCATAACATCTCCTGTATTTTAAATCATCTCCAGATTACTTATAATATCTAATACAATATAAATGCTATGTAAATAGTTGTAAATAGTGTAAATGCTATGTAAATCACTACCAGTACACAACAAAATCAAGTTTTGTTTTTTTGGAACTTTCTAAATGTATTCTTTAATATTTTTGATCTTCAGTTTAATCCACAGTTATGGAGTCCACGGATATGGAAGATCGACTGTATTTAGAAGATAACTCTGAGAGGAATGTGAAGGATAAAGAATTTATGAGGAAAATTAGCACAGAGGCCATGCAGAAATGTATAATGGATGCTTACAAAGGACAATGGCAGACAAAACGGAATATATTCTGGTGTTGGGGTGGGAGGCAGGTAGGTGACATTATGCAAATACACTTTGTGGAACTTGGCAATTGATTAGATTTGGGAGCTAGGAAGTGGAAGGACATTTATTCATTTATTCAAAAATATATCTATAAATCTATTGCAATATAAAATGTAATTTATTCCCAAAGAAAAATAAAATTCTGTCACTCATTTCTGTGACACTCGGAGTTCCAACTTGAAAAAAGGATGACAAACTTCATTCTGTCAGTTTATCTGCACAAAGCTATCGTCAATCTGCCTATTTGAGCTGAGCTGTCCTTACTTTATTACTTACCAATGCAGAGTTAACTGCCAAGTTTTCCTTGAGCCAAGCTGCCTACTCCTCCTGCCAGACAGCTGCAATTATCTAACTGTACTGAAGATATCTGAGGATTATTTCTTTTCTCTTAAAAATTCTGCAAGCAACTACTGTCTAAGCTAGAACTCTGCCTCCAGAGAAATATTCTTGATTACTATAGGTTCATATTTGTTGTCTTAACTTCCTTGTTTGGGGTTAATGTCCTTGTAACTTCTTTTTTCTAGTTAATTGTTATTGGAGTATAATTGATTTATTTTGAAACTATTTTTATCCTGGTATATCATTCATAAATGAAATTATATACCCACTTTATCTTTCACACATTATCTTTCTTAAGTGTCAAATGAGGCCAGAAAGTAGATTAGATTTCTACAGATAAGCACAAGCCTAAATGTACACTTCTACTCTTCAATTCATATTATGCAGTTGTTAGTTTGTCTACAGGCTCTTTTTCATTGACTGTTTTGGCTTATAGTCACATTTTTCACAATGGTCACTTGGTCACAATGTGGCCATGATTAGTTCTTCCAGAGATAATGTGTAAACATAAAGCATTCTTCTAGGGGGTTCCCTGGTGACTCAGAAGGTAAAGAATCCACCTGCAATGCAGGAGACCTGGTTTTGATCCCTGGGTTGGAAAGATCCCTGGAGAAGAGAATGGTTACCTACTCCAGTATCCTGGCCTAGAGAATTCCATGGACAGAAAAGCCTGGCAGGCTACAGTCAATGGGGTCATAAAGAGTCAGACATGACTCGGTTGAACTCCTATAAGGTACACTAAGAGGCAGATATTTGTTTCAAATTTCTAAAATGTTTTGGGATGTTGTTGTTCAGTTTTTCAGATGTGTCTGACTCTTTGCAACCCTATGGACTGCAGCATGCAAGACTTCCTTTTCTTTCACCATCTCCCGAGGTTGCTCAACTCAAAAACAAATTTTTGTTATCTAAGGACAATTTCGTGAATTTACATAGTGAGTGGCTAGTACTATAATATGATTTTGAGTTCAGTTCAGTTCAGTAGCTCAGTCGTGTCCGACTCTTTGTGACCCCATGAACCGCAGCACGCCAGTCCTCCCTGCCCATCACAAACTGCCGGAGTTTACTCAAACTCATGTCCATTGAGTCGGTGATGCCATCCAGCCATCTCATCCTCTGTCATCCCCTTCTCCTCCTGCCCCCAATCCCTCTGGGTCTTTTCCAAGGGGTCAACTCTTCGCGTGAGGCGGCCAAAGTATTGGAGTTTCAGCTTCAGCATCAGTCCTTCCAGTGAAGACCCAGGACTGATCTCCTTTAGGAGGGGCTGGTTGGATCTCCTTGCAGTGCAAGGGACTCTCAAGAGTCTTCTCCAACACCACAGTTCAAAAGCATCAATTTTTCAGTGCTCAGTTTTCTTCACAGTCCAACTCTCATATCCATACATGACCAGTGGAAAAACCATAGCTTTGACTAGACAGACCTTTGTTAGCAAAGTAATGTCTCTGCTTTTTAATATGCTGTCTAGGTTGGTCCTAACTTTCCTTCCAAGGAGTAAGCGTCTTTTAATTTCATGGCTGCAGTCACCATCTGCAGTGATTTTGGAGCCCCCCCCAAAATAAAGTCAGCCACTGTTTCCACTGTTTCCCCATCTATTTCCCATGAAGTGATGGGACCAGATGACATGATCTTGGTTTTCTGAATGTTGAGCTTTAAGCCAACTTTTTCACTCTCCTCTTTCACTTTCATCAAGTGGCTCTTTAGTTCATCTTTGCTTTCTGCCATTAGGGGTGGTGTCATGTGCATATCTGAGGTTATTGATATTTCTCCCGGCAATCTTGATTCCAGCTTGTGCTTCATCCAGTCCAGCATTTCTCATGATGTACTCTGCATGTAAGTTAAATAAGCAGGGTGACAACTATACAGCCTGATGTACTCCTTTCCCTATTTGGAACCAGTCTGTTGTTCCATGTCCAGTTTTAACTGTTGCTTCCTGACCTGCATACAGATTTCTCAAGAGGCAGGTCAGGTGGTCTGGTTAAACCCACTGAAATGTTGTGAAGTAATTAGCCTCCAACTAATAAAAAAAAAAAAAACAGGAAAAAAAAAAAAAAAGAATTTCCCAGAGTTTATTGTGGTCAAAGGCTTTGGCATAGTCAATAAAGCCAAAGTAGATGTTTTTCTGGAACTATTTTGCGTTTTCAATGATCCAGTGGATGTTGGCAATTTGGTCTCTGGTTCCTCTGCCTTTTCTAAATCCAGCTTGAACATCTGGAAGTTCACGGTTCATGCACTGTTGAAGCCTGGCTTGGAGAATTTTGAGCATTACTTTACTAGTGTGTGAGATGAGTGCAATTGTGCAGTAATTTGAGCATTCTTTGGCATTGCCTTTCTTTGGGAAAAGGAAAGTACCCTGAGGTAAGATATAAGCTTAATAACGAATACAATTACCCCTTATTTAAAAGGGGTAATTATTAAAATCGATGCTAGTGAAGAATGTGATGTAATTGTGCATAGATTCTGAGCATTAAAATATAGTGAACAACCACAACCCCTTATAAGAGCACTTCTACCCTTTCATGTGTGTGTGTGTCTGTATATACATATAATTTATATATTATTTATATTAATATATTAATATAATCATTAATCAATATATTAATTAATAATGGATATAATTAATTATAGTTATATAATATTTTATATAAATATATTAATTAATCAATATAATATTTATTATATAATCAATACATTATTAATATGATATATATATTTATATATATATGAGAAGGAAATTACACCCACTCCAGTACTCTTGCCTGGAGAATCCCATGGACAGAGGAGCGTGGTAGGCTATAGTTCATGGGGTCACAAAGAGTCAGACATGACTGTGCAACTTCACATTCATTCACATTCATATACACACTGCCCATTGTCAAGGGATTAAGAATGAAAATAAAACTATCACAATATGATAAAAAAGGAAGAAGCTATCTATCCCTTTTTATTGTGAAATATTACACTATATGTGAGATTACAGAATTATTTAGTAATATATATGCTTTGAAACATAATTTACTTGTGAATGATAAGTGTATAGAAGTAATATAGTGCAGTGTTTTGTAAGCTCAGATCATAGAATCAAGCTATTCAAGTGTGATTCCCAGCTCTACAAAAGTGAAAAGTGAATTTGCTCAGTCGTGTCCGACTCTGAGACCCCATGGACTGTAGCCTACCAGGCTTCTCCGTCCATGGGGTTTTCCAGGAAAGAAAACTGGAGTGGGTTGACATTTCCTTCTCAGCTTCACAACTCAGATGTTATTTGATTCTGAACAAACAACTTAAGTTCTCTTAGTTTCACCTTTCTCAAATATAAATAAAATATGAAGTAGTTGTAATAGTCACAATATTGGATGAGCTAATATGCATAGTGGTATAAAACTCTGCTTCATCAATTGATATCTATAAATACTAACTTGAAATTGCATCCAAGAAGTTCCCAGTGATAATGAACCCAATCTTGGATTTGTATT
This sequence comes from Cervus elaphus, assembly GCF_910594005.1. Lineage (NCBI taxonomy): Eukaryota > Metazoa > Chordata > Mammalia > Artiodactyla > Cervidae > Cervus > Cervus elaphus. Next base: position 27,797,840 of record NC_057845.1, read on the forward strand.
TACAGGTTGCTTTACATTTGAATAGGCTTTCCAGATGGCTCAGATAGTAAAGAATTTGCTTGCAATGCAAGAGAGCCCGATTCAATTCCAGGGTGGGAAAGATCCTCTGGAGAAGGGAATGGCCACCCACTCAAGTATTCTTGCCTGGAGAATTCCATGGACAGAAGAGCCTAGTGTGGTACAGCCCAGGGGGTTGCAAAGAGTTGGACATGGCTGAGTGATCAATATTTTCACTTACATTTGAATAGTGCATGTTTTAGATTTAATTAGCAAACATCAGTGGTTTTGATTTATTGTAATGAACTCTTGGGTGACCATGCATGGCATGGTTCATAGCTTCACTGAGTTACTCAAGCCCCTTCGCCATGGACAAGATTGTGAGCCATAATGGGGAAGATGATATCTATATATGATAAAATAAGCCGACTTACTACAAGCAATAAATGCTGGAGAGGGTGTGGAGAAAAGGGAACCCTCTTACACTGTTGGTGGGAATGCAGACTAGTACAGCCGCTATGGAGAACAGTGTGGAGATTTCTTAAAAAACTGGAAATAGAACTGCCATATGACCCAGCAATCCCACTTCTGGGCATACACACTGAGGAAACCAGATCTGAAAGAGACACATGCACCCCAATGTTCATCGCAGCACTGTTTATAATAGCCAGGACCTGGAAGCAACCTAGATGCCCATCAGCAGATGAATGGATAAGGAAGCTGTGGTACATATACACCATGGAATATTACTCAGCCGTTAAAAAGAATTCATTTGAACCAGTTCTAATGAGATGGATGAAACTGGAGCCCATTATACAGAGTGAAGTAAGCCAGAAAGATAAAGAACATTACAGCATACTAACACATATATATGGAATTTAGAAAGATGGTAACGACAACCCTTTATGCAAAATAGAAAAAGAGACACAGAAGTACAGAACAGACTTTTGAACTCTGTGGGAGAAGGTGAGGGTGGGATGTTGCGAAAGAACAGCATGTATGCTATCTATGGTGAAACAGGTCACCAGCCCAGGTGGGATGCATGAGACAAGTGCTCGGGCCTGGTGCACTGGGAAGACCCAGAGGAATCGGGTGGAGAGGGAGGTGGGAGGGGGGATCGGGATGGGGAATACGTGTAACTCTATTGCTGATTCATGTCAATGTATGACAAAACCCACTGAAAAAAAAAAAAAAGAATTAAATCCACAGGAAAAAAAAAAAAAATAAGCCGACTTAAAGTGTAAGGTTCAAATTTGACAACCATAGAGATGCAAATGACTTCCACTCCGACCAAGATGCAAATGATTTCACAGGGGCATTGATATTGAATGTTAATGTGTTATATACATATGCTGTATATATGTACATGTTGCTAGTGCAGATTTTCAAATAAGAATAAAGGTAGTAGGCTGGTCTATCCCCTAATTTTAGGAGGATGATTACCTCAAAGAGAGTTTTCAAAAATATATTTTGAGATAATCATGTTCCACTGATTACTAATGACATTTCTTGGAAAGTAAAAATGTTTCATAAAAATTAATTTTGGAAGATGCATGGCTCAACAATATAAAATCATTTCTTTATGCACACATTTTGAATTACTTAAGAGAACATGAACATATCCTAAGCTTATCAGTGCCTAATGATGATTATTTTTCAGCTTCTTCTAGACTTCATCATAGGTAACTTGCTCCTCCTCCCCAACTTCCTTCTCTTTCTTCTTTTTTCATTTTTAAAGAGACAGAAACTGTATTTACTGAGGTTTTCTTTGCTATAAACCAAATTTATTCTCTAAGCTATACTACATTTGCTCCAAAGAACCAAAATATTTTTGGAGTCTTGTCTTCTCAGTCTTTTCATTTTATTCAGCTTAACTTTTAACTGATTATCATCTAATAAGTCAAAAGTTAGGGAAAAGTTAGAAATTTTCAACCATACAGTAAAATCAATAATTGCTGATTATTTCTCTCCTACTCTTAGATAAAAGAAATAATGATGGCAAGTGAAGGAACAGCTGTTTCTCAAAACGGTTTGTCTTTGTGAGATTAATGATCAGTCAGAAACCCACATGTGGAATAAAGAGATATTCTCCATGTTTACAAATAGAAGAGATGAAAGCTTGGTTTATGAATTTGTTACACAACTGCCAACCTAGTTAAACATATTCTGTGAGAGGACACTCTCAGTGTGTAGATTAGTGCAGCTACAGTGAAAGGTTTGTGTAAAAAGGTAAAAATAAATAGTACATAATATATATGTAGTACTTCAAGATTTACTTTACTTTTTTATTAGCTCATTAGATTTAATTTTAGGAAAGTAAGTCATAAATTCTACCTTCACATGAGAATATAAATCAGATCTTTATGAGACTTATCTACATAAATGCATGTAGTTAGAAGTGAACTGGTATCAAATCCATTATTTTTCTTATTACAAAATCAAAATGTCAAGGAATTGCAGTCTTGAATGCAAGACTAATACAAGGCTTTTTCTTATCCACAGTGTGATGACATAAAGGGAGATAAAGCTTGGTTACAATTAAATAACTTGGAAATGAAAATGAATTAAGACAAAAGAAACCTTGTAGAAAATTATTAGTATGCTCTAGTAAGTATGGTGAATAGGATTTTACATAAGTCTACTGAGTAGATGAAAAGATGGAATACATATTAAGACATTGCAAAGAAAAGGCAATGGAATTTGATACTGCACACAACACTGGAAGTGAAAAAAGAAAAAATGATAAATGTATAGTGCTATTCCTAAAATTTCAACAAAGAAAAGTTTAATAAGATGTGTATGCGTGTGTTATCTTTGTAAGTGACAGGATAATCTACTTTTACTCCAGAGTTCTCTAGAATGATATGTGTACATATATATATAACTCTATAGTTTATCCTACTAATAAATTATTATTGCTTCTGATTAGTTGGGATGCATTTAATATAAAATAATAAGAAGTTAGAATAATATAGGTTTAATATTTTCAAATAGACAAGGAAATTGGAAAATTATAATTTATTATAACCATTAAGTTTTCACATCTCCTATAAAGACTGTATTACTTGAAAATTGCATAGTACATACAAAAATTGACCACTTAAAGCACAGATTTAGGGTGTATATATATATATATTATAGTTAATTTACAACACTTTTGACTTCTCATATACTTAGGGAACACTTCCATCACAGAAGGAATGTTTAAATTATCCCAAACCCCAAATATTAATTCTAGGATTATTAACTTAATCTCTATTAATTTTCTGACTTTATATACATATAAATTTGTAGAGGGAACAAAAAGCAAAGAAAAGAAACTAAAAACCAAAGACTCTAGAAAGTAATGATGAAATCAATATGAGAATAAAGTACATGAAAAATATAACAGTAGTGAAGACAAGATTAAGACAAACCTGGAAAATTGACTAGAGAGTTAATCAGGAGTAGCAGAAATAAGAAAACGCAAGGTTCTCAGTAGGCTGTCACCTAATTTCTTGAAGAACCTGGATATGTATGCACAGCTTCATTACTATTCACACATCAGTTTTATGTGAATGGGTCATGGACCCCATATCCACTTATGACTTTATTCATTTCACGAGAGATTAATTAATTCTCATCAGATTTCCAGGAAACAAAACATTTTAAACATACTGTGAGGAAACTCGGGGCATGGTGATAAACCTCAGGTTGCATATAAGGGATTAGGTTTATTCTATGACCAAAATGTACTTAAATAGCTTATCAAGTCCAGATAAAGATTCAAAGAAACTTTTTTTATTTTAATTTACTTAGTTCACTTAACATAGTCCTTCTATTAGCCTCAGGTGGACAGATGTGCGCCAAGTTGCTCAGTCATGTCTGACTCTTTGTGACCCCATGGACTGTAGCTCACTGGGCTCCTCTGTTCATGGGGATTCTCCAGGCAAGAACACTGGAATGGGTTGCCATGCCATCCTTCAGGGGAATCTTCCCAACCCAGGGATCAAATTCAAGTCTCCCGCATTGCAGGTGGATTTTTACCATCTGAGCCAACAGGGAAGCCCAGGTAGACAGATACGTTACCATAAATTAATAGAAAATAAAGAAAGTTATCTGAGACACACATCCTTTTAGAAATCTTATTCTGCAACCTATATCAAATTCAGAGAAACTTCCATAGACTGCTTGTATCTGCTCAAAATTCTTATATTGAAATCTAACCTCCATTAGGATGTGGGGCCTTTGGGAGGTGATTAGGTCATGAGGGTGAAGTCCTCATCCACAAGACTAGCATCCTTATAAGAGAGATACCAGAATATAAGTGAGAAGAGAAAATAGCACTTTAAGAACTAGGAAGTGGGACCTCATCATACACCAAATCTGCCTTGAACTTCCTAGCCTTGAGGTCTGTAAGAAACAAATTATTTTATTTTATTTTTTATTCTTCAAAAGCCGTCTAGCCTAAGACATTTTGTTACAGCACCCTGAACAGACTAATACAATAAGCATTTTCCCATATTGTTGCTGTTCAGTCGCTAAGTTGTGTCCCCTTCTTTGTGACCCTGTGGAATACAGAATTCCAGGTTCCCCTGTCCTTCACTATCTCTCAGAGTTTGCTCAAATTCATGTCCACTGAGTCAATGATGCTCTCTAACCATCTCATCCTCTGCCAACTGCTTCTCCTTTTGCCTTCAATCTTTCCCAGCATCAGGGTCTTTTCAAATGAGTCGACTCTTCACATCAGGTGGCCAAAGTACTGGAGCTTCGCCTTTAGCATCAGTCCTTCCAATGAATATTCAGGGTGGATTTCCTTTAGATTTGATTGGTTTGACCTCCTTACATTCCAAGGGCCTACATTTCCCTAACGCCACAATTCAAAAGCATTAATTCTTCTGCACCCAGCCTTTATGGCCCACTCTCACATCCATACATGACTACTGGAAAAACCAGAGATTTGACTATACGGATCTTTGCCAGCAAAGTGATGTCTCTGCTTTTTAATATGTTGTCTAGGTTTGTCAGTGCTTTCCTTTCAAGGAGTAAGGAAATCTTAATTTCATGGCCGCAGTCACAGTTCTATATTTTGCCATATAGAACTATGTAAATTGAGTCTGCTATATTTTTAAAGCTTTCCAAAATTTTGAACTTCCGGTTTGTGCATTTCACTGATTAGAATGTTTAAAAACATAGCAATGGAATGTATTGCTATTATTTCTTGAAAAGAAAACATTAAAGTAAATAATAATAACTAGCAGTTAAAATTAACATAATCATTTCACCAACCCATTTTGTGTACTAAAGATGTTACTAATTTTAGGAGAATCATCACAAAGCACAGACAAATAATTATTTTATTGCTACAAAATGAGAATTGGGAGCATTATATGGCTCTTAAAACATTGTGCTTGGAACATTCAAAATACTGGCTGACATTTTCAAACAAAGCACTGTGAGCAGTCCAAAGACAGTCTAATTAACAGTCATTAAAAGTTCTACTTATTGCTTGCTCTTCTTTCTGCATGTTGAAGCTGACACTTCATCAGTGGTTTAAAGCCATGCTAGCATGACTTTTGCATTAGATATTTTAATATAGTTCATTCCAAGAATTCATATACGTGTTTCAAGATTAAAATATGAAATCAACAATAACAGTAAAATGGTTGTCAACCACTGACTACACTATGTTATCAAAATGATGGAAATGTAGTTATATACAAAAATAAACATAATGTGCTATCCACAGGGCATGATGAGATAAACACCAGTTTCTCTACTATAGCTACCATAATCATTAAAGAATCGATGGCAAATTAAACTGCACAAATCCTTAAGAGGAGACGGGGGAAAAAAGCAAAGCACTAAATGCAGAAAGGTTCAAATCAATTTTTCACCCTAAATGTAGTGAGTTCATTAGTATTGCTAACATAAAGGCAAAGGTAAATACAGTAAAATGGAGATTTTTATCTTCTTTTCACTTTAATTACAAGGTTGCCTAAGTCAACCTACTTTTTTAACTTTCACAAAAGAGTGTATTCATATAGAAGTAGAACTGAATTATGAATTAAAAAAATCAAAAAGATGATTTTATGTAAAGAAATTCAGCACGTGAAGCTATAGAATAAAAAGGGATTCTACCAGGTTTTTCTTTCTTTCTTTCTTTTTTCTTATTTTTCAGCTAACATGAAAGCTGTGTAAGTCAGGCAATCTTTTCAAAATGAATGTTCAAATTCACAAAGCTGGTTCCTTAAAAGTATACTCATGTACACAAAGACAAAAAGAAAGCAATTTTCAAACAAAAGCAATTTTCAAAATGCTGTGCTCCACACTGCTTCAGTCAGATGAGTTCTATGCCCACTTGACCTTCAATCATATTTTTCATTTCATCATTCTGATGAAAATTAGTGGGGCAGATGATATTTGGTCATCCTCCTTGAAAGTGAATCCGGTTGCAGACATATTTTTCTGGAAAATATCATCTTTCAAGTAATGTAACATGGACATAAACATCAATAGCTTCATTATCCTAAAATAAGTATCACCTTTGATAAGTCAGATTTATCTCAGCACTGATAACAGAAATAGAGGAAATTGTCTGGGCATTGGTTTGGTCAAAGGAAAGTTACAGAGGACGCTGGTCTGGCTCAACACCTAGATTGAGAGGGAGAAATGTAGAATGATAGAGAGTGCAGGGAATGAGAGAGCCCAAGAATGAGAGAAAATGAGAGAAATGAACAGTTGATTTAGAAAGCATGTTCTGCTGACATTTTCTGGAGTGAACAACAAATCTATTGTATAGCAAGTGAGCTAGTCATTTTCTGAACATCTTCAGCTTTTAGAAAGTGCAGTGCTGATAATTCTCTTCTCTGTTTAACCTAATTGAAAAACAATGTCTGGTGACTGATTTTTCACTTTAGACACCAAGACTTAAAGCTAGCTAAACTTCCAAGTTAAAATATCTTATGAGGTTAAAAAAAAAAAAAGTATAGTTAATGAAATAAAATGTCACGCTGAAGAATTGATGCTTTTGAACGGTGGTGTTGGAGAAGACTCTTGAGAGTCCCTTGGAATGCAGGGAGATCAAACCAGTCCATCCTAAAGGAAATCAGTCCTGAATATTCATTGGAAGGACTGATACTGAAGCTGAAACTCCAATACTCTGGCCACCTGATGCAAAGAACTGACTCATTGGAAAAGACCCTGATGCTGGGATTGAAGGCAGAAGCAGAAGGGGATGACAGAGGATGAGATGCTTGGATGGCATCACTGACTGGATGGACATGAGTTTGAGCAAGCTCTGGGAGTTGGTGATGGACAAGGAAGTCTGGTGTGCTGCAGTCTATGGGGTTGCAGAGTCAGACACGACTGAGCAACTGAACTGAATTGAATGTCATGATCAGATTACTTTATCTAAAACCAATGCAAAACAAAAATCTACCCCCCAAAAGATGACCATATTCATTGCTCTAGAGTTGATTCTTTTAACAGATTCTCCAAGAACATCTTATGTGCCATCTTAAAGATCAAAATATTAATAGGACATAGTCCTTGCCCAGGAAGAGCTTAGAATATGCCAGCAGGAAGAAGACCCAGGTAAACTAAGTACAGCATGCCTGGCTGTCTGTTTGCTGCTGCTGCTGCTAAGTCGCTTCAGTCGTGTCCGACTCTGTGTGACTCCATAGATGGCAGCCCACCAGGCTCCTCTGTCCCTGGGATTCTCCAGGCAAGAATACTGGAGTGGGTTGCCATTTCCTTCTCCAGTCTGTCTGTTTAGAGAACAATAAATAATCTTATCTGGCTGGGATTCCAGATGATATACATGTGTGATGCTGTGATTGGACAGGATGTTGAAAAAGTAGAATTAGGTCAAAATGTAAAGGGTATTGTATGCAAAAATATACATATATTTAATAAGAAGAATGAAATGAACAAATGTGGTTCCTAGAGCAAAAACTCTGAATCATGAAATGGGAAATTCTGGAGACTGACCATGAGGCTGCGTGGGTCACTAATGCAATATTTTGCCATCCAGCACCACACCTGCTATGTAGCAAATACTAAATATTTGCTGAATTAATGATGGGTGAATGAACACAATGATATGAACACAGTGAAATGCATCTGAACTAATGTACTTATAGAGAATGCAGAAACACAAAAGCCATAATATTCACAAAGTCCATGTCTATGAAAATGGCCATTATGTTAGGCAAGAAATTGTGATGATTAAGACAGAGAATGCTTACAGAAGTCATCACTACTTATGAATATTAAACATATCAGAATGCCTTCAGTTTTCATTGTTATTTGCCTTTATTTTATAATCAAATTGATTTTAAACACACTGCCTTGAGTGTGAAAGGAAGCCTAAAATTGGTTCAATTCTATTGGGAGATGAGTCACAGCATTATTTTTAAATGTATGTGACATTTAAATTAAAATCTACTACTTTGAGTTTGAATTTTTTAGTGCTTAAATAATAATCTTTTTTACAGCTATTCATATTAAAACTCAATATTAATATCTAAGCTGTGAATACATTGCACATTAATACTTAAATGAGCTGCAAATTTTTGGACCGCTTAACAGCAAGTCACTTTAGAAATATCATTATCCAAAATGCACATAGAACCTAGTCAATCTTAGCAATTGCCTTCATGTATGTTGGGTTAGTCTATGAAGATATAGTAGCAGAGAGGGGACAGAAGGAGCAATCAAAGTTTAGAGAGAATATAAGCAATGCTACAATAAGAAAGACACTAATGAAGTAACAGAAAAGCGGGCCAAAGGCAATTTTAATCTGTCAACATGCACAAAGGTGCAACAGAAAAGATTCACACACAAAAGTCTTTGTATACAAGTCAGAGGCAAAGGTCTGTGGCTGGCAATTGTGTTGCATGCATTCTAGGAGGTAAGGGTTTTTGAAAGGCATTTAGCTTTAAACTACTCAGTGTTCCTTTGAATGTCCTCAGCAGGACCAGAAATGGAGGATTCAATTTTCAAAGATAATTGTGTCAGATAACTGCCTCATGTCTTTTCAGCAAGAATCTGATAAACACCTAATTACTAACCAAGTGATTTTAGAGCTATATTGCTGGGCTGATGGGGAGGCTACCTAGAAAGACCTGGTCATTCAATGTATCAGGAGGGAAATGCAGTTGGATTGTAAATTAATTTCATTTATTTGGCTAATGAAATCTTATCAACTATCCTAAAGAAGCAATTTATTATTGTAACAGAAGGGCAAAAATTTCATCATAAAATCAATTATAACCCCCCAAATAAATTCTCACCATATCACATCTAAAACAGCCAACTGAAAATAAAAATAGGTTCATTTGGAGTTTCTCACAGTTTATCTTCTTTGGCAAGCTTTGTGTAACTTGTGGATGCTATCTATTATGCTGAGAAAAGCACAATTTTAACAATTTTGGATACTGGAATTTTGTACAACACAATAAAATATATTAGCCATAAATGCAAGACTATTCATCTTCAAATCTATATGCATGCACACTCAGCTGGACTCTTGACTATTTCTTCATATGATTCCCTGTTACACCCCTGGCCTTTACGTGCTGTTTCATGTTGTTATATACCATGTAAGGCCTAAAATTAAGGCCTAAGTATACATGTTTCCTTGACATCTGGTGAAATCAGGGTGGCCTCAGATGGCCTAACTATAAGTAAGAGAGTTAATTTGCAGGTAGGTTGATAAGAAGCTGGGGTCCCCGAGGAGAAGAAAGGGGTCTGGGACTCTCCAGGAGATAAGGGTCTGGGGTTCCGAAGGAGGAGAAAAGGACAAACCATTTTTTTCTCTACCTTCCTTAGTCTTAGTCACATAAAGCATTTTTTTTTCCCTTTGATCCCAGAACTGATGATTACACAACGAAACAACTCAGTTTAAACTCTGTACTAAGGATTATATAACAACAATGTATCCTGCTTGAGGACAGGTTCTTGAGAAACTTCTGACTAATCCTGTTATCTTAAAGTGTAAATTGTGGGGGTGGGTCTGGTAAGACCATTACAACCTTGAGACATTCTTTGGATTTACTGTAATAACCAACTGAAAAAGTATATAGCTCCCTTGCTAAGACTAGTGAGAGGGCACTCTCCACCTGATGTCTATGTCAGAAGCTTTCTCTGTCTCTTTTCACTGTAATAAAACTTCTGCCACACAAGAGTCCCGAGTGGTCAAGCCTGGTCCCTGGTCCTGGGAAGCTAAATCTTCTTCAGAAATCAGGAATCTGACATCATTCACTGCAAGCTATCATAAGCTTCCCTTTCCACTCCTGTGAATAAGGTCCTGTATACAAACCCCTACCTTATCAGCCACAGTTCCTGCTTATCACTGAGGTTTCATCACCCAGCCAGCCTCTGGAATTATTCAGACCGTCACACCCTCCTAAGAGAACTAGTGTGCCTCACTCTCTTGAAACTACAATCTGGTCTTTCCCTCTGCTTCAGAGTTCAACCGCCATGTGGCCCCATGGGGCATGTGATGTCCTCATCCCCTCAGCTGGGAGTATGAGTGATAAATTGCTGTTGGTCTCATCTGTTCAGTGTTGGGTGTGATGTGATCAACCATCCCTAAGATTCTTTGCTGAGAATCTCTTGCTCAACAAAGGGGAGAATACAAAATGATTAAAACATCAAAGGGCCACCCAGATTGGTCTAAAGCATAGACTTTCCCTTTCTTTAATATATGTCATTTGATTTCTATATTTCCAGGGTAACTGCCAAATTGTGGAGATCTGGAGAGACAAATAAAATGATTGGAGGCTTTGAATAAAATTCTTTCTTATGTTAATGAATAATATAAACTATATTGAATATTTTCTCTGCTTCTCTCAGATATTTCCTATTGGGTTAGTAGCTACTTATGTAAAACCATAGAGGATCAAGTCAAAAGAGGAATATATTAACAGAAAAGAAAAACAAGACACTACATTACCAAAGGATAACCAGAAAAAGGATTCATCCACTGAACAGTTGAAGCTCACTGCACCTCAACAAGCTATACATAATAGATTAAAGAACAGGTTTCATTCTTTAAACGTTTACATCTTAATGCGTGAAGCGTTAGTCACTCAGTCCTGTCCGACTCTGTTGACTCCACGGACCACAGCAGGCTCCTCCAGGCTCTCCACAGCAGACCACTCCAGGCTCCTCCGCCTCGGGGATTTCCCAGGCAAGAATACTAGAGTGTGTTGCCATTCCCTTCTCCAGGGGATCTTCCTCACATGGGAATTGAACCTGGGTCTCCTATATTATTGACCATGCCAAAACCTTTGACTATATGGATGACAACAAACTGTGGAAAATTCTTCAAGAGGAGGGAATACCAGGCCAACTCACCTGCCTCCTGAGAAATCTCTATGCAGGTCAAGAAGCAACAGTTATAACTGGGCATGGAAGGACAGACTGGTTCCAAATAGGAAAAGGAGTATATCAAGGCTGTATACTGTCACCCTGCTTATTTAACTTATATGCAGAGTACATCATGAGAAACGCTGGACTGGAAGAAGCACAAGCTGGAATCAAAATTGCCGGGAGAAATATCAATAACCTCAGATATGCAGATGACACCACCCTTATGGCAGAAAGCAAAGGAGACCTAAAGAGCCTCTTGATGAAAGTGAAAGAGGAGAGTGAAAAAGTTGGCTTAAAGCTCAACATTCAGAAAACTAAGATCATGGCATCTGGTCCCATCACTTCATGGGAAATAGATGGGGAAACAGTGGCTGACTTTATTTTTTTGGGCTCCAAAATCACTGCAGATGGTGACTGCAGCCAAGAAATTAAAACACACTTGCTCCTTGGAAGAAAATCTATGACTAACCTAGACAGCATATTAAAAAGCAGAGACATTGCTTTGCCAACAAAGGTCCGCCTAGTCAAAGCTATGGTTTTTCCAGTGGTCATGTATGGATGTGAGAGTTGGACTCTAAAGAAAGCTGAGCACTGAAGAACTGATACTTTTGAACTGTGGTGTTGGAGAAGACTCTTGAGAGTCCCTTGGACTGCAAGGAAATCCAACCAGTCCATCCTAAAAGAGATTAGTCATGGGTGTTCATTGGAAGGACTGATGCTGAAGCTGAAATTCCAATATTTTGGCCACCTGATGCGAAGAACGGACTCATTTGAAAAGACTCTGATGCTGGGAAAGATTGAAGCAGGAGGAGAAGGGGACAACAGAGGATGAGATGGCTGGATGGCATCATTGACTCAATGGACATGAGTCTGAGTAAACTCTGGGAGTTGGTGATGGACAGGGAGGCTTGGCATGCTGCAGACCATGAGGTTTCAAAGAGTCAGACACCACTGAGGGACTGAACTGGACTGAACTGAAGTGAACTGAACTGAACTGAACTGAACTCCTATATTGCAGGCAGATTCTTTTCCATCTGAGCCACCATCTTACAGATAAGAAAATGACTGTTTAGCAGTGTCAATTTTGGTTTTTTTTTTTCATTGCTTTTACATTCTGCCATGCACAGTATCTATCTGCCATTATTTCAAAATTTAGTTCTCAAGTCACCCCTATTATGGGCCAGTTTGAGATCAGAGGGTAAAGCCTGATTGGGGTAAACATAGGAAAAAAATCAACACAAAAATAGCTACAGGAAATAGAAGGAAAGTATGTATGTTTTCTTGTTGAAATTGGGATATGATAATTATCTGAAGTCCCTTCATGGATCACAGTCTTGTCATGGTGAAGGGGCTTATGAAAGTCAGTGAGCCATGCTGTGTAGTGCTTTACAAATAGCTGAGGAAAGAAGAGAAACAAAAGGCAAGGGAGAAAGGGAAAGATATACCCACCTGAATGCAGATACATGAGAATAGCAAGGAGAGATAAGAAGGCCTTCTTAAATGAACAGTACAAAACAACAGAGGAAAACAATATAATGGGAAAGACTAGAGAGCTCTTCAAGAAATAGGAGATATCAAGGGAAGATATCAATAGAGATATCAAGATATCATGCAAGGATGGGCATGATAAAGGGCAGAAACAGTAAAGGATCTAACAAGAGCAGAAGAGACTAAGAATGGCAAGAATACACAGAAAAACTATACAAGAAAGGTCTTAATGACTGGGATATTCATGATGGTGTGGTCACTCACCCAGAGCCAGATATTCTGTAATGTGAAGTCAAGTGGGGCTTAAGAAGCATTAGTATGAACAAAGCTAGTGGAGGGAATGGAATTCCAGCTAAGCTGTATAGAATCCTAAAAGATGATGATGTTAAAGTGTTGCACTCAATATCTCAGCAAATGTGGAAAGCTCAGCAATGTCAATAGGATTGGAAAAAGTCAGTTTTCCTTCCAGTCTCAAAGAATGGAAATGGCAAAGAAGGTTCAAGCTACCACACAATTGTGCTCATTTCACATGCCATTAAGGTTATGCTCAAAATTCTTCAAGCTAGGCTTCAGTAGTATGTGGATTGAGAACTTCCAGATGTACAAGCTGGGTTTCAGAGAGGAAGTGGATTCAGAGATCAAACTGCCAACATTCATTGGATCATGGAGAAAGCAAGGGAATTCCAGAAAAACATCTACTTCTTCTTTATTAACTATGCTGAAGTCTTTGACTGTGTGGATCACAGCAAACTGTGGAAAATTATTAAAGTTATGGGAATATCAAACCACCTTACCTGTCTCCTGAGAAACTTGTATGCATGTCTGGAAGCAACAGTTAGAAACCGACATGGAACAACAGACTGGTTCCAAATTGGGAAAGGAGTACGTCAAGGCTGTACGTTGGCACCCTGCTTATTTAACTTCTGTGAGAGTACATCATGTGAAATGTCAGGCTGGATGGATCACAAGCTGGAATCAAGATTGCCAGGAGAAACATCAGTAACCTCAGATATGCAGGTGACACCACCCTTATGGCAGAAAGTGAAGAGGAAATAAACAGCCTCTGGATGAGGGTGAAAGAAGAGAATGAAAATGCTGGCTTGAAACTCAACATTTAAAAAAAATAAGATCATGCCATCCAGTTCCATTACTGCATGGCAAATAGAAGGGGGAAAGTGGAAGCAGTGACAGACTTTATTTTCCTGGGCTCCAAAATCACTGCGGATGGTAATGCAGCCAGGAAATTAAACGACGCTTGCTCCTTGGAAGGAATGCTATGACCAACCCTGACAGTGTATTAAAAACAGAGACATCACTTTGCCAACAAAGTACCTGTAGTCAAAACGATGGTTTTTCCAGTGAAACTGACAGTCACTCTGCTGTGTCCGACTCTTTCCAAACCCATGGGCTATAGAGCCCATGGAATCCTCCAGACCAGAATACTGGAGTGGGTAGCCTTTCCCTTCTCCAGGGGATCTTCCTGACCCAGGGATCGAATCCAGGTCTCCTGCATTGCAGGAGGATTCTACCAGCTGAGCCACATGGTTTTGCCAGTAGTCATGTATGGATATGAGATTTTGACCATAAATAAGGCTGAGCATCAAAGAGTTGTTGTTTTCGAATTATAGTGCTGGAGAAAACTCTTGAGAGTCTCTTTGACTGCAAGGAGATCAAACCAGTCAATCCCAAAGGAAATCAACCCTGAATATTCACCAGAAGGACTGATGCTTTTGCTGAAGCTCCAATATTCTGACCCTCTAATGCGAAGTGTCGATTCACTGGAAAACACCCTGATGCTGGGAAACACTGAAGGCAAAAGGAGAAGGAGGTGACAGAGGATGAGATGGATAAATGGAATCACTGAGTCAACGGACATGGATCTGGAGATAGTGAAGGCCGGGTAGCTTAGCATGCTGCAATCCACGGGGTCATGAAGAGTCAGATATGACTTAGCGACTGAACAACAACAACAAATATCATCTGGGATCTCATGCCCATCAGATTACTATTTTTTAGATCACTAAGGAATACTGCCATGATTTATATCAGTATTATTACAAGTTTCAAGTTTTAAAGCATTTACAACTCAAATATTTTAAGGAAAACATATTCTTAATGAAGGATAAAGAGAATAAAAATGTGTTCTTAAAATATATTGAATTCCTGAAATAAAATAGTGTTTTACTAACTGCACTTTATTTACTAGAGCAACATCACTGAAAATATATCAATAAAGTTTATACAAAAAGTTATCTCTGTTAGTACTCAAATACCCATGATTATCCTAACTGTGATTCCAGATAGAAATCTCCTTAATGTAGAAGTCAAAGTATTGCATACTTAATTTCTTTTTTATTTTTTATATGTCATTAAAAAAAAAAACCACACAGTTAAGAACATTGAAAATTACAATAGTTTTATATGGGACAAAGACTTCCATTTTTTATATTGTTAATGTTAGTATGTTTAATTTCTTAATATAATACAAATGTTTATCCTTATGAATAAATTATAGAAAATGTGTATTCATATTACTAATATTATTTATTATTGCAGCGACCTGAAAATCTATATTTGATAAATCTATTGCTCTCACTGATGAAAATCAGTTTTTTTATTTGATAGGCTACTAAATTTGTTAAAAAAAAAAAGAAGAATACAAATTTAAGGCTATAGTTAGCACATATGAAAATATATTGACATTAAAATATTGCCTGCTCAGTAACAAAATTCCCAAGATACTTATATTTTTACTCATTGTATTATAGAATCATATTCAATTAAAAAGTTGGTATTTATGTTTTACAAGGTATTTTCTTTTTCTTGCTCTTCAATGTGTTCGGGTGCATCCATTTCTTATTCTCCCCTAATGCTTCTTGAATTAATTGTTTATTGATGAAACTGAATGTAGATAAACACGGCAATTTAAGAGGCTGTAAAACTGGAAACTAGTTTAAATAGCTTTTAATTTTTGAAATAAATTCTTCTTCACTGAGGCTGTCTGTTTAAATGCATACTCACACTCTCTATGCTCCCAGGAGAGGAGCCATCTAATTGAACATGATATTTTACAGCCCTAAGACATGTTTGTCATACCCAGGATGTTGAATATTTACAGTCATTATAGAAGTGGCTGAGTAATAGATGTCTCAGAGGATTTAAAACTAAACAAAATCTTGATGCTAAATCACATTTACACTGTATGCATGTTGTAGTATATTACTCTATTAGGTCTAATTTCATCAAATAACTATGTGAATTGTATTCTTCACAAAATTTGAAAATAAATATTCATGTTTTCATTTAAGCGTAGTCCTCAATACACAATTAAACTATGTTACATGAACATGCTTGCAAATTGGTCATTTGGAACTGGGTTATATTTTCTTGTAGAAATTATAATTTGGTTGACTGTGTGGTCCACAAATAGCTTTATAGTCTGTAATAATTATAAGCCCTTTAGCCTTTCTTTGGTTTTTATGTTGGTTCAGATTTCTACACTGTTTAAGGAATAAGACAGTTTCTGATCCAGAACCACTTTAATTTTGAGCCTTACCTTTTTCAAGATGTGGTCATTTTGAATTCTGCACTATCTCAATGATATAGTAAAAATGAACCTTAAGTGAAATGTGGAAATGTCACCATAGGCATGAGAAAACGTTCATATTTTTAAAGTTAGTGACATAGGAAAGAAAGAGTTGAGTTGAGTCAGAATGTATCACACAGGTTGTTTAGTTATACAGGTTATTTGAACAAGAAATTCTTAAGATATTTACCTAAATAGATAATTGGATTTTTTTATCCATTAAATTAACCAGACTTTTTACTAAATAGAGCAAATTCACCTGCTATTTTTAACATCACATACAGAGTCACAGTCAAATAAATGACTAAATTGAATGAAGGAGTAATTTTCTTTCTAATTCCAAACATCTACATATTTAAAGCATTTTATGTGTTCCCTAATGTACCACTTTTTAGACAAGACTGTGGTCCATATGATCAGTTTGATTCGTTTTCTGTGATTGTGGCTTTCATTCATTCATTTTCATTCTGTCTGCCCTCTACATTCTCTTTACCTGCTTGGTCCTTGGAAGAAAAGTTGTGACCAACCTAGACAGCACACTTAAAAAGCAGAGACACTACTTTGCGAACAAATGTCCATCTAGTCAAAGCTATGGTTTTTCTAGCAATCATGTATGGATGTGAGAGTTGGACCATAAAAACTGCTGAGAGCCGAAGCATTGATGCTTTTGAACTGTGGTGTTGAGAAGACTCTTGAGAGTCCCCTGGACTGCAAGGAGATCCAACCAGTCCATCCTAAAGGAGATCAGTCCTGATTACTCATTGGAAGGACTGATGCTGAAGCTGAAACTCCAGTTCTTTGGCCACCTGAAGTGAAGAACTGACCCATTTGAAAAGACCCTGATGCTGGGAAAGATTGAAGATGGAAGGAGAAGGGGACGACGGAGGATGAGATGGTTGGATGGCATCACCGACTCAATGGACATGAGTTTGGGTGGACTCCGGGAGTTGGTGATGGACAGGGAGGCCTGGTGTGCTGCAGTCCATGGGGTCACAAAGAGTTGGACACAAGTGAGTGACTGAACTGACTGACTGACTGACCCTCTGATGGAGAAGGATAAGATGCTTATGGAAGCTTCCTGATGGGAGAGACTGACTGAGGGGGAAACTGGGTCTTGTTCTGATGTGAGGAGGCCATGGTTAGTAAATCCTCAATCCAATTTTCTGTTGATGGGCGGGCTGTGTTCCCTCCCTGTTGTTTGACCTGAGGCCAAACTATGGTAGACGCAATGGAGATAACGGTAACTCCATTCAAAAGGTCCCTTCCAGGCATTCAGTGCCCCCAAACCTGCGCCAGACCACCGCTGACCCATGCCTCCTCTGGAGACTCTTGGACACTCATGGGCAAGCCTGGGTCAGTCTCTTGTGGAGAAGAGGGGAGTCAAAAGGGGAGAGAGCAATCTAGCCAGTAATCAACTCCCTAAGTGCTCTCTCAAGAGTCTGGAACACCCAGAGAGATTCACAGAGTTACAAAGAGAAGAGAAGAGGATGAAGGGAGGTAGAGGTGACCAGGAGGAGAAGAGGGGGAATCAAAAGGGGAGAGAGCAATCTAGCCAGTAATCAATTCCCTAAGTGCTCTCTCAAGAGTCAGGAACACCCAGAGAGATTTACAGAGTTACAAAGAGAAGAGAAGAGGGTGAAGGGAGATAGAGGTGACCAGGAGGAGAAGATGGGGAATCAAAAGGGGAGAGACCAATCTAACCAGTGATCAGTTCCCTAAGTGTTCTCCACAGCCCGGAACATTTTGAGAGATTCACAAGTTAACTAGAGAAGAGAAGGGGTAGGGAGGAGATAGCGGTAACCTGGGGGAGAAGAGGGAGAGTCAAAAGGGGAGAGAACAATCAAGCCAGTAATCACACCCCTAGGTGAAAATGGATACTGAAGATTAGATTCTTAAAGGTACAAAATTGATAACAAATACCAAAAAGCAAAGAT
This sequence comes from Cervus elaphus, assembly GCF_910594005.1. Classification (NCBI taxonomy): domain Eukaryota; kingdom Metazoa; phylum Chordata; class Mammalia; order Artiodactyla; family Cervidae; genus Cervus; species Cervus elaphus. The sequence continues at coordinate 27,816,203 of NC_057845.1, forward strand.
TAAAAATCTAGAGTAGAGGTGAGATTCTCAAAAAAGAAATATTAACCAGGCAAAACAAATCAATCACAAAAATTATAAAAAATATATATATGAAATTTGCTTTAAAAATAGGGTCTTTTTTGGAGGTAATAGTAGATTATAAAAATGAAAAATAAATTGTTTGAAAATAATTGTGAAAATAATTGGTCACTCATTCAGGCTCACTTGTTCAGTTGTGTTGTGGGGAGGCAGGGACACTGCAAAGATCGCTGGCGTGTGTGGGGAGCACTCATAGTATATGGACCACACTGGGTTTGCCCCAGCTTAAGGCGGCCTGTGCTTCCCAGGTCTACACTGCTCAGGCTCCAGGGTGCTCTGCAGGGCCTTGCATTTCGTGCACTTCCCAGCTCTAATTAAATTTTGTTTAAATTTAAACAAAATTAAAAAGTGATAATAGTGAAAATGTATCTAGGAATTTCTCTGGAGCTGTTATGGGCAGTGTGCAGTTAGTTCAGTTTCAGATAGTTCCTTGTTCCAGCTTGCATTTGTTCTCAAGGTCTACAGGCCCCCTCGAATGCTTAGTCAATGTTAACTACAGGGTTTTGATCTGTTGCACCTGTCATTTCCAGATTGGTGCTTCCCTCTTCTTTGCTTATTTTGGCTTGCTCTTTTTGCAAGTCTATTCAGTGTCTAATTTCTGCCCTGACACAAGGGGGTGAAGGTGGTCACTTATTTAGGCTCACTTGTTCAGTTGTGTTGTGGGGAGGCAGGGACACTGCAAACATCGCTGGTGTGTGTGGGGAGCACTCGCAGTATATGGACCACACTGGGTTTGCCCCAGCTCAAGGTGGCCTGTGCTTCCCAGGTCTACACTGCTCAGGCTCCAGGGTGCTCTGCAGGGCCTTGCATTTCGTGCACTTCCCAGCTCTAAGCCGCTCAGTTCTCCCATACTCAGCAAGGGCACAGACGTGGTTGGGCCTGCGTTTTGTACCCTTCCCAGGCCTGCACGCTCAGACGACCAGGTGCTTGGTGAGCACACTGTCCCAGGTAGGGCGTGCATCTTAATCACCTCCCTGGTCCCAGCAGCTCAGTTTCACTTCATGGCAAATAGATGGGGAAATATTTGCCATCACTTCATGGCAAGTGGGGAAACAATGGAAACAGTGAGAGACTTTATTTTTGGGGGCTCCAAAAATCACTGCAGATGATGATTGCAGTTCTGTTCAGTCACTCAGTTGTGTCTGACTCTTTGCGACCCCATGAATCACAGCACGCCAGGCTGCCCTGTCCATCACCAACTCCCAGAGTTTACTCAAACTCATGTCCATCAACTCAGTGATGCCATCCAGCCATCTCATTCTCTCATCCCCTTCTCCTCCTGCCCCTAATCCCTCCGAGCATCAGGGTCTTTTCCAATGAGTCAACTCTTCGCATGAGGTGGCCAAAGTATTGGAGTTTCAGCTTAAACATCAGTCCTTCCAATGAACACCCATGACTAATCTCTTTTAGGGTGGACTGGTTGGATCTCCTTGCAGTCCAAGGGACTCTCAAGAGTCTTCTCCAACACCACAGTTCAAAAGCATCAATTCTTCTGTGCTCAGCTTTCTTTATAGTCCAACTCTCACATCCATACATGACCACTGGAAAAACCATAGCCTTGACTAGACAAACATTTGTTGGCAAAGTAATGTCTGCTTTTTACTATGCTATCTAGGTTGGTCCTAACTTTCCTTCCAAGGAGTAAGTGTCTTTCAATTTCATGGCTGCAATCACCATCTGCAATGATTTTGGAGCCCCCAGAAATAAAGTCAGCCACTGTTTCCACTGTTTCCCCATCTATTTCCCATGAAGTGATGGGACCAGATGCCATGATCTTAGTTTTCTGAATGTTAAGCTTTAAGCCAACTTTTTTATTTTCCTCTTTCACTTTCATCAAGAGACTCTTTAGTTTCTCTTCACTTTCTGCCATAAGGGTGGTGTCATCTGCATATCTGAGGTTATTGATATTTCTCCCGGCAATCTTGATTCCAGCTTGTGCTTCTTCCAGCCCAGCATTTCTCATGATGTGCTCTGCATATAAGTTAAATAAGCAGGGTGACAGTATACAGCCTTGATGTACTCCTTTCCCTATTTGGAACCAGTCTGTTGTTCCATGTCCAGTTCTAACTGTTGCTTCCTGACCTCCATATAGGTTTCTCAAGAGTCAGGTCAGGTGATTGCAGTCATGCAATTGAAAGAAAATTCAATTCCTTGGTAGAAAATTCAATTCCTTGGTAGAAAAGCTATGACTAACCTAGAAAGCATACTAAAAAGCAGAGACATTACTTTGCCAACAAAGTTCTATCTAGCCAAAGCTATGGTTTTTCCAGGAGTAACGTATAGATGTAAGAGTTGGACTATAAAGAATCCTGAGAACCAAAGAATTGATGCTTTTGAACTGTGGTGTTGGAGAAGATGCTTGAGAGTCCCTTGGACTGTAAGGAGATCCAACCAGTCCATCCTAAAGGAAATCAGTTCTGAATATTCATTGGAAGGACTGATGCTGAAGCTTAAGCTCCAATATTGTGGCCACCTGATGCAAAGAGCTGACTCATTTGAAAAGATTCTGATGCTGGGAAAGATTGAAGGCGGGAGGAGAAGGGGACAACAGAGAATCAGATGGTTGGATGGCATCACCAACTCAATGGACATGAATTTGAGTAAGGTCTGGGAGTTGGTGATGGACAGGGAAGGCTGGAGTGCTGCAGTCCATGGGATCACAAACAGTTGGCATGACTGAGCAACTGAACTGAACTGAACTTACCATACAATCTAATAATGCCACTTATATATACTCAAAAGAATTGAAAGCCATGCCTCAAATAGATACTTGTTCACCCATGTTCATAGCAGTATCATTTAAAACAGTCAAAAGACAGGAGTAATCCAAATGTACATTGACAGATGAATGGATATGCAAAATGTGGAACATACATGTAATGGAATATTATTCATGCTCAAAAAAGAAGGAAATTCTGGCACAGGTTATAATACAGTACAACCTTGAAGATATTATCTTAAATAAACCCATCACAAAAGTACAGATATTATATATTCCACTTACATGAGATGCCTAGAGTAGTTAAATTCAGAGACAGAAAGCAGAATGGTGGCTCTAAAGAACTGGGGGTGAGAGAGAAATTGGGGAGTTTTTAATTGATATACAGTTTTATATTTATAAAAGAAAAAGTTCTGGAAATGGATGGCAGTGACAGTTGCACATCAAAAAAAATGGACTTAATGCCTCTGAATTGTACATTTAAAGATGGTTAAAATGATAAATTTTATGTTATGCATGTTGCATCATAATTTAAATATGTTACTCTATTAATTATGTAATGAACTAAAATATTAATTAGGGTATTTTAATATTGTGTTGCTGAGGTTACCATGGAACTCTAATGATCAATATTTTTAAAAAACGGGATTTTTTTCTTCTGATAATGGAGGCATTTGGATTGACTGAAAGTTTATAGAATATTGGACCACACTGAATTGCCTAAAAGCCAATGTCACATTTAACCACTGATAAAATTCTATTTACGAGCACCAAAGACTTTGTGGAGCAAGATCAATTTCTAGCTAACATAGAAGTTCAGATTCGATAGAAACCCAGCTCAGTCTACTTTAAGTATTAAAAAATAAATAAATATAAGAAGAGTAGTGGGCTAGTTCTTGGAGTCTAAAGTTTATTTCAATGATCATGCTGCAGGTAGGATGGAATTGTAATACATGTTTCACTGAGAAGAGTAACTCAAAACAGTAGAATTTTATCAGCTATATGCTATTCTCTGAGCACTGGCTTCATCTCTCCTCTTTCTCTTCTCCATGTCTCTACTGAAGTACTTTCTCCACATGGTAAAAAATATAGCCACTAACAGGACTTGGCTTATTATAATATCTTTAAGCACTGGAGACTGGTCAATTCTTCTTAGATCTTAGATACCAAAGTCTTACAAGAAGGCATTCATTGCCTTTGCTTGTGTTAAGCAACTAGCTTTTAGATCAACCCATTATCACCAGAATGTGATGTTTTATGAGAACCTCACACCTCCCATATGGATAGAATATTCAAGGACACAATTTCTGGAAGAAAGTGATGGTGGCCGTAAATAGGCTTTTATTTCTTGCATTTTATTGTTTCTGTCTATTCTAAATATTTTACTTGCTTTATTTCAGATCTCAGGAAAGCTACAAACTGGTTTTCAAACTTGACTAACATATATGCATAATTTAAAAGAAAAATTCCACAGTTCCTCGATGTTAACATAAAGTATATTTATGATCATGGCACTTAAATATGTATAAAAATACAGACTCATTATGCTTATAGCTCATAAAATATAAAACAAAAGTTACACTTAGAAACAAATGTTAGAAAGCTGATAATATTAAAATTAAGGGTATTTGATTTAAATTAACTAAATGTAATGGATGACACTATCTTTCTGTAATGAAAATGTTTTTGCAATTCAAATATGATTCTGATGATTGTGAAGCAATGTTTTACAGCTTTCATGGTTATAATGTGTATAAATTGTGATGGCAATTCTCTTATGAATATTATCTTTTACAAACACAGCAGAATTTATTGCTGCAGAGTGCTATATTGTTATTTGGTCTTCACTTACTCATAATTTTTGTATAAAATCTGCCACTGGTACTTTCACATTGTTGTATAACATTTAAAGTGGTACTTTGGCCCCTGCTGACTTCAGAGGGGTACAGATGTATCTAGACCCTGGGAATTCTGCCATCAGGCCCCACAACTTGCTCATGCTGTCCCAGAAGGGCATGAGTAACTTCTGCAACTGGGAAATTCATCAGTAGGTGCTGAGACCCGCCCTGCTGTCCTGGAAAGATGCAGGTAACTCTCTCCTCTAGGTAAGTCACCCAGGGGAGGAGCTAAAACCACAGCTGAGCCCTAGGGGCTGTGTGACTAAAGAAGAAGAGCTGAAGTCTTTCTTTGAAGCTGCATGAAATGCAGAGTTACAACTCTGCTGATAGCTTCCTAAATTCAATGCCTATGAAACATCTGAAAGGACAACAAGTGTTCTTGCACCTGGGATGGATCTGGCTTTAGCAGCCGTGGGGCTCTGTGGGCATGTACATATGGGGGCAGGGATGGGCCAGGGTTTGAGCTGCCTCCAGAGCCCTCATAGCAGGCCCAGGTGAGGGAGTGAATACTGCAGTACTGCAGCCTAACCTCAGGTGACCTGCACCTGGGGATGGGTGAGCACAGTGCCTGAGAGACACCAGGGCCAATCGCTGTCAGCAAACCCACAGTGAGGGAGGGACAAAGAGCAGTGCTAACAGCAGTGTACTTTGTAAGACTGCACAGTAGGTGCAAAGAAACACAACAGAGAACATTGACAGGTGACCATCTCTAAAAGAGGAAAACTCGGGGGTTTCCACCCCGGGGAAAGGTGAAACTGAAAGTCACTCAGTCGTGTCCGACTTTTTGCAACCCCATGGACTATACAGTCCATGGAATCCTCCAGGCAAGAATACTGGAGTGGATAGCCTTTCCCTTCTCCAGGGGATCTTCCTGACCCAGGAATCGATCCGGGGTCTCCTGCATTGCAGGCAGATTCTTTACCAACTGAGCTCTGAGGGAAGCCCCAGAGGGTGTGCTCCAATTCCACGTCCCTTCCATCGCAGATCAGAATCACAACTAAGAAACAGATTTGGGTACCTCTAGTCCAACGACTAGGGAACAGACCTTACCCCTCACAGAGCAGTGACAACCACAAAGCCAAAGGGGGGCCCTGTTCAATAGCTAAGAAAGACTCTGATCACCACAACAATACAATGCCCTCTCAATGGGATAATAGCACAAGAATCTGAACCAACCTCACTCACCAGGGGGAAGAATCCAGAAGGGAGAGGAACTGCAATTCTGCAGCCTGCAGAAACGAGACCACAAACACACTCAGTCTGACCAAATGAGATGACAAAGAAACATGCTGCAGATAAAGGAGAATGGTAAGAACCCACAAGAACAACTAAATGAAGAGAAAATAGACAATCTAGCTGAAAAAGAGTTCAGAGTCATGATAGTAAAGATGATTCAAGATCTCAGAAACAGATGGAGCTATGGATAGAGAAGATACAAGAAAAGTTTAACAAAGATCTAGGAGAATTAAAAACAAACAGAGATGAACAAGACAATAACCAAAATGAAAAATGCACTAAAGGAATCTATAGTAGGACAACTGAGACAGAAGAATGGACAAGTTACCTGGAAGACAGAATGAGGGAAATCTCTACTGTAGAAGAGAACAAAGAAAAAAGAATGAAAAGAAATGAAAACAGTACTAGAGAACTCTGAGACAACATTAAATGCACCAACATTCTAACTATAGGAGTCCCAGAAGAGGAAGAAAATATAAGTGGCCTGAGCAGATATCTGAAGAGATCACAGTCAAAAACTTCTCTAACAAGGGAAAGGAAATGGTCATGCAAGTCCAGGAAGTACAGATAGTCCCAAACAAAATAAATCCAAGGAGGAACATGCTGAAACATATATTAATCAAACTAACACAAATTAAATGTAAACAGAAAATACTAAAAGCAACAACGGGAAGAACAACAAATAACATAGAAAGGAATCTCCCTAAGGTTATCAGCTGATTTTTCAGCAGAAACTCTGCAGCCCAGAAGGGAGTGGCAAGATCCATTTAAAGGGATGAAAGGGAAAAAATCTACAACCAAGAAAAATCTGTAACCAATACTTGTACTTCCATATGCACAAGCTAGATTTAGAAAAGGCAGAGCAACCAGAGATCAAATTGCCAACATCTGCTGGATAATAGAAAAAGGAAGAGAATTCCAGAAAAACATTTACTTATGCTTCATTGGTTATGCTAAAGCTTTTGACTGTGTGGATCACAACAAACAGGAAAATTCCTTAAGAGATGGGAACATCATACCAATTTACCTGTCTCCTGAGAAACCTGTATGCAGGACAGGAAGCAATAGTTAAAACCGTACATGGAACAACAAACTGGTTCAAAATTGGGAAGGGAGTACAAGGCTGCATGTTGTTTACCCTGCTTATTTAAATTATATGTAAAGTACATCATGCAAAATGTCAGGCTAGATGAATCACAAGCTGGAATCAAGATTGCTGGGAGAAATGTCAACAACCGCAGATATGCAGATGATACCACTTTAGTGGCAGAAAGTGAAGAAGAACTAGAGTCTCTTAATGAAAGTGAAAGAGGAGAGTGAAAAATCTGGCTTAAAACTAAACATTCAAACCACTAAGATCATGGCATCTGGTCCTATCACTTCATGGCAAATAGATGGGAAAAATGTGGAAACAGCATCAGATTTCATTTACCTGGGCTCCAGAATCAAAGAGGATGGTGACTGCAGCCACAAAATTAAAAGGTGTTTGCTCCTTTGCTCCTATATAAAATCTAGACAATGTTTTAAAAAGCAGAGACATCACTTTGGCGACAAAGGTCCGTATAGTCAAGCTATGGTCTTTCCAGTAGTCATGTATGCATGTGAGAGTTGGACCATAAAGAAGGTTGAGCTCCAAAGGATTGACACTTTCTAACTGTGGTGCTGGAGAAGACTCTTGAGAGTCTCTTGGACTACAAGGAGATCAAATCAGTCAATCCTAAAGGAAATCAAATCCAAATATTCATTGGAAGGACTGATGATGAAGCTGAAGCTCCAATACTTTGGCCACTTGATGTGAAGAGCTGACTCATTGGAAAAAACCCTGATTCTGGGAAAGACTGAAGGCAGGAGGAGAAGGGGATGACAGAGGATGAGATGGTTGGATGGCGTCACCAACTTGATGCACATGAGTTTGAACAAGCTCTGGGAGATGGTGATGGACAGGGAAGGCTGGCTTGCTGAAGTCCCTGGGGTCACAAAGAGTAGGACACAACTGAGCAATTGAACAACAACAAATAATTAAATGCAAATATAATTTCTTCTTCTGTAATTTAATGTTATACTTCATTCATACTGCTTGGCAAACATTATCACTTTTATTATACATAATTAAAATTTTGTCCTATGTAATCCTGATTTACTGATGAAGAACTCCTCCAGTTGTTTATTTATTTTTTCACACCAGAAGACCCATATTTCTGAAATGGAATCCAATCAAAACACTAAAAAGAAGAAATGTAAAGGGAACAATAATAATAAGGAGGGGACCATAATGCAACATTTGTTCAGTCTGCAGTTTGCTACATACCTATTGGCCATCAGTCCCCTTGATCATGATTATTTTAGAACTTTTCCACAGCACAATTATTTTATAAATTTTCCATGAATGAACATATCATTTTTCTAGTATATGGAAAGACTGCATGAATAAAAACATGTGTCTCATCCAAATCTGATTTGTGATATCTAAGGTTACTAGCATATTCTTCTAATTATACGAACTCAACAATATTTTTTTCTTCTCCCTAGCATGGGACTTAATTACAAGTAAAAGTATAAGATCTTAGAAATAAAAAAGATTTAAAAGCCTTTTGGAATCAATTATCATTAAGTGATAATTCACCCAGTATAGTTATTAATGCTCACTATAATTCATATATATATACACACACATATATACATATGTACATACATAGGAGAAATGTAGAGAAGGCTGTCAAACAAAGGACTAAATCATATCCTAACATAAGCAGTTTTATTAGTGACAGGTATCAGATGTTCACTAGTTTCTCTGATGATATGAGAGACAAGATACAAAAAGCATTACGTATAAAAGAAAAGAAGTAGGACTCCTTCAAAATTAAACTCTTTTACTTTTCAAAAAGCACCACTAAGAAAATGAAAAGAGAAACAAGAGATGAGGGGAAAATATTTTCAAAATAGATTTTTGATAAAGGACTTGAATCCTCAAGAAATGAAACAAAAATCCAATAAAAAGGAAACATTTTGAACAGACATATTAATAAAGAGATACAGATGGCAAAAATTCTGATAAAAATTCAATACTGAGTTATGAAAGAAATACAGAGTAAAACACAATGTTATACTACTACTTACATATTAGAATGACTAAAATTTCAAAAGGGTGATAAAACTGTTATACAGGGCTATGTACTGTAAGAAAAATAGTCTGGTTTCTATCCATACATATTTGTTCTTATTTCAGAATTTTTGGAATAGATTTCTAACTGAATAGAACTGAAATCTAATGTTAACTACTGCTAATCCTAGTTTTTCTCTCCAAATAGTAGAAAAGCCGGAGTAGTGACACCTAGTGCAAACCCTATATAGCTCTGGCCCAATAACCTATTCTTAATTGTTAATAGCTAAATGTTTAATCTTGTTCCGCTGGAATAAAATCTTTTATATTAGTACTGGAATAGTGCTAAAAAAATAAAAAAGAAACAGAAAAATAATATCAGATACCCATCAATCAATTCTCAAAGTTATTCAGTTCAGTCATTCAGGTTTGTCCAACTCTTTTAGACCTCATGGACTGCAACAAGCCAGGCTTCCCTATCCATCACCAACTCCTGGAGCTTGCTCAAACTCATAGCCATCAAGTCGGTGATGCGCTCCAAACATCTTATCCTCTGTCGTCCCCTTCTCCTCCTGCCTTCAATCTTTCCCAGCATCAGGGTCTTTTCCAGTGAGTCAGTTCTTTGCATCAGGTGGCCAAAGTGTTGAAACTTCAGCATCGGTTCTTCCAATGAATATTCAGGACTGATTTCCTTTAGGATTGACTCGTTGGATCTCCTTGCAGTCCAAGGGACTCTCAAGAGTCTTCTCCAACACCACAATTCAAAGTTATTAACAGATGTCTAGTTGAAGTTAAAAAAAAAAAAAAAAAATCTTTCCTGTTTGGTAATAGCTCCAGCTTCTACCTCTGAAGCCAAGTCCATCCCTGTGGTTCAGACATGTCTGGCCTTGGTTGGCAATCCTGAGGAACAAAGCCACTGGACTTAGGAGCTTCTTTGTTGGGAACGCATTCAGGAAATGAGCGAGCCAGTGTGACAAGTTTGACTCAATACAGAAGTCATTGATAGGAAGAAGCAAGTCAATATATATTTGGAATACTGACTGCTCTTTCAGACCTGAGGAGCTTAGAGCTGTAGAGATGGATGGTTGTTGCCAATAACTATTTACACAATACTTGTAATTTTCTCCAACAGATTGCTTTCTGCATATTCTGTCCCTCTATGCCAAGAAACACTGCATAGACTTACAAAGGTTTGGGGTACGCACACAGGTGATGGCGTGTAAAGAGGCAACAATGCTGAGGAAGGGACTTGGCCTCAGTTCCCTGTGGTCAAAGTTCCACCCAGCAGCTGGGGAATGAAACAGGAGAATTAGACAAGTGCTAGGCAGCTACCTGGGCTTGTTGATGAGTAGATGAGACACCCTCTGAATTCCCTGTATTTCTGGGACTCTTTTGGGTTGAAGTTCTATATCAGAAGGTGGTGATAGAAGAAAAAAAAATCTACTTCATAATTCTTTCAACATTCAATACTCTTAGCTCATTTCTTGAAGATACAATATCTCATTACTTTAAGACTCTTTTTTTGGGGAATGAAGCACATTTTTCTATAACCTGGAGAGGAAAGCATTAGGAGAGAATAACTTCCTTTGAGTTTCCATTTATTACTTGTATTTTGTATTTATTTTTACAAAATATTAAGTCCACTTAGATAAATTTTTATCTCAGCCTAGTAGTAAAAATATAAAGAATACAACATGATTTGTATCTAATCCATTAAAATTCACCATCATAAATTAATTTACAATTATAAGCCAGTTGAAAAAGTGCAGAAGCCACTTAATTTCTTGTGCATTACATTGTTTATTGGACTGAAACAAATAGTTCATTTTGTTCCTTCAATATTTGTAATGCAGCTATAATTTAATCATGTTTTCCCATCTGAAAGGAGATTGGGAATATCAACGTGGAAATCATTTGTATAAAGCCTACTAGCCCAGGTCCAAGAGAAGGGAGAAGTTAATACTCTATGGCACTTGATATGTATCAGGTACTCTCCTACACCATTTACTTCTATCTGCTCAACACTTGTAACAATGCTATGGTATACCAGGTGGGTTCTTTGAGAATAATGCAATATGTCAGATCTCCTGGATGGTCTGTTTCAACTGTCTCAACTTTTACATGCAGATTCTTGACTGTGGACTTAAACACAACTGGCCACATTTTAACATAACTACATTTAAACAGATATATGGTACAGTCTGTTTTTTATTAGTAACTTGAGGCTTGGCCTTTGGATTATACCCTGCAGCTATATATTAAGCTATATATTAATACATTATACTTACATAATCCATTCAAATATTAATAGTAAATTCAAACAGAATCTCAATTCCAAAAATCAGAAAAAAAATCAATTTTTAAAAAATTTCCAGTGCTATACAAAATGGTATAAATAGACATAATCTTTTTGCCTTCAACAGCCAACAGGTATCCCATTATTGCTAGAGAATATGGTTGATATCTCCTCTTTCTTAATAGAAAATTGTGGATTACAGTCTTTATTCTTAGATGGTAAGTTGTGAAATCATGCATGGAATCAGGATTATTGAATATCATCTTCTCAAAATACAGCAAATATTTATTCTGAAAAGTGGAAATATTCTCTGAATTTCATTTTTTGTTTTACTCTGGGGGAATTATTTTCCTCCCTAATATGTTACAGGATTATTATTACCTCAGTTGTTAATAAACCTGTTTACTATTAACAAAAGGGGTAAAACTCAAATGTATACACAGTCACACAAGCTAGATGTTATACCAGAAGACAGAGATGTGCAGAGGAAAATGGAGTGGAGGAGTGTGAATCAGTCTCCGGGGAAGAGATAGAGTTAGGCTACTTGACATTCTGCATTACTGCATTAGTTAGATTCTTGTCTCTCCTAACTATAATTCCTTGTAATGAAGGCAAACTAGCAGTGAATAAAGAGTGATTAAGATATATGCACAAATCTTACTTGATTGTTTTTATCCACAGATTTTTTCTTTCACTTACTTTTGCCACTCCTATGATGTCCATTATGTTGATATTCCCTACATCTATCATTTTAATCATTTATCTGGTTGAAATCTTAGTTAATTTGAATATGGAATTCCTTAGAATATATTTTATATTATAGAATAATATAATACACTTAGATTTTAGGAAGAATTGAAGCAGAACATTAGAGAAAATTTTCACAGGTACTTTGGCTTCCTTTTAAATGTGGAAATCTTGATATTATTATTCAAAGTGATGTTGGGGACTGTCTAGTTCATCTATTCATTGAATACAAAAGTCTCACCCTTGAATTTATTTATAAGTGCATATCTGCTAGAAAAACAGCAACCAAAAAATGGGGCAAAATCTCTTGAATTTTTGTTGAATCTGGAAAATAAAACTGTGTTTCTATCAATTTTAATGACACTCATTAGGTATTTTTCTCAAAATTCCTGACTACACTAACTTGTCACAGGTTTTCTTTTCCCCTATCCTTACACAAACCCCAAGGCAGTCACTCTGCCCATCAAAATATGCTGTCAGAAAGTAATTCTTCTGAAGCTTCCTATGACAGCCTCTTCCTTTTTTCTTACTGCATGATTGGTGAGGTGTTCCTGGTTCAAGGCATCGACAGTACAAGTCTCCCTTCACATACACTTTTTTATCTCTATCCTATAAAAGCTATTTTTAAAGAATTGAAATCTCACTGGGTAACACAGGCAACAACAAATGGCTTGCTTCTGACATGAGTATTGCACACACTATTACTCCCTTCAAAGGTGGATTTGAGGCGACGGCAAGGATGCTACTGAAATAATTTTCGCATGACTAGGATTTACAGGGGTGAACAAAACGTGTTAGTTACATAATAAAAATCTAAACTATGAATGCAGAATATTTTAATTCTATATCTACACCACTTCTTTATAGATATTCTTGTATTTAAAAATTATGAAATATTTTGATAGCTAAGAAAAAGAAGATTTGTTGAACACAGTCAAGGCTAAATCATGAATCATGAGTTTGGTGACCATTAAAATAAAAATCATAGTAATTTCAAGAACTCAGAAGCTGCATATATCTAGAGGCTGTGGTACTAGGTATCATGGTGAATATTTCCACCACCATGAAAAGTGCCATTGGACAGTCCTGATACAGAGTAAGCAATTAATATGAAAGTGAATTTTTTCAAATTTTGTGCAGCAATATTGTAAATGTAGATGCTTATTTGTGATGTGCTCTAAAAGATCACAATTAACTAATATACAGAAATCGATTGTGTTTCTACACACTAAAAATGAAGTATCAGAAAGAGAGATTAAGGAAATGATACCATTTCCCATGGCAACAAAAAGAATAAAATACCTAGAAATAAACACATAAGATTAAACACCTAAGAGGCAAAAGACCTGTACTCTGAAACTATAAGACACTGATGAAAGAAATCAAAGACAACACAAACAGATGAAGAGATGTGCTATGTTCTTGGATTAGAAGAATTACTTTTGTTAAAATGACCGTACTACCCAAAGCGATAAATGTCAGTGCAATGCCAAATCAGTGATATTCAATAACTTATTTCTACAGATTGAAAAATACTTTTTAAAATGTTTCATACTGTTAAAATGTTAGTAATATTTTGGGGAAGAAGCACATACAATTTTGAAACATTTATATCCCAAACTTTTATGTTGTGTTTCCCACTTCTTAAGATAGTATGTGTGTATGTATTAGTCACTCAGTCATGTCCAACTCTTTGAAACCTCATGGACTGTAGCCCACCACGTTCCTCTGACAATGGAATTCTCCAGGCAAGAATACTGGAGTGGATAGCCATTTCCTTCTCCAGGGCATCTTCCCAACCCAGGGATCGAACCCAGGTCTCCTGCATTGCAGGTAGATTCTTTACAGTCTGAGCAACTAGGGAAGCCCTTAATATAGTATATCTTTATTGTCTGTATGGCAAAAAAAAAACCTTTAATGTGACCTTTCTTCACAAACCCCAAGGCCCTGAGAACACATTTCAAAAGAAAAACTTGTTTGAGTTTTACACTAGAAAAAAATGGTCTCTGAGAATATTTTCAACTTTTAATATGCAATGTTGTAAAAAAGCTTTAAAATATATGCTGAATAAAGCCAAAGTAATACTGTATGGTGGTGTGGTCTTATTTGCATTTGCAATTTTACAGCTAATGTACAATCTCATTTTCAGACACACTTAGCTACGCTTGCTGTTTCATCTGAGACCTATATAAATGGGACTGGACTGTGATCAAGCAATGGTTTAATACATATTACAATGCTATACTATTAGAGCATGACTTTTGAATGACTCCATTTCCTAAAGGTGTTAGAGCTGTATTGAGTCATACTAGCAATTCTGCATGAGGCAATAAAATAGCACTATCAAGCACTCTGTTTATACCATAAATAGTATAGAAGCCTGCTAATCTTTTTAGAAAAGATTTTTTTTTTAACTTGAGCTTATTTTAATCTTTTTTCCTTGATACACATATCAAGGCTAGGGTGAGAAAGTGTTGGTTATTTTATGAATTATTTTATTGTGGGAAAAAAATGAAAAGGAGGTAAATGGGATCAAATGCAAACAGATAACAGTATTTTCTAATTTTAACCTAAAGCTTCAGAAAGCTCAATAGAATTAGAATACTTTATTAGGAAATAAGGTTTAAAACACTGGAAGGTCAGCCATTGAAATCAGCATAGACTGTGTAACAGAGTATTAGTGATATTTAACATGATTCAAATGAAAAACAGCCATATTTAGTACTGCAAAAGATCCAGTATCAGAGAAGTCTCATCTGCCAGATTGTTTGCAAAGGCGGGAAAAAAGAGTCTGATTTTCACTACACTAATTCTAATTTATTTAGCGAGAATCTCAGTTTCTAACTTGCCAAAATAGAACCTTGCCTCTCTTCTTAGTTATATCATGGTCTGATTTTTGAAGAACCTGGCAAGTGGACTAATTCCTGCATAAGTAGATAAGTCTCATTGTTTTTACAAGAAAGAGTAAAAGATCAAAATTAAAGACTCTTTGAAAGAAAGAATAGCTTTTTCAATTTTAGAGCTTGACAGATGCTAGTGAAATATTCTTCCCTTCTTCACCAAGCTGGAAAACCCACTCACTAAGCATGAAGTAACAGGTGTTTTTTGGTTCTTTTCCAATCTTCCTTCCAATCTGGTCCCACATAACCTAATATTGGCACCAGGAAAGAACCATGTGCCTAAGACCCTTGAGAATCAAGAAAAAAATCTCTTGCTTTCAGAATATCAAAAACCACCATGCTGTAAAATTCTTGTTAAATTTATTTTTTTAATGGTAATATAAAATGGTTGGCAATATTGTTTGAACAGTACAATACATATATATAAAATATCCACTGACACCAAATCAATGGTTTCCAGAAGAGAGTTTCTACATAAACTTGAATTTTATCTGAAAATTACAACCTCAATTTCAGATGCATTTATAATTCTGCAGGCAGCATTTTAGGTTTTAATACCCTAGAATAAACAACCAAATGATATTTTAAAAACATTTTTTTAAATAATTAAAAAATATTGGGGGGAGGTCATGCTGAAAAGTATGTGGTATCTTAGTTTACCCACCAGGGATCAAACCTGCAACCCCTGCTATGGAAATACTAGAAGTGTAATCTTAACCACTAGACAGCTAGCAAAGTCCCTCAGATGATATTCTTGAAATATGTGGTAGCTTGGCTTCCCAGGAGGCTCAGTGGTAAAGTATCTGGCTGCTAATGCAGGAGACACAAGAGATGTGGGTTTGATCCTTGGGTCGGGAAGATAATCTGGAGAAGAAAATGGCAACCTGTTCCAATATTCTTGCCTGGGAAATTCCATGAGCAGAGGAGCCTGGTGGGCTACAGTCCATGGGGTCCCAAAGAATCAGATACAACTGAGCACTCACACAATGCAATGCAATGTGATAGTTTAGAGATAATGCAACTAAATTAAAATTTTATCCAAACAGTACCCTTTATTTCCATATGAGGAATGCATTTTCTAAACATACTAATATATTGATGCATTAATTTCTGATACTATCCTTAAAGTGAGAAAAAAGCCTTCTTTTCAGAAGGACTCTATAGTATATATCTATTCTGAAGTGATACTCAAAGTGTGTGATTAAGTAAACAGTGAGAAGAGGAATATTTTCTAGAAAGGCATAAACCAGTAGCATCTCACATTAAATAAAACTAGGCTGGAAAAAAATTCATAAACAAATGGCAAAAATTTTCTCATCCTTTAATTCATGGTACCAGGGAAATGTTTGGTATTTACCTGGATATGCTACTAGTTTGATATTGACTTCTCTATACACTCAATTAGCACTTAATGATATTTATCAATAATGTAAAAGTAAATATTTCAGGAAAGAAAAAGATATCGTTAGTATTAAAATGGGACTGCTAGCTAGCTAGTGCTACTTTCATTATTGCAGCATGGCTATTTGAGAGGATTCCTATTTCTCCTAAATTATTGAAGTAATACATTTTCATAGGATTGTTATCATCCATTCTTCCAGAAGTTTCAATGATTTGATTCCTTAATATTTAGTAAGCAAATGCATCAGTCGCTTTTAGGAGTTAAAATGAGTTTTCTTCTTTTAAGTATATGCATATTAAAGTTCTCTTTGCTCCATCACTCAAAGAGAAAGAGAAATAAGAAGTAGAATTAGGTATTGATCCAGCAGTTTTAGTAGCATTGCCATTTCAAGAACATCACTATGAATTTCATCTGCTAAATTTCCCTTTCTCTACTTCTCTCTCTTTCTCAAGTCATTTAGAAATCAGCTGACAGGTTGAGGCAACTCTGAAGTAAAAAGATAATTTGCAGAATATTTATTTGATATGAGATGTGTGTCTCCATTTGTTGAAATAATAATCAAATCATTTGCTTTATTAATACTCATTTTCATTAGGTGTTATCTGTAAAATTGGTTCTTCTTTTTATAATTATCAGAAGTCAGAAGTGATTGGTTTTACTTGAGGTATCTTCAATCTATATAATGGCAAAGTAGTAAAATTATATTTTAAAAAGTACAAGATTAATAGTAGAAACTTTCTTCTCCTCTTGCTTATTGTTCAAATGCAAAGCACTGGTTAACTTGAAAAAGCCCTGTGCACAACAGAAATTTTTATAGTTTTAAACTTATAAAATTAAAAATTAAAAGAAAAATCATGATTTCTTATTAATTTAGAATATTCTTGGATTCTTCATGGTTTCACTTTATTTTTCTTCATTTATAAAGTCTTTACTCTTCTAATTATCTTGCACTGGGGAACTGAAGCAAATGTAGACAAGGCATGTGATGGATATATATTTTGTCAAGCTTTTCCTACTATGGAAATAGTGAACTCCTTTAAATGGTACCTAACCCTGATCAAACGGAGAAGGCAATGGCACCCCACTCCAGTACCCTTGCCTGGAAAATCCCATGGACGGAGGAGCCTGGTAGGCTGCAGTCCATGGGATCGCTAAGAGTCGGACACGACTGAGTGACTTCACTTTCACTTTTCACTTCCATGCATTGGAGAAGGAAATGGCAACCCACTCCAGTGTTCTTGCCTAGAGAATCCCAGGGATGGGGGAGCCTGGTGGGCTGCCGTCTATGGGGTCGCACAGAGTCGGACACTAAAAAGTGACTTAGCAGCAGCAGCAGCAGCAACCCTGATGAAAGGTTATAAGACTAGCTCACTGAGGTGCTTGAAACTTCTTAGCAGAAAGGTAATCGATACAAAACATTATCAGAGTGGATCTGATATTAGCATTTAGAATCTTTTAAGGAAAAGTTTTCATCATACAGAAGTGAATGAATGTGTTGAGCTGAATTTCCTAGTATTCTGAATCATTTGGCCTGGACCTTATCTCAAGTGAGATTTTTTTTTTTTAATGGAGACATTTGTTTGAAGCAATCTGATAAATCGTTATGATGACTTTTAACATATATTGGTAACCAGTTTAAAAATAATTCCAGTTTCTCAATCACCTGGAAGTACTTTGCTTTTAGAATCTATACCTGAAGTCATTTCTTTTCTTTCACTACTTTTGTTTAATGATACCCTTGCCTCTGTTGTTTCCCTTTCCCATGACTTTTGCTTCTGTCTGACTTCACTTATAACCCAATTGAGTTTTGATATCAATGATCAGTCATTTCAAATACCAATCACCCTTCAAGGTCTGACTTACATACTTCAATTTCAAGGAAAGCTTCCTTTTAATGTTCTATCTTTATTCAGCTCACATGGTACTTGGCGGGAAGTATCACTAATCATCTGCCATTTTGTATTGCAGTATTTCTGTAAATATCACAGTCCTGTATTGAACTGCCATTATAAACCCCACTACGGAGTTCCACATCATCCATTGGATTTTTTCACCTTCCAGGAAGTATGAGTTTCTTTTTTTTTTTTTTTTGGAAGTATGAGTTTCGAGTCAAGAAAGAGTAACTCCTGGGCTAACTACAATTTACAACTAACTACAACTAACTACAGCTAACTACAACTACAAAAAGTTATAACTGCAACTGAACTTCCAGAGAATATACCATTGGATTTTGCCTTTTTAGGTTTTGCATTCCTCAGCTTTTCTTTAGTGATATGTCTGAGACTGTCCACAATAGCTAAAACTGAACCTCCCCTTGCTCTTGTTCAGGGTGAATGGATGTAGGGAAGTTGTACTTCCTCCAAGCTGTATGGGATATTTAAGAATAGTCTGTGTCACAGGAACAAAGAGGGTCGTGATGGTACTGTGGTGGGTCTATTCATGGGATAACCTGAAACAATTTTCTCAAACTTTCTACTGCCTGATAGTGATAAAGTAAGGCATATGATTAGGCATTTTATTTTTCCATGAAGTATGCTACTCAGAATGCTATTTTCATCCTCCATTTTTACTAGTCCAAACCTTATGTCATGCTCTGAGACAAACCTTAACTGGTATTACTTTAAACCACTGCTACTCAACATCATTTACCAATCTCTTTCTCTTCTTAAAATACTTAGCTCAAATATGTAGAATTTTTCACATTTTAAAATATTTTCTCTTTTTATTTCTAAATTATCTGCTTCATAATTTCCAGAAGAGTTTAGTCATAGGTGCTGTTTGTAGATTTAAAACCATATAGGAAAAATTAAGACCATATAGTAGATGAATGAAAATATTTTAGTGTATGATGGTTCATATATATTATGACAAGGTGGTCATTTAGAGAAGATAAATCAGCAACTGATATGTATTCCACTGATACTGTCACTTCAATACTCATAAACAGGAGAATTATAATATCTGAGTCTGGGTTCACTATAATCAAATTAGATAAATGACAAGTGGTAATTAGTAAACAAGAAATAGAACAATAGTAATGAACTAAAAAATAGGGGAGCTAAGCTATTATTTGATTGTAGTCACAGAGCTGGTTGGAGGTACAGCCAACATTTAGAATTAATGATATCTGACTCCCCAGCTGTGCCCCATCATAGAAGATCGCATTTGCTGTATTGGAAATAGATGAATACAAGCGTTCTGTCTAATCAGGCTTATCTAAATACTGCATCAGAATTACTTATATGACCAATTAACCCATGGTCAAAATTTACCTTCTTGTCACATTATTTCAGATAAAAAAAAAATGTAAAACTCCAGTTTTGACAACATAGAAAAATTCAATAACTAAACAATTCCCTGCTATAAAAATTTCCTTTATAAATATTAGATAAAATATTATTAGACCACATATTAAATATGTAAATGAGCTTACAAGAAAGTGAGGGCAATTTCTAGGAGTTGTAAATAAGAACCAACTGAAATCCAGACCAGTAAGTGCATGAGCTAATTCAGTCATGAGGTTACTCTAGAGGGCTTGCTGATCTCAATAATCTAGGACTGTGGTTTTTAAGTGGGGGAAACTTTGTCCTCAGGGGACATTTGGAAATGGATGGAGGCATTTTGATTATCATGGCAGGGAAGGGGTGTATACAATTGGCATCCTGTGGGTAGAGGGTGGACAGCTACTAATTTTTTTTATAATACACAGGATACAAACCCCCCATTTTGCCCATCACCATCACCATTAAATAATTATACATCCCCAAATTTAATCAACAGTGTTAGTGTAGAGAAATCCTGCTCTATAGCCGACACATTGATTCCTAGCTGAAGATGGGAGAGAAAGTCTTGGGATAACAAGATTTAGGGAGTTAGAACTGAGATATATTGCATTAAAAAGTCAAAGCCTTTTCAGGGCTGAATCTAAGTGAAATAGAAAACTAGAAACAAGTCTACTTTTCAGACAAAAGGAAATTTGTGTGTTTTGTCCTGGGACTGAAAATTTGTAGCCGTGATATGCCTTCAGGCATGTCTACATTTCAGGCATCCTCTGTTACTAAATCTTGGATAACTCCCAGCCATAAAATTTATACTGTTGTAGTAAAACTCTTGGGATTCCAACAGAAGCAAATGTAAAGAGCAATGGAAAAAAGTTATTTTCAACTCAGCCACACATATATAAAGGCTCACTAAAGATAAACTCATAATCTAAACCATAAAATATGCCATAAGCAAAAGTTCACAGATAATACAGCAAAAGATTCAGCCCTAAAGTACTTCAGATAACAGATTTTTTTCTTCAGACATATGTATTTTCAAACAAATATGTTCAAAATACTTAAATATATAAACTAAGCTCTAGAAATAAGTGAAAATAAGGTTCTATCTTAAGAAATTAAACTGGACAAAAATGAATTGGATATTATTCAAAGAATAAATGGCTGAATTTTCTTCAGTTTTGATAAAATATATGAATCCTTAAATACTCTGCTAGTCCTGAGAAAAAGAAATACAAATATTACATTTCAAGAGACAGGATAGTGACACTGCCAAAGACCAAAAGTTTTTTGCTGGGCATTTTCTTCTAGTTCTCTAAGCTCTTTTAAATCTACCTTTGGTCTTTTGCAGTTTCACTGTCCTGTCTCTTGAAAGTTCTCAATACGAAGTGGAAGCTCAGATTGATTAAATTAGGATCCCTGTGCGGAGAACTGAGTCACTAGTTTTTGCTGTGGTTTTTATTTAAGTTCTATAGATAATTCTAATGTAAAACTTAGTTGAGAACCACCAGTTAAAATGTATGTAGCAAGAAAGCAATAAAAACTAAAAGGAAGGCAGAAGCAACAAACTGGCAAGTAATTGCTGAATATATAACAATAACAATCCGTAACAATATTTATGTTGTTTATATCTTCATATTTGCATTGTGCATATATATGTGTATATATATATATATATATGTCACAAGGTAAATATAAAAAGATAATAAAGACTTGCCATTTATAGACTACATGTTTTGTGAATATAAGGAAATAATTCAGAGTCTAAAAATTAGCCCAAAATATACATATTTGAGAATTTCAGGGCAAATATCTGAAAAAGATCCCTTAAGGAATGCTAATGTTCAGCCAGAGTTGAAAATTAAACTTTGTAGACTTTCAGCAAGGAAATTTGGAAATTTAAAAAAATTTAAGTTTTAACTTAAATATATGTAATAGAAATATGGTACATCCAAAGTTAAGATGGTTATTATCTCTTCAAGGTTAGGACGAGATAGAAATTTCAGGGAGAGATTTGTAGGAGTCTTCAACTCTATCCCTCATAATTTATTATTAAGGCTTCCAAAAAATTTTCAAATGATAAAATCATGGCAAACTATTAACTTTG
Organism: Cervus elaphus; assembly: GCF_910594005.1. Lineage (NCBI taxonomy): Eukaryota > Metazoa > Chordata > Mammalia > Artiodactyla > Cervidae > Cervus > Cervus elaphus. The sequence continues at coordinate 27,837,964 of NC_057845.1, forward strand.
AAGATCTGGCTGATAGTGTAGGAATAATCATTTTTCTTTTCTGTGCAGTTTTATAAGCTTAAAATACTCCTCAATATTAAAAAAAGAGCATTGTTTTTTTTTTTTTTAAAGGGCCTATAACTAAAATTATGTGTAAGCAAGTTAACTTCAGAGCAGCAGCATTTACATAAATACTGTTGTTCAAATTTATTTCACAATCGGCAGGTTGAAAATTTTCTTCCTAAAACTGAAGTCGACTGACTTATACACAGGTCAGTGGTGTGTTGTGTAGTCAGCCACCTCTCAGCCCTGTGTGCATCATGACTGCCCCAGGAGAGCAGCCACTGCACCGCTTCCCTTCACATTAACTCGGGAGAGCCTGGAGCATTCATGGGTGAAATGGACAGATCCAGAGGCTCTCCTTGGCATGGTTTAATGTTTCATTTGATACCAAAAAGTATTATATTTTCATTCCACTTACATTCTTCTTCTATTTGTGCATGACTGGAAAATCTATTAAATGTCAAAAAGATCACTGGAAAGAAACTAATATTGCTCAAAATAAAATTTATTTTACCATAATTCACCGACATTTTCCCTCCTGCTGCATTATGATAGAAATCCAGGTCACAGTACAGTTCAACTTATACTTTGGAATGCCAAATTTTTATAGATAGCAAAATGCTTGACTCTCTCTCCATGGATTAATTTCACATGTAAAGCCATACATGTCTGTGAAACAGAAGCCCTCAAGGGTCACATTCGGTATATTAATGATTTATCATTGTATTATTTTATTCTCAAATTGATTTTTTTTGTGATTTTTAAAAATGTACCACAATAGTTCCTTAGAATAGACTAAACAATCATCCTTATAAATCACCATTTAACAATTAGTGGGATTCTTCAGGGGAAATTTAAAGAATTATTTGAATCCTCTTTAAGGTGACTGAGCTCTTGTATGCTCACAAGAATGACCATGGTGTGTTATTTCATCTCTCTTGCACTTTTTCTTTAAAAACTATTTCCCTTCTCATATCTCATCCACACTTGTTAGCATTCTACTATTTGCTGGAAGTAATAATCTTGGACACATAACCTACCTGAAAAAAAAAAATAGATTATTATGGTATCTAAAATTGCTCAGATGACCTTTGACTCTGGGAATTTTGTTGTGGTTTTGCACAATGTCAATTGCTTTATAGTATGGGATTAAATAGTAAAGTCTACTACACAAGACTTCTATGAAACTTCAGTAAAAGAATCTTATGAAGGTTACTTGGCTCAGGATTTGGCATATATTTTCTATGCAATAAATGTTACCATGAGAAAGAGCTTCAGTGGTGGTGGCATTTGTAGTGATGGTAATAGTAGCAGTGGTGGGGGTGGGATGTGCAGTTATTATTTTAATAGTAATGAGATGTTCATAACAAATATGAAAAACTGTGAAACAAACTTCCCCATAGGAAACATACATTTTGTGTTACTTTCTGAACTTGAAATTATGCTCAGAGTTGTCTTTTAAGTATTCTATTTCAAAATGGGTAGCCATAAATGAAGATCAGAGTCCTTATTAATGAAAACAATAAAGGTTAGCTCTGTCACCATAGCATTTTATTTGTGCTGGCTTAAGCAGACTCACATATTCCCCCAATAAATGCTAAATATGTTTATTTACCTAGTCAAGAAAAACATTAAAAATGTTCCTGAGTAATTAGAATGCTTATTTTGGTTACATTTAGGTACTGAAAAAATTCTAATTCAGAGGATAATTTATTAGAGGATTATCATATGTACAAAATTATTATATACATGCTTATATATTACATATATCCATAAATCATGATCATTTCAGTATTATTTCAAGAAGACAATGTGAGAAATAAATTCATTTAATAATAATACTTTTAAATACAGAAAACTGTCCTAATGTAACTCTTCACAATGAAACCTATTCTCTTAAGAAACTAAAAATCCATGTCTATTAGTTGGCCATATTGTGCTTATCTTGCTCAAGTTCATTTCCCAGGAAGGTGAAACCTCTCTCATATTTCATTGTCTTTAAATTGAATAATAATTTGTTAGTTTGTATTTTATGATTTTATGTCAAGGTTTCTTTTCCCTCTACAAAGGATTTGACATTGATGTGAATAGTCATTGTAAAAGGTCCTTTAAAGAGCCATACAAAAGAAATGCTTTTCAGGCATTTGACTAAGATCTCAACTTGATATTATTTGCATTCCCATTAGGGCATCTTTTCTAAAATGCACAGATCAGTATCTCAGATTGTTCAAAGGCCATCAAAAGATCTTCTTTTGTGTAATGTGTCTGGAGAAGACCCAGCAAAAGGCAGTTCTTAGGGTAAGGGGTTGTTCAATAATGTCAGATGAATCTCTTGAGTCTTGCACCCTGTCATACTATTTTCTGCTAATGTTGACACAAATGGAATAAACCTTCAGTTTCTATTCATCTATACAGTTTTATCAAAAGGCATGGCTGATAGCTATAATATGGTAATTGAAATTTGCAAATTGTACCTGGGAGTGGTGGTGCACGTCCCTAAACTTTCACAAAGTTAGAGGTTAAGAAAATATTTTGTTTTGTAAAAAACACAAAGGCTACCCATTGAAAATTGAAGATAACCACTTGTGATTTTCAAAGCAACATATCAAGGATTGAATTTGAATTTTACCTTGTATATCTGTTATCAAATATATAGATGCGCCTAGAAGTAAGTGATAAGCATACTGGTAAAATATACATAGATATATTAGCCCTTATGAGAGAGTATCTTGAGTGTATAGATATAACTTGATATCTGAGAATAATTCACATGTAATTAATCACCAGGGAAGACTGAAAATCAAATATAGTATTACAAACAAATGTTATAAAAGTCTCACAAATTATAAAATAAAAGAGCTAAAATGACTATATTTGTGAAGGATGGAAAGTTATTTCAGTCCAGTGGAAATCATATTTCATGGAATCATGCAAATTGATAACTGGAAGCAAATAAGATGGGTATCTATTCCAATATTGTCATTTTACATGAAACAATTAAATATCAAAGACAACAAATGACTTCTTCTTTCAATTTAAAATAAAATGATTTTTGATTAGTTTTAACCATAAAACAACCATAATGAAAAGCAGAAATCACATTCCATGTTTTGAGATATGTGTTAAATTTTGCATTAAAGAACAACTTTAATTGATCTATTTATTCAACTTTCTTTTAAAAGATGCATATAAAAAGAAAAATTTTCACATTTAACCTCTTGCAAACTGTCCTTCTAATTTCATAAAATTATTAACATATGAATTCTATTCTGTCCAGCTTTTCCTTTTACAGCCATAATTTTTCTTCCATTTGCTCACACAGGGCACATTTTTTTTTTAGCCTATTATCATTTTGATTTAAGTCCTTTGCTTTCTTAGACAGACTGTTTCTGATAAACTATTCCTATGTCACCTCTTCTGTTTGACTCTAATGATCTACAGTAATTCTGTAGCCTTTGCTACATCACCACCTCTTAGGTCGGTGTAATGAGGTATGCAGTGCCTTCATCTTTCCCCCTTTATGGTTCAATCCTAAAGTATAATGTGAGAAGTGAAATTGGTATTTTGTTAGTTAAGAAACTCACAGAAGTCACATTAATATCACACTGCTTTATAAGCTATCAAGATGTCACTGGAAAATTTGAGGGTAATTGTCCTACATAATTATCCCCTCCCTTTCCCTTAATAACAAGGCAATTACGTAAAAATATGAATAAGTCTGCTTAGACGTTTTATCACCAGACCATATAAAGTGAACCCCAGGACATTACTGAATATTCAAGATCAAAAATGCAATTGACATAAGTTTATCTGGTTTGCTATCATATCATCTTAATGGCAAACACTATATATTAAAAGTTGCTCAAGCCTATCTTCATTTTCTCTGAGAGTATCAACAGACATTGCTGGTGTAAATGACAGACCACTGTTAAGCATAAGTACTCTTCTAAGGGAACGTTTTTCTGACAGAAAGGAATGTAGAAAACAACAATCTAACTTCAAAAGGGAAGATGAATAACATTTACTGCTCTGATATGGAAGACTAGCAAAGATTTTAGCCTGTGAAATGCACGTTGGTGTATAAAAATCAATCAATCAATCAGTCAATTTTTAGAGCTCTGATGAAATCTTCAATTAAGTTCTGGACAGCATTAAGGGTGGACACGTACCATAATACCTCATTTATCTTAAGATCACTTATCTGGCAACATCAATTATCCAGAACACACCTGAGAACAAATAATATGTGAATGTTATGCTTAATGTGTGCCACAACTTTAAATATACAGTAAACTTTACAAGAATAATTTGATGCATATATTTGTGTGTGTGTGTGTGTGTGTATCTCAATAGAAATTAAATCATAATAATTAAATAAATTTTCATGAACATAAGAACAAAAAATTACATAGTTGACTCACACTTATATATTTCTAAAACCTATATTTAATCTATATAACTAACCTGTAATGTATACTTAACCTCTATAAGGTAAGGCAAAACAAACAAACAAAAAAACTACAAGCATATACACATAAAATACAACAAATGCTGAGATATCTGAATAAAAGCTATACATTTTTTGTGTTTAAATGTTTGCCTTTTCCACATAGGATCTCTAATGCTAACTTATTGGCTCATTTCTTGATACTTGCTCATTTCTTGGGCAAATTTCTTGCCCATTTATAATATATAGTCCTAAATACAGCCAAGTTTATTTTACAGTTTCTTAAATATAATATAAAACTACTCCTAACTCTTGCAGATTTTTTAACCTTTGCCAAGATTTGTTAGGGTGAAAAAGGTAATGCATTTACTGAGCTAAACATTTACATTAAAAGCAATCCATGTAAAATTGTAATTCTAAGAGGTGGGAAAGGAGAAATAAATAGAGAGGGGCGAAAATGTCTGAATCAACCAAGCTGTTTTCTCAAACCAGACTTAACCACTCTTCCTCTCTTGTCCCAAGGCTATTTAATATTAAACCATTTAAACAAATATTATGTGTGAGAGATTCTTAGAGTTCCTACTATGGACTGAATGTTGATCCATATATTTGCATTTGCCCCCTAACTGTTGACAATACTCACATTTCAACATTTATATACCGAAGACCTAACACCAAATGGGACGGCATTTAGAAGTGGGGACTTTGGAAGGTGATTAGATTTAGAAGAGGTTGGACTTCCCTAGTGGCTCAGAGGTTAAAGCATCTGCCTCCAATGCGGGAGACCTAGGTTCGATCTCTGGGTTGGGAAGCTCCCCTGGAGAAGGAAATGGTAACCCACTCCAGCATTCTTGCCTGGAGAATCCCATGGACACAGGAGCCTGATAGGCTACAGTCCACAGGGTCGCAAAGAGTCGGACACAACTGAATGACTTCATTTTCACTTTTTCACTTTATGGGGGGCCTCATAATGGGGGCAGAGGATGAGATGGTTGGATGGTATCACTGACTCAATGGACATGAGGGTGAGAAAACTTCGTGAGATATTGGAGGACAGGGAGGTCTGGTGTGTGGTAGTTCATGGGGTCACAAATGGCTGGGCATGACTGAGCAAGTGAACAACAACGACATAAAAAGGGGAAGAGACAGGATGTCTCACTTACTACCACTCTGGGTACATGCATGCACCAAAGAGAGGTGATGTGAGGACATAACAAAAAGATGGCCCCCTGAAAATAAGAAAGGGCTCTCAGCAGACAGCTTGACCTTCTACTTTCCATTCTCCAGAACTGTGAGAAATGTTTGCTGTTAAACATGGGAAACATTGTTGGGGCACCTCGTCCATAGTATTTTATAATAGCAACTCAAGGTAACAAGCCTACCTCTATCCGAAGTCTTAAATTTTTTAAAAGTCAGCAAAAATTGTTCTTTTATAAAATATAGCTATTCTCTGTGGTTGTTTCCAGTTTCAGACAAATTCTAGATATTCTCCAAATTGGCAATTGGCTCACCCTCTCACCAAAACCACAGAATCCTCTTTGGCAGGCATCTCATCTGCTTTTATTCAGTTATCGATGGGATTCAGAGCTGACATGTGATTTGAACAGAAGTACCCGGGACATTCATGGAGTCTTGTCATGGCAAAGGGGCTTGTGTAACTCAATGATGCTATGAGACAAGCTGTGCAGAGTCACTCAAGACAGATGCATCATATGAAGATTTCTGAAAAAAAAAATGTCCATTGGAAAAGGAAATGGTAACCCATTCCAGTATTCTAGCCTGGAGAACCCCATGGTAAGTATGAAAAGGCAAAATATACGATGCTGGCGATAAGTCCCCAAGGTCGGAAGAGGGCCAGATTCCATGCAGTCAGAGTTGGAGAAGCTTTATACTGTCAGCAAAAGCTAGACCTGAAACTAACTATGGCTGAGATCATAAGCTCCTTATTGCAAAATTCAGGCTTAAGTTGAAGAAGGTAGATAAAACCATTCAGGTAAGATCTAAATCAGATTCCTTATGATTATACACTGGAAAAATGAATAGATTCAAGAGACTAGATCAAGTAGACAGAGTAACTGAAAACCAATGGATGGAGGCTTGTAACACTCTTCAGGAGGAAGCACAAAGATCAACTGAAAGAAAAAGACATATAAGAAGGCAAAATGGTTGTCTGAGGAGGCTTTCCAAAGAGCTGAGCAAAGAAGAGAAGTGAAAGGTAATAAGGACAGGGAAAGATATAGCCAACGAATGCAAAGTTCCTGAGAAAAGCAAGGAGAAATGAGAAGTCCTTCTTAAATGAACAATGCAAAGAAATTGAGGAAAACTAAAGAGTAGGAAAGAGAAGAGATCTCTTCAGGACAGTTGGAGATATCAAGGGAACATTTCATGCAAGGATGGGCACAATAAAGAACAGAAATGATAAGGACTTAACAGAAACAGAAGAGATTAAGAAGAGATGGCAAGAATACACAGAAGAATGAAACAAGAGAAAATTTAATGACTCAGATAACCACAATGGTGTGGTCACTCACCTAGAGCCTGACATCCTGGAGTGTGAAGTCAAATGTGCCTTAGGAAGAATTACAACAAACAAAAGTACAGAGGCGATGAAATTCCAGCTGAGCTATTTCAAATCCTAAAAGATGATGCTGTTAAAGTGCTACAGTCAATATGTCAGGAAATTTGGAAAATTCCAACAGTGGCCACAGGACTGGAAAAGGTCAGTTTTCATTCCAATTTCAAAGAAAGGCAATACCAAAGAATGTTCAAACTATCATACAATCACTTTCAATTCACATGCTAGTAAGGTTATGTTCAAAATCCTTCAAGCTACAGCATGAAGTGAACTTAGAACTTCCAGATGTATAAGCTGGGTTTAGAAAAGACAAAGGGAGAAGAGATCAAATTGCCAACATTCATTGGATCATAGAGAAAGCATGGGGATTCCAGAAAATCAACTACTTCTGCTTCATTGACTATGCTAAAGTCTATGACTGTGTGGATCACAACAAACCATGGAACATTCTTTAAGAGATGGGATTACTAGACCAACTTACCTGCCTCCTGAGAAACCTGTATGCATGTTAAGAAGTTAGAGAAAACTCTTGAGAGTTTCTTAGACTGCAAGCAGATCAAACCAGTCAATCCTAAAGGAAATCAACCTTGAAAATTCAATGGAAGGATTGTTGCTGAAGCTCCAATATTTTGGCCACTTGATGGGAATAGTGGACTAATTGGAAAAGACCTTGATGCTGGGAAAGACAGAAGATGAAATGAGAAAGGGGAGGCAGAGGATGAGATGGTTAGATATCATCATCAACTCAATGGACTTGAATCTGGAAAAAACTGCAGGAGATAGCAGAGGACAGAGGAGGCTGGTGTGCTGCAGTCTATGGGGTCACAAAGAGTGGGACACGATTTCGTGACTTAATAACAATTGAGACCCACTTAATAAAAATTTAGCAGCCAAGAAAGATGGATTCATGCTTTATGTCATGTACTTATAACCTTGGGTAATTCTTGATTTCTTATCTTCAAAACCTAAATCAAATTTATAAGTGAACTTGGTAGATGCATCTTCAACCTGTCTCCACAATCCAGCCATTTTCACCACCTCCACTTTGCCTCTATTGCAAAAGGCACTATTATCTCTAACCTGATTTTGTGTAATAGCTTCCTACCTGCTTTCCCGTGTTCTTTTGGTGCCCTACCCCCAGACCAGTTTATATTTATACTGCTGCAGCTGAGTATTGTTTTTAATATATAAATCAGATCATCAGGTCTTGTCTTCTGCTCAGAGCTCAACAACACTTCCTGTTTACTCAGAATAGACGTTAACAGCACTAAGACTTTATATGTTCAGAATGCCTTCATGTCTATGACCTCATATTCTTCTTCTCCTACATTTGCTCTAGCCACTCTCCCAACCCACCTCATTGGATCTAGAATGGTATTCTTAGCTCTGGGTCTTTAAACTTGATCTTCCCTCTGCCTGAAAAATCTTTTTACCAGATAGCTGTGTGTGATTTTTTCCCTTTCACTTTTCACATATTCTCTTCTCAGTGGAGCACTTTTCACTGTCTTATTCAAGATTACAAATGACTTCCCTACACATACGTACATGAATGCCTCCTTATGTTTCTACATCTGTCAGATGCTGGGCTGAATTAGATACATCCATTGATGAAAAATCTCACTTCTACCCATACATTTGCCTTCTGACTTCATTGACATTACCCAATACCTTCCTCTATCATGCCTCTGTTTGCCTAAATCCTTCCAGCCATGCATCCTAACTAGGTATCACACATTCAGGGATGATGTCAAACAAATAAGTACCTTTGCTTACATACATATTTACATTTCAGTTCCAGAGTTGCTGGCAGCTGTTTTTCATATCTCTCAACTTAGTTTTCATATTAATTATGCTACTTTGTCTGATGTTTCCATACTCTTAAAGGGAAATCAGCCAGCTCAGACCTAACCCTCAATTGCTTTTGCTCCAGTAACTTGAGACTGGGTCCTGCCCTAGAAAGGGTGGTGATGACCACTGAGCCTGGCTCACACCTAGCTCTGACTCTAGCTCTCCATCTCCAGCCCCTCCTTCTACCAAGTGATTAGCTGCCAGCACACCCTGAGGAAGACATGACTCGTATTCATGTCAAATTCAGCAAAATCCTTGTCAAAACTAGGCAAAATGGGAAAACAAAGGAACTGGTCTCAATTGAAAGAAAAAGCTGCTGGAAAGAAACAAATAATGAGGCAGAAATAGAGAATTTACCCAGATAAAGGATTCAAAGCATTAGTAATAAGAATCCTAATTGAACTAGGGAAAAGAAAAGATGAACACAATGAGAATTACCTGGTAAATTCAAGTTGTGAACTTTCAAAGGTGGGAACATGAGTTCTAGTGTCTGATCACATAAGTTAATGCACATACACTGGCCCACACTGTCAGCGCCTTCATACTCTATAAGCGGCTGTACAGGTCTGTACAGAGTGCAGGGTAGGAGACACACATTCGATCCCTGGGTCAAGAAGATCCCCTGGGGAAGGAAATAGCAACCCCCTCCAGTATTCTTGCCTATAAAATCCCATGGACAGGGGAGCCTGGTGGGCTACCCTCCATGGGGTCACAAGAAGTGGACGCAACTTAGCAACTAAACCACCACCACCAAAGAGTGCAGTCGGGCAGTATCCTTACTTCAAGCTAGATCTGCGAAAGTATGATTTCATTGAACTCCTTGTTGTACAACACGAGAAGCTTACTAATGAAGACCTGGTGGAATTCGAGGCCCAGAGAAAGGATGAAGAGAGACAAGAGGAAGAATAAGTAACTGAAGAGGTTCACAACATAGCAAATGGCAAGAGGATTTTCTTTATTTAAGTAGACACTGTTAGTTTTTGACCCAAACATAGAATAGTATAGAAAGGTTGCAGTGGCCATTTGGAATGCAATCTAGTGCTATTATCTACAACAAGGAAAAAAAAAAAACAAGATAGTACAGTAAAGTGTATTTTACTATACAGTACTCTAAAGAATATAGTAGTATGGTATCTTTATTTCAAGACCAGGAAGTCTGGAAGCAAGCGTAGAAGCAGTGGTATACAGCCAATTACGTTATTTGGGTACCTAGGCTAACTTTGAGTACCTAGCTAAAGATGGAGAAGCTGTATACAATCAGCCTAAACAAGACCTGGAGCTGACTATGGCTCGGATCATCAGCTTCTCATAGCAAAATTCAGACTTAAACTAACGAAAGTGGGGAAAACCATGAGGCCAGCCATGTACAACTTAAATCAAATCCCCTATTAATATGCAGAGGGGATAACAAATAGATTCAAAGGATTAGATCTAATAAACATTGTGCCTGAAGAAATATGGATGGAGTTCTGTAATATTGTACAGGAGGCAGAGAACAAAACCATCCAAAGAAACAGAAAAGCAAGAAAGCGAAGTAGTTGTCCAAGGAGGCTTCATAAATAGCTGAAGAAAGAAGAGAAGCAAAAAGCAAGGGAGAAGTGGAAAGGTACATCCAACTAAACACAGAGTTCCAAAGAATAGCAAGGAAAGACAAGAAGGCCTTCTTCAATGAACAGTGCATAAAAATAGAGGAAAAAGAAACAGAAGGGGAAAGACTAGAGATCTCTTCAGGAAAATTGGAAATAACAAAAGAAAACTTTGCCCAAAGATGGGCACAATTAAAAAAAAAAAAAAAAAGGTAGAGACCCAGCTGAAGAGATCAAGAAGAAATGGAAAGGATACAGGGAAGAACTGTACAAGGAAGATCTTAATGAACCAGATTACTATGATGGTGTGGTCAGCCACCCAGAACCAGATATTCTGGAGTGTGAAATCAAGTGGACCCTAGAAAGCCCTGCTGTTAATAAAGCTAGTAGATGCGATGGAATTACAATAGAACTATTCACAACCCTAAAGGATGATGTCATCAAGATGTTGCATTCAGTATGTTAGCAAATCTGGAAGACCCAGCAGTGGCCACAGGACTGGAAAAGGTCAATCCTCATCCCAATTCCCAAGAAGGGGTAGTACCAAAAAATGTTCTAACCATCGGACAGTTGCACTCATCTCCCATGCTAGGAAGGTAATGCTTAAAATCTTGCATGCTGGGTTTCAGCATTATGAGAACCAAGAACTTCCAGATGTCCAAGCTAGGTTTAGAAAGGGCAGAACAACCAGAGATCATATTGCCAACATTTGCTGGATCATAGAGAAAGCTAGGGAATTCCAGAAAAATATTTACTTCTGTTTCATTGACTACAGTAAAGCCTTAGACTGTGCGGAGCATAACAAACTGTAGAAAGCTCTTAAAAAAAGGGAATAAGAGACCATCCTACATTTCTTCTAGAAACCTGTACGTGGGTCAAGAAGCAACAGTTAGAACTCTGTGTGGAACAACTGATTGGTTCAAGATTGAGAAAGGAGTACAATAGGGCTGTCTGCTGTCACCGTTTGTTTAACCTATATGCTGAGCACATGATAAGAAATACTAGGCTGGATAAGTCATAAGCTGGAATCAAGATAGGTGGGAGAAACATCAACAACCTCAGATATGCACATGATAGCAGTCTAATGGCAGAAAGTGAAGAGGAACTAAAGAGCTTCTTGATGAGGGGAAGGAGGAAAGTGAAAGAGCCAGCTTAAAACAAAATATTAAAAAAATTAAGATCATGGCATCTAGCCCAATTACTTCTTGGCAAATAGAAGGGGAAAAGGTAGAAGTAGTGGCAGATATCCTCTCCCTGGGCTCTAAAATCACTGCAGATGGTGACTGCAATCATGAAATCAGAAGATGATTGCTTCTTGGCAGGAAGGTATGACAAACCTAGACAGTATGTTGAAAAGCAGAGATATCACTCTACGGACAAAGGTCTGTATAGTCAAGGCTATTGTCTTCCCTTGGGGAACTTCCCTGGTGGCTCAGATCGTTAAACATCTACCCACAATGCGGGAGACCTGGGTTTAATCCCTGGGTCAGGAAGATCCCCTGGAGAAGGAAATGGCAACCCACTCCAGTACTCTTGCCTGGAAAATCCCATGGATGGAGGAGCCTGGTAGGCTACAGTCCATGGGGTCGCAAAGAGTCGGACACGACTGAGTGACTTCACTATTGTCTTCCCAGTGGTCACATACAGTTGTGAAAGCTGGACCATAAAGAAGGCAGAAGTGCCAAAGAATTGATGCCTTCAAACTGTGGTGCTAGAAAAAACTCCTGAAAGTACCCTGGATAGCCAGGAGATCAAGCCAGTTAATCTCAAGTGATATCAACCCTGAATATTCATTGGAAGGACTGATGCTGAAGCTCCAGTATTTTGGTCATCTGATATGAACCACCAGCTCATTGGAAACGTCCCTGATGCTGGGAAAGATTGAAGGCAAAAGGAGAAGAGGGCTCAGAGGATGACATGGCTGGATGGCGTTACTGATGCAATGGACATGAACTCTGGCAAACTTCAGGAGATGGTGAAGGACAGGGAAGCTTGGCGTGCTGCATTTCGTGGGGTCTCAAAGAGCTGGACAAGACTGGGTGACTGAACAACAACAACACAGCTAACTCTGTTGAACTTATGAACAAATTGGACGTATGAACAAGCTCTCAGAATGGAACTCACTCATGTGTAGGGGACTTACTGTACTTGAAGCCAAGAGTACAGTTAGTCCTCCATATCCATAGGTTCTTGCATCCTCAGATTCAATCAACTTTGAAGTGAAAATACTTGGGAAATAAAAAATTCTGGAAAGTTTCAAAATGCAAAACCTGAATTTGCCATGTACTGGCAACAAGTCACATAATCTTTATACTGGTATTAATTATTATAAGTAATTTAGAGACGATTTAAAGTACACAAGAAAATGTGAATAGGTTATATACAATATAAATACTATGCTATTTTATAGAAAGAACACAAGCATCTATGGATTTGGAGGGAGGGAGTCCTGGAACCAATATCCCACAGATACCAAGGGAAGACTATTATCTTCAATAGAACATTCTGCACTTGCATTTCATAGAAGCAGGATATGCCAGAAGCCTAAATAGGATCATTGAAAAGTATAACTAACTGCTACAGAAAGATTCTATATATTTCTGGTTGTGAAATAAGGGTTTTTATTTCTAATAATTAAGAAATGAGAAAATGGCAAAGCTGGTTAAGAGCTTAAAGGCTTTTTAGGTAAAAACCTATATTTCACAAAGCAGGAAAGTCAGTTTAGGGAATACCCCAAATCAAGAAAGGTAGTGACGGAACTATGTTTACCAGCGATATGTCCACTAGAATATTCTCAAAACCTGATCCAGCCATTCCTGCAGCTATCCTTTAAAGCTGTTAGCATTATTACTTGATGTTTCAATAATATGAAAATACACATAAGGGTAGGAATTTGAGAATTTTGTGGAAGAGGAGAATCACCAACTGAATCACTGACTTCTATATTCATTAATTAGCTAACATTTTAAAGTTTTTTAATTTGTAAAGTAAGGATAGAAACAACTCCTACCATGATGACTGCATAATATTAAGTACACAAAATATTACTTTCTATTGTCTTCAGTGATGCTTTTAAATAAGTTTTTATCATGTATGGCCAAATACTGGAAAGGGAATATGATGCCATTTTGGTCTTGACTTTTATTTTCGTAAATAATACAAACATAAGTTGGGTAGAAGATTTGCTTTTTGGAATCATGATTTTGAAATTTTTACCCACCAAGATGTACAGAACTGGGAAGAAACTGTAAAATTTGAGGGTGTCAGGGAATGCTTTACAAATGCTTAGGAGAGTTAACTATTCTTTCTAATCTATACGGATACGAAGAAAAACTGAAAAACTAATTTGTACAATAACAGTGTACTTTATCTTTACAGTTTACTAAAGAAATAAATTAGCTGATGCTAAAAGATGGGAAATGGTAGAATAAAACTGGACACAAGAAGAACAGAGGATGAAACTACTTAAGAATGTTCATAATTGCTTACATAAGATTTCTATATTACAAGAATTGCTGAGTTTAAAATTAGCCTGGTAACATGACTTATTGGTTTCCCTTCTTTTGGCTATTTTTCTAATTTTTATTCTCAATGATAAAGTGAATCATATCTAACTTTTGGATGGATCCAAACACAGGTAGAATTAATTTGGCCTTTTGTTGCTTGAAACCTGATTTGGAGCTTATATACTGAAATATTGCTCCAGGCAGCTGATATGCCATTGATGGAATTAGTAAGTCAATCTACACTCTATGACTTGAGGGAACTATGAAGAACATCTATCAATGATGGCAGGCAATGAAGGAAAAATTGTATGTAACGTCAGGTGGCTGAACACTGGAAAAAGATATATGGTAATAACAGTATAGGCAGACAACTGCAGGTAAGAAAAAGAATTACTTAAAATGATAGGCAAAGTAAAAATATACACAGTCAGCCATCACAATTTACTTTCTTTGATTGAAAAGAGAAAATCTTATATCTTAAAGATAATGTTTAGATCAAATTTGACAACTTGAATAATGATCACGTCATATAATAATTCTAGATGACTTGATGGAATACCCATATGTCGATGATGGAGTGACCTTAGTTTGAGAGAATAATTCTCTACATTACAGTATCCCTGATGTCATAGTAGGAATGGTTACTTATTCCTTGATAGTAACAGTGGGAATATTTCTAATGATGAGGTTGTTGTAAAAATATAAGCATGAAATTAATTTTCTAAGCTTCCAATAAATTTAAAAACCTTTAATTTCTATGACATGAAATTATTACTAATTTCTACCTCCACATTTTTGCTTTCAAATAAAGCATATGATGGTATCATTCAGACTTCTCTAGCCATTAATGCATTGATTATGTTTTTAGGTGCCTGTTTTTTAATAGTGTTACTTAAAATAGAATCAATAATTTTTCATTTTCAAATGTGTATATCATAATATAACCAGAAAATTTAAGAACTATTTATATGAACTTGTTTATATTTACCATCCAGACTAGTCAAAGTACATTTACATTTTAAAATATAATGTTTATTGATCATTATTAAAATTTCAAATATATTGAAATTTTATGACAGTCACTCTAAAAGCCTTTTTTAATATGCATTGACTTAGACCTATAACTATCAACTAGACTAAAAAGTTTTAATAATTAAAATATAATAATATAAATAGATTTTTAGGATTTAGATTTCATGACTTTAAAAATTAAAATTAAACATAAACATGGTTAGAGTTTCAGTTAGTCTGTACGGTCGCTCAGTCGTGTCCGACTCTTTGTGCCCCCATGAACCACAGCAAGCCAGGCCTCCCTGTCCATCACCAACTCCCAGAGTCCACCCAAAACCATGTCCATTGAGCCGGTGATACCATCCAACCATCTCATCCTCTGTCATCTCCTTCTCCTCCTGCCTTCAATCTTTCCCAGCATCAGGGTCTTTTCAAATGAGTCAGCTCTTCCCATCAGGTGGCCAAAGTACTGGAGTTTCAGTTTCAACAGCAGTCCTTCCAATGAACTCCCAGGACTGATCTCCTTTAGGATGGACTGGTTCAATCACCTTTCAGTCCAAGGGACTCTCAAGAGTCTTCAACACCATGGTTCAAAAGCATCAATTCTTCAGCGCCCAGCTTTCTTTATATTCCAACTTTCACATCCATACATTACTACTGGAAAAACCATAGCCTTGACTACACGGACCTTTGTTGACAAAGTAATGTCTCTGCTTTTTAATATGCTGTCTAGGTTCATCATAACTTTCCTTCCAAGAAGTAAGTGTCTTTTAATTTCATGGCTGCAATCACCATCTGCAGTGATTTTAGAGCCCCCCAAAATAAAGTCAGCCACTGTTTCCACTGTTTCTCCATATATTTGCCATGAAGTGATGGGACTGGATGCTATGATCTTCGTTTTCTGAGTGTTGAGCTTTAAGCCAACTTTTTCATTCTCCTCTTTCACTTTCATCAAGAGGCTCTTCAATTCTTCACTTTTTGCCATAAGGGTGGTGTCATCTGCATAACTGAGGTTATTGATATTTCTCCCGGCAATCTTGAGTCCAGCTTGTACTTCTTCCAGCCCAGCATTTCTCATGTTGTACTCTGCATATAAGTTAAATAAGCAGGGTGACAATATACAGCTTTGATGTACTCCTTTTCCTATTTGGAACCAGTCTGTTGTTCCATGTCCAGTTCTAACTGTTGCTTCCTGACCTGCATACAGGTTTCTCAAGAGGCATGTCAGGTGGTCTGGTATTCCCATCTCTTAGATTTCCCACAGTTTATTGTGATCCACACAGTCAAAGGCTTTTGCATAGTCAATAAAGCCAAAATAGATGTTTTTCTGGAACTCTCTTGCTTTTTCAATTATCCAGCGGATGTTGGCAATTTGATCTCTGGTTCCTCTGCCTTTTCTAAAACCAGCTTGAACATCTGGAAGTTCGTGGTTCATGTATTGCTGAAGCCTGGCTTGGAGAATTTTGAGCATTACTTTACTAGCATTGTCAGTCCCTTCAGGAATTACCTAACTTCAGAGATCCACTTCACCCAAGGTGATGTTCTTCACTGGCATGGCCCAAAACAAATGACTGTGGGCTGCAAAGGTTATAAAGTTCTTTCTGGCTACTTGCTCCTGTTTTACCCTAGCTTCCACAAGAGTTTATCTGAAAAGTACACCTTAATAAGACTCCTGCACACCATATTCTGACTCAGAGTCTACTTCCCAAGGAAACAGATTGCAATACTGCATGACTACCATATAACAGGTTATTTTAGTCTTATTAAAGTGTTTTCTGAATTACAATCCAAGAGTTCTGCCCAGTCAAGTAACAGCCACTCCTTTTATTAATATTTATCCTTCTCTCTTTTCTTTCTCTTCCCCTAACCCCCTGGCTCTCTCCTGTTTCTTTCCTTCTCAGACTTCATTGTATTTTTCTCTTTCCCTTCAACAGCCAGTCTTTATTGCTTATTCCTCCCTCCCTTTCTCTCCCTTTCTTTTCTTTTCATATTTTACATTTTTATGGAAACAAAGATCCATGTAGAGATACAACAGTGCAGTAAAATTGCCATAGACAGCACTTTGCCTGCAAGAAAATTCCTTGCTCTGAAGCAATGTGTCTTTTATATCACATTTTACATGTTGAAATTTCATGTCTTTGAAAATAACTTGGATGCTGTCAGCTGGTTAACAGCAGGGAATGTAGCGAATATCCCAGTACAGAGACAATGTGAAATGATTTTCACTGCATTTTTCATGGCACCTTGTTTATATTTTTTCTTTTTGTCTCTTTCAATGCCTAACCATAGTAATCCTCTTCCATTAAAACATTTAAAATCTGAGCAGTGCCTCTGAAGTTGAAAATGCAAAGAACTGTCCTTTTTTTTTTTTTTTAAACAGGTTTTCTATGATAATACTTAGAATGAGTCATTCATCCTGAAAGTGGCCTTCTAAATTACTGTGAAACAACCACGGATGCTATTACACACACTTACAGATGTGATTTAAATTCTCTGGAACTCCTCTGCACTTTGAATGAGAATTAGCAGCTTTGAAAGACTTAACTTCACATTGAAAAACGATCAAAGGAAGCAGCAAGATGAACTTGAGATTATTCTTCAGATTCAAGATCTATGCTTTTCTTGCCAAATTGAAACCTCCAAAATGTTTTCAGTCTCTTATAAATGTTTCTCTGGTATAGGTAATTTGACCATCTTAATCAATACCTGCTAACGAAGTATTTTACTTTCATATCATTAAACTTTCCTCTTGACGATCAAAATCTTGTTTTGAAAAAAATCTCAAAAGGAGAGGGAAGAGGAAGCTCCAGTCATTTTAATTAGTGCTCAGTGGAATTTCTGTCTTGTAAAGGAAACTGTTTCTGCCAATACTCAGGAGGCTTTATCCAGGTATAAGAAGAATTATAGGATCAAAAACTTGCCATTTGAAAGAGACTTCATAAACATCATCATTTGATATTTCTTCTTGCCTGGTCTTTCCCCTCAGCCTCTTAAATTCCCACTGGGCCCCAACGCCATCATCATTTGCTCAGCTAGTAAGGTCACTTGAACAATGGCAAGGGATGGAAATAGAGATACAAAGCTGTGCCTTGGAGCTGTCAAGCGGCTGTGGAAGAAAGTGTGTCTTTAAAAGACTGTCATTTAGAGTCATGTGGGAGAATCTGAAAGGAAGTTGTGTCTAAAAAAATAACATGGCATTTAGCAAAACCGCAAGATGAACCAAAGGAATTACCATATAAAATCATCATGGCATATAAGGTGGTACTTATCACTGACTGGGGATTTCCTGGTAGCTCAGCCGGTAAAGAATCCACCTGCAACTCAGGAGACCTTGGTTCAATTCCTGGGTTGGGAAGACCCCCTGGAGAAGGGAATAGCTACCCACTCCAGTATTCAGGCCTGGAGAATTCCATGGACTGTACAGCCCATGGGGTTGCAAAGAGCTGGACATGACAGAGTCACTTTCACTTTCATCACTCACTACTGGAAACAAATAAATGAAATGTGGTATTAGAACTTAGAAACTATTATTTTAAGTACAAACAAATAATTACAGAGATTTTCTTTATAAAAACAATTTTCACTCATGTGAACATAGTACTGTTTTATATTGAGTCCTGAATTCCTGGTTTTCTACAATTTTATTTACTCCATAACATACTCAGATAACTGTTACACTACTCATTCGAAAAAACCATACCATTATCCCATTCATAAAATTATTACAAAAATATTTTCAGTGAAAAATGTTGTGACATAATGGAAAAAATGTTATTTATTGGATTATATTCTTGTCAGAAGGCAGTGCTTGAAAATCTTTATTGATATATACACACACCATGGTGCCTCAGATCTCCCATCTAAGAAATTTAAAAACATTCTTTAACTCCTAATTCTTCTCATTTTGTTTCTATTATTGCTTTTATTTCAATTTGTCATCTGCCCATTACCAACTATACTATGTGCTTGCTGAGTTTTCTTAACCCACAATGTTTCCTCGTTATGCCTTCATAGCAGTTGCCTTTGTTTCTAGAGGGTTTGCCATAGTCTACTTAGTTGTCTCATTTTATAAATGATGGCATCATTGACTGCTCAGTTCTAGAAAACATCTATTCTTTGATTCTCTTCCTACTTTTTTCTGTGTTGACCCCTTAACTGTATTTGTTTTCTAAAATCTTGTTCTTATATCCTACTTTTCTCAATCTATGTCACTTGTGTTATACCATTGGCTTCAAATATCCAAAGATAGATTCCAACTCACTATCTTCCCCACAAACTTACTCTTTCCCTTTGTTTTAGTATCCACCAACAGTTCAAGCTAAACATTTTAGATATATGTTTGAACTACTTTTCTATATCTATACAGGAAAAGTTTTTATTGATTCTCATAATGAACTTTTGAATACTTACCATGTTGCACGTTTGCTCTACGTGACTCTAGTATCAAAATAAGTTAAAATTATTTTATTTACATGTTCCTTTCCTCTATTAGTTTGGAAATTCTTAGGGGCAATGACAGTATCTTAGTAGTTTTGTTTTTAATTCCAATGCCCTCTACCTTCTAAATTAAATTGTAAAAAATGGAGGTCAGCTGTTGCATGATGTCTTGCAATTAGCAGATAATTCATACTTGCTACATAGTGTCAGTTATATATATGCAAACCCTTACTCTTCTATTACCACTGCTTCAGCTGTGTATAATACTTACTGCATACATGCTACCGATTTCTCAGGTTCCTAAATGTATCAGGTAAGGTTCTTTGTCAAGAGTTCTTACCCATTCCATTCCTTCATGCATTTAATAGACAATTACATGCCTTATGTGTGTCAGTCACATTCCTAGATATTCAGGATTAATGATGTGTAAGTACAGACACAACTCTCTGAGATGAAATTTAACTGGTCGTTCAGAAAATGTTTTATGCTAAGCACCGAAAAACCTAGAGAGAAGCTGACTTTTATGCGACTCTTTAGAACACTCATGATGGCCCCCCTGATGCTATCTTACAATCTCATCCTCTGCCATCCCCTTGGCCTTTTGCTTTCAATCTTTCTGAGGATCAGGATCTTGATTCCCTGGTGGCTCAGACGGTAAAGCGTCTGCCTACAATGCGGGAGACCCACGTTCCATCCCTGGGTCGGGAAGATCCCCTGGAGAAGGAAATGGCAACCCACTCCGGTATTCTTGCCTGGAAAATCCCATGGACTGAGGAGCCTGGTAGGCTACAGTCCATGGGGTCGCGAAGAGTCAGACACGACTGAGCGACTTCACTTTCACTACTTGGTACAGAGGTTATTTGATATAATCAAGATCACTGGTTATATAAAAACATTAGAGTTTTTTTTATCAATAATGTCATAATGAAGAAACCACTGCCATTATGTCATGCTTTGAAACTTAGTCTATTAGTTTCATTCGTATTTTAATCCTTATGTAAATGAACTTTTGAGCAAAATTTTCAATTTCCTTAAATCACTTATTTTTATTTTTAAAATTATATTCCTTCATGAAATTCTTATCTGGCAAATGGAAAGAACACATACTTCCCATAAAATAAGGGGAAAAAAATGTTTTATATTAGTAATTGTGGTATATTGCCTTTCAGCTCTGGTTGGTTTTAGCTATGATCAAGAGTTATTTCTACAAAACCTTCAGAATGAATACAGCTAGTTGTTTTGATTGATAGCAAAATGAGTGATGATAATATGACATATAGGATTGTGACCAAGTAGGTAATATTAAGAAACTTTTCCTTTAAATGCATAAGTCAAGATAAAAATCTTAAATACAGACTATTTGCAAAACTAATGCAAATAATTTTTCTACTTTAAGTTTTAGTATGAAGAAAGTTTTAATTGACTTTCTATATGTAGGATACTGCTCAAAATTATATGCTGAGATCAAAGTGGGTTCTGACATTTGGGAGGCATGCCCCTGTCAATGAAAAAGGATAGTTGTCCTTACTAAAAATCATCCTTTTAAAGGATGTTGATTTTTTTTTTTTGTTTGTTTAACCCAATAGTTCTTTGAATTAATATTAAGACTGTTGACTAGATTAGAATGAAATCTCTGTGAAGATAGAAATAGCCAGGGAAATAAAATATTAAACGATTCCAAAACACTTCTAAAATATATTTTTTCAAAATATAATAAATTTGGCTATACTAAGACTTCATTTTCTTTTAATTAATTAGTGGCATTCCTTACATCAAAGGACATTCATTCATCCAAAGGAAAGAACAAAACCACACCTCAATCCAAAAACAAGAGTTATTTTTATCAAAGTCGTAAACTGAATTATATATATATACATATATAAATATATAATATACATATATATTATATATATACATATATAAGTGTGATAGAGTCACTTGGTAGCCTAGATACTTTCATTTTAGGCCAAAAAAGAGACTCTGCATTGTATATTTTGGGTGGCATGGATCAGACTTGGGCTTTGCAGCTTCAGACAGAATGCTGTAGATACTAACATGTGCACAAATTCCATGCTGAGGGAATAGACACCTTTTGTACAATTATAGTATTATAATAGGAGACTCTAATTCCTATCACACCTAGTAGAAGAAAAAGAGAACAGGGAGAAAATAAATTCCTGGTTGATCTAAAGACACCACATTAGTGAGAAACTAGCAACACTTGTATGAAAGAATGACTTTTCCTAAATTTAACCAAAAGAGACTTTTTCAAGTTTTAACAAAATAGTGTTTGAGTTAGAATAAATAAATGCTTATTTTACAGTTTTGTCCACCTGAGTTTGCATTTTGTACATTTTAAATCTCTTCCACTGTGTGAGATTTAAACTAGAAATTCTCTCAAGATACAGTGTTCAAAGAGTAAATTTTCATATATAGCTTTATATTCTAGGAGATATTTTTAAACAATAACACACTGAAAAGGTAACCAAATTGTGGGCAGAATTTCGAGTAAAAAAGTCTTATAAAAGGTGGCTTCATCAGGCAGGATGACAATCTACATTCTTATGAATAGAGATGACGTATGAAAAGATTTAGGATATTTTCATAAAATATAGTTTACCTATTGGGTCAGTTGCTCAGTCTTGCCTGACTCCTTTCGACTCCATGTACCATAGCCTTCTGGCTACTCTGTCCATGGGATTCTGCAGGCAAGAATACTGGAGCAATTTGCCATTTCCTCCTCCAAGAGATCTTCCCGACCCAGTTATCAAAAGCGTGTCTCTTATGTCTCCTGCACTGGCAGGCGGGTTCCACCTGGTTCCAGCCCAGTTTACTTATAGTTAGGTAATTTAAAATAAGTTGTAATTAACACTCAGCTGATTTAGGAAATTCTTACAAATGTGTGACTTTTACACTTCACAAAAGTGCATAAAGTAGATTTAAACCTTCCAGAAATATAGTAAAATAAAGAGAACCATAGTTAATGATCTTTCATTTGTGAATGGGCAGTAGCATCTTAAGCAAAAATTCTATCCATACAAGAAAATAGTATTTCAAGTTGTAATTCAAACAAGTGCAACACTTAACTGATGATTCATGGTCATATCCCAAATAGCCTAGCAACTCATTCTCTAGCCTGTACCTCTAAAGCCCTGATTATGGATGGCATTATAGACCCACTGTAGAAACCATCAGACTGCTAAACTAGCCAAGTGATTTGGTCTCAGTTTTTTTACAAAAGCAAAAAATATGTTTGGCACATATTCATTTAATAAGCTGATCTTTTAGGTGAACAGTGCCATTTTTCAATGAATACTTAAGAAGCACAAGGCACATACAGGCTACACCATTCAAACTGAAATGGTTTGGATAGAATCGGGGGCACAGAAAGCCACATGCGGACACTTAGTCCTGTCAGACAAATATAAAGAATAGATTAAAAGGCTATAGACAATGTTAAAAAATGATTTAGGGCTCAGATTCCTAGTGTGGATTTGGGAAGCAATTTATTGAAATATTGCCAACTGTATTGATTCTATGATATACAAGGAACGCAACACACACAAACACAAAAATCTAATAAAACTGCTTCAATAAACTAGTTTAGTTTTGACAACCAAGTCACTCATTCAGATTATTTAATTAGTTTTCTATGCTTCATTTTATATCATACATACATATGCTATGGTGGGGAGGTGACTTCTAGTTAACAACGAAGCAGGTATGTGGAATTAAAATAGTCAATAAATTGACAGGTATAGAAATCAGGGCTCCCCTGTGGTTCAGTCAATAAAGAATCTGCCTGCAATGCAGGAGACCTGGGTTCAGTCCCTGGGTTGGGAAGATCCCTCTGGAGGAGGAAGTGGCAACCCACTCCAGTATTTTTGCCTGGAGAATCTCCATGGACAGAGGAGCCTGGCGGGGTACAGTCCATGGGGTCACAAAGAGTTGGACATGACTGAGCAACTACACACAGCACATAGAAATTAGATACTGATACAAGTACAGTATTTAAGACTTAGCACCTGTAACTCATACTAACTTGGTAATAAGCAATTAATTACATAAATTATTTTTTTTAAGTTTAGGCCCAATATCTTTGAATAATGGAATATTATAATAAGGCAGCCAAGGAAAATACTCCTTTAAATAAATACTCCTTTAAATAGAAATCTCCTTCATAAAATAGAGGAACTTTAGCTGTGAGACTAAAAAAATATCATAGAGACTTCCTGAAACAAATATGAATCTCTAGTAAAATTTATATGGGAGTCTATTTTTTATTCTAAATTCTTCCTTTGGACATATGGAAATGGGGTAATTTATAAAAGCCTGATCTCATCCAGGGTTTGAAAAATTTACACAGTTCATGCTTGGAAATAGTTTACATGTATACTATTCATGTTATATTCAGTTGGTCCATAAACAATGGTATTTATTTCTAATAGAAAATTATAGTTAATATTAAAACAATAAAAATATATTTAGAATTAAAAAAAGAAGTTGAACTTAAATGGAAATATATTTTATAAATAATTAAGTTTCTTAAGTTGGGCATAATATCAAAAGTACAAAAGAACTGTATTTTACTGGCAGTATTTAAAGATCATCTGTGTGTTCTATATTTGTTAATTTTCATATATGTATACAGTAAACAATAACAGATGCCAATTAACATAATTGAATGTTCAGAAAATAAAATTAATGCCTTTATTACTCATAATGTATTCACCCAGAGGTTTCATTAGCTTCCTAATGTAATATTAACGAGGAAAATAACTAAATTATGCTGGTCCCCAAAACTGTGAACTGTAAGCTAATCATGAAATCCCTATTCTCCTTTCACTGAAGTTTCTTCTGCACAGGTTTTCTCTTAGATTCTCATTCATCGATCACAAAAGAACGATTTGGGTTACTTCAAGAATTAATTAGACGTTTGTATGAAAGCCACTAGAACAACTGTTCCCTTTGTGAGTTCATAAAGCTGTTTAATTTGCTCTTGTCTTTTCACTCAGAGAACCTGGCAAACCACAATAAAGCACAGTGTGTTCAGACCGTAAGCCAATTTTCTGCCCAAATTATTCACTTTCATTTACTAAGCTAGTTCAAAATGTGCACACACTAACACCTTTTTACCTTACTGGGGACACATCTGAGGCACTCTTCACTCAATGAAAAATGATATAAGATAATGTTTTCCCGGCCTATCCTTGAAGACCAGTTCAGTTAGTTGTAGTTTTTATTTGGAAAATTAGTTTGAGTATTTCCCTCTGGGTTTAGACAGAATTCTAACACTGATTTATCCAGTATTTAACAACTCATCCAATGTGTTTATTTCTTAGATTTCATTTAACTCAAGAAAGGTGGGCATTCTAATGTCTTTAAAGTAAAACACACAGAATACATTTCAGATTAGATTTAAACTCAAAAAATGACTGATCTTGGGATAATTCCAATGTATCCCATTATACTATAAATTTTAGGAACATAAGAATACATGTTACTAGTAAATCTGTAGTCATTGCCCAATACACTTTTTAACCAGTATGAAATCCTAAATAATGCCTACTATGACCCTTCATGAGGATGAAGTGACTTTAGAAATTGCAACCTGACACTCAAGGAGAGAAATCTAGTTCCTCACACTTGAATGTAGTAACAACATTGTCTCTGGGTCATGCCAACACCTGGGCCCATCTGTGAGATGGGCACTGTGCCACACAGAAGGTAGAATGTCAATTTCAACAGCATGTAGATGCCAATATGTGGATGTCAAAGTGATAGCGTGTGGAACTCATCAAATCGCTGATCTTTTGTAGAAAATCCTCTCAATAGCAAGCAATGCCAAATGAAGGCCAAATGCTTCATTACTAGTCTTCACAGCTGCTGACGCTTGTGGGCATTCACAACATCAAAGAATATGTCTTCCTCTAGTCCTGTTTCCAATCTGCCTGAGAGCTAGTCATTTTACATAAAGGAAAAAAAAATGATGGAATCATTTTCAGAAACAAGGACATTTTATTTATCCTGTCATGTAACAACTTCTTTAAATGTCTTAATATTTTTACTAAATGGCAGATTTAGCAATTAGTAATAATGTTGCTTTAATCATGCAGTAATAATTTATATAGTTCATGGAGGATTCCCTTGAGGATAAGATATGAATATTTTATATGTGTGTGGGTGTGTGAGAGTATGTAAAAATTTTAAGTTGTAATTAACACATTAAAGAATGTGAGCATTTAATGTTCTAGAACTGACTTACAAAGGTCAGGTATCTTGCTTAAATAAATCCAGATTCAATTCAACTTGAGTAATAATGGATATTGCTAGTACAAATACAAGTTCAATTTGTTTAGGCTAAAGATCCAGTCAAATTTCCCTTTAACTTTGATTTCCTGTTTGGGAGGCAATGTGGTTGTGGGTTTAGAGAATGAAATGAATGGCTTTGTTTTGGAAATTACATTAGGTAGAAAATTTGGTTCTTATTTGTGAAGAACAACAGTCATTTTAAGGTTTTCTTGGTCTGAGGCTTTTTTTTTTTTTTTTTAATTTCAACCATTTCTAAGCCCAAATCTCTTGCAAACAGCAGTCTCATTTCCTATATCTGAAGTTATTTATGTTTCCTCAGTAAGTAAGCTCCCCGTCAGGGGCTAAGAACATGATTCCATTGCATCCTATGGGCTACACACCAGTTACTGGATTACTGTAACTCAGCTGTAAAGAGATTCAGATTACAAAACCATCTGCTTATCTTTAATTTTCCTTATAAGGGAAGACTTTATTACTAACCAAAATAAAAATTTTTCACACAGAATTAATTGTCACAAATCAGAAAACCCACAGAGCTCTTTGTCACTAATAAACAAAAATCATGTGACAATAATCCACTTCTTTTCTGAAAATACAATATTGATATTTTATGAAATGAACAGCAAGTAGCTAAAGTTTCTGCTAAGTATACAGAATAACTAAGAACATGCAACTAAGACTAACAGCTCTGGGAACATAGAGAGGTTGTTTAAATTATTTTAAGCCTCATTTCCTCATCTGAAAATGGAAATGACCTTAAAAGAGTTGCTGAGAGAATGGAAATTGCATAATGTTTCTAAAGTATTTAATACTAAGACCAACACTTGACTGTTCTTAGTACGTGTAAGCAATTAGAATTATTAAGCCAGCAATTCACTTTAACCTGCATATATCTTTTAAAATAGTGTTTCTTTGTTTTAGAAATTAATATGTTTGCTGCAAGAGTTTTGTAAAATAGAGAAAAATTAAAATTAAAATAACCCATAATTGTATTACACTGAGATGAAAACCATTATATTTTCCCTGTGTTTCATAGTCTATGGCTCCCATTCCTGACCCTCTCCAGAAACAGCCAATCTGAATATAATCTCTTACCACTGTAAAATTTATAATTTTTATGCAGAGCAAAATGAAATTTGGATTCACTTTATGTATATGTAACTCTTTCATTTCCCAGACAATGATTTAAAGAATATCCTATATTATTTGTACAAATTAATACTTCTGTGTTACACTGTGAAACTGTGCCAAAAATATACCTTATTTGTCTCTGCATATGCATTTCTATGTATTTACAGGAAAGAAGAAATGTCAATTAAAACAATGCTATTAAATTTTGTAAAAATATATAACAAAAAATAAGACTAATGTCTAAATTCTAATTATGTTTGCATTTGGTTGAGCATGGTGCTCCTGTTGATATCATTACAGCTATTTAATGATCTCAAATTTGAGCCAAAATTTCCAGTGGCTATGGGAAAACACATTAAAAGCGCATTTGATCATTAGAATACTACAGTATGTGTGTATCAGCCTGCATGTCCCACAGGAATTGGAATGAAACAAGAGAAAATGAGTATTTTCTGTGTTTGCTTTGAAATTTTACATGCTTATCTTAGCTCAGTGTTAAATATTCAAGCCTGCAAAAATATCTCTAAGATACATTGAATCCAACTCTCAATTATTCAGTTTAATGTGAAGCAGGGATCATATGGATAATTGAAATTCATAGACGATAAAGATGTCAGACAATAGCTGCTCACTCTTCCCTCACAGCTGCATTTACAAGAGCTGCTATTAAGATTGGTTCGAGTTTCCCCAGCTCTCCATGAACTTGGACAGCTTCCAAGGGAGAAGACAAACGACAAAATGGCAGGTAGGTGGAGGCTAAAGGGATAAACCAAGGTGATCTGAACAGTCTATATGCGAATAATCAGCACTGCCTAACAGAGAGGGACCTGATGGAGAAAGTACGGGGATAACTTGTAATTAATATTTTAAAATTACTCCTCTTGACTGCTGAGAAAATGGGGATAAAAATATGCTTAATCTTACAGAACTGTGACTGATATCAACCAATAGAAAATGTTGACTAAATCTTCTTTTGATATTCATTTATTAAAAATTTAAATAATTTTTTTAAAAAAGCCTGTGGATGTATTATCATGGAGATGAAGGCAAACAGTGAGGATGGATGAAAAAGGTTTAAGTCTCCGTTTTGTCACAACTGCCTTGATGACTTTGGGAGAGTAGCTTCATGTTTTCTGCTACCACTGTTATTGTAACTACAAAATAGGTATATCAACAGTTCTTGCCTCAATGGGTGGCTGTGAGAATTAATGAGACTAGTGCATATTGTATTCCTACCTACTGCTGTATAATAAATCATTGCAAATATTGTTGCTTAAAATAAACATTTTATTTTCTCAGCATTCCCCTGAGTCTAGAATCCAGGCACAGCTTAGCTACGTCCTCTATTTTGGGTCTTCACAAAGTTGCAATAAAGGTGGCTGACAAGAGGCTTAACTAAGAAGTAATCAGCCTCCAGGTTCACTCAACCTGTTGGCAGAGTTCATTTCCTTGAGGACCCATGGCCTTTCCGTGGTCTTCAGTATGGTATGACACTGGCCTTCTGCAAATACCAACATGATTTATGAAAAACAAGACTGAAAATGTCAAATCCCTTACCTTTAATGAAACAAACAGATGCAGTTTTAGATACTGTTCTTCCTTTAGATTTTGTATAATTTTATTTGGTGACCCAACTGTATATATGTGGATAAACTGGTTACTAACAGTTGCAACAATAGTCGTATTACTCAGATGCAAACATTTGATTTGAGGCGGTTTCACTGGGGCTTTGCTTGTGGCTCATGTGGTAAAGAATCCGCCTGCAATGCGGAAGACCTGGGCTCCATCACTGGGTTAGGAAAATCCCCTGGAGAAGGGAAAGGCTACCCACTCTAGTATTCTGGCCTAGAGAATTTCATAGACTGTATAGTCCATGGGGTCACAAAGACTGAGTGACTTTCACTTTCCTTTCACTTTCATTTTGTTTGAAGTACTCTGCTTGCAAAAAAACTCATCATGTGCTTCTCTAAATAGCCCCAGTTCTAGTATGGAAAAGCTTTATTAGCCAATAGAAATTTTAAATAATGTAGAACTTGCAAAAAAAATTGAAGGCTGCCTTCAGCTGGCTGTTGTTTGGCTGCCCTCCGCATCTTGTTACATAGGTCTGTCAACAATGTCTCTTCTCTCCTTCAAACACAGTGAGGGAGAGAAAATCTCCAGAGCTAGACTGCCAACCAGTTAGCCTTTTATCATGTAATGCAGTCTTGGTAATAACATCTCATCACCTTTGCAGTGTTTTATTGCTTAGAAGTGTTAGAAAGTGAAGTCGCTCAGTGGTGTCCAACTCTTTGAGACCCCATGGGCTGTAGCCCACCGGGCTCCTCCATCCATGGGATTTTCCAGGCAAGAACACCGGAGTGGGTTGCCATTAGAAGTGTTAGGTAGTTAGAATAGAAAGCAGGAGTCCAAAATGGCGGTGGCTAAAAGACAAGGAAGGGAAAAGCCCGCGAAAATAGAACAATGGAAGGTCAAAGGAAGGTCAAAGCAAGGTATGAGGACCGGAGTGGGGACTTCAGGTAGAACAGCACTCCTGGCCAAGCCCAATTTGCATAGGGCAGGCCGAGGGGGAAGAAAAAAAACATATAAAAAGAGGAGCCACAGCGCGCGCGCTCTCTCTCTCTCTCTCTCTCCCCCTCCCCCTCCCAACCACGCGTGCATGTGCTCCGCGCTCTTTCTTTCTCTCTCTCCCGCGCGCTGGGGCGCTCTTCTCTTCGGGTTGACACATCCTCACACCTCAAAGATGGATTTTCCTGCTATTATCTAAATAAAATAGAGCTGTAACCCTAATTTCTCTAAGAGCTATAATACAGTCCATTTGAGATCTGAGAGCTATAACTCGGTCTGTCCAAGACCCAAGAGCTGTGACATGCTGAGGAGGGCTTTAATGTCCGTCACTCCAAATCTTTGTTGTGACGAGACAAAAACCGAGGAGCATACACTCGCCTGACAGAAGTAAGTTATTGGTTTTGCTCACACTCACAAGGGGGCAATTACACAAGGGCATGAACACCAGGAGGCAGGGCTGATGGGACGCCAACTTAGCTTCTGACCATCACTGACCAAGAAGAACCACACCTGAAGCCACTCATCTATGCCTTGATCTGACTTGGATGTTGAGATTTTTTGGACTTTGAGCAAATACTGTCATGACATGAGACTCTTAGAAACCTTGGGAAGAGATCAATATATTTTGCTTGTGAGAGAGATGTGAGTGATTCTGGTCCAGAAGGAGGTCTGGGATGAACAACTCTAATGGGCTTCTGGTGATTCCCAAATCCTGAAGGTCACACTTTTGTGAATTCCCTTTCCTTTGAATGTGACGAGAATCTGTGTCTTGATCCTAATCAACACAATATGGCAAAGGTGAAGGGATGTCACTCCCATAACATGACATTATATAAAACTGTCTTGCTAGTCAACTTGGTCTTCATAACCCCCACCCCCTGCAGGATGGATTAAGTCAACAGCTATGTTAAGCAATCCCCATAGTGTCTGGTAAGTATTAGTGCAGGTGCCCTTAGGAACAGGAGTTGATGTGTAGAAGCTGAGAGTGGTAACAGCCAACAAAAGCCAAGATCCTCCATCCTTTAACCATCAACCCTGACAACAAACTGTGTCAACTCGAAAGTGAATTTATCCCCAGTCGAGGCTCTAAATAAGAACATTACCAGTCCGATACCTTGGCTGCTTCCTTGTGAGATCCTAAGCAGCGATGCTATGGTTGGACTCCTGAGCCACAGAAACACTGACATAATGGATAGGTATTGTTTTAAATTGCTACATTTATGCTAATTTGCTACATGGAAATAGATAATGTTCTTGAAAGTTCTTTAAAAGTGACTTCTCATGTTAAGAAATCAATCAAGATAAGTGCTTATCTTCCTCCCCCACCACACACACACACAGAGGCTGTATAATATCAACATTCAGACAGCACATTCTAGAATGAGAACTTGAGTTAAAAACTTGGCTTTGCTATTGATTGATTGACTATTGACTGATGCCTCAACAGTGGATAGATAACTTCTCTGAGCGTTGGTTTTCCATCTGTAAGGGAAATAAAAGCAGCATGTACAACACAGAGTTGAATACAAAGACCTAGCAAGTTAATAATGTAATCACTTGAAAATTATGCACACATACAAAGACTCAACAGATTAAAATTATTACTATTATGAGTAAAAATGTATTATAGTCACTAAAATAGGTCTCCCTATAATCTGCTTTTTAAATCTACTTCTAATAAAATACTAGACAAAATTATTACTTGAAATAATTTGAAGGTACTTTAAAGAACACCAGTAGCACTTATTTTACAAGTATCAGGTAATTAAAAATCTCCAGTTCCTGTTTCAGAGAGAATTCCTTGGGAATTCACAAATTTAAAAAATGCTTACATTTTCAATATTTTAGTTATAGATCCTTTGGTATCTCTGAACTAATTGGGAATGTTACAAAAGGCATTTACTTTCCAGTGCATAGAGTTAAACTTGGTGGAAATGATATCACAATATGGTAGGTATGGACTATAAGTAATTATATTTTCAGAAAGGGGTTATTGCTTAGTTCTAATATAAGGAAACTGATAGTCGCTACTGAATACCAAGCAACTAATAGCTTTGATATGGAATACAACCCAGCATTCTATGTTTCACACTTTCCCAGTACATTTAAAGAAGTGGTACAAAATGGACATTTAATAAATATTATTGGAAGAGGTGATTTTAAGATGTTTTTTATTCTATGTTATGATTACAGAACTAATACATTAAAATATTAAAACAGTATGGGCAGATGGAATGAAGTAGAAGCTTCATTTCACTTGAATCCCACAAGTTACAGTACTTCCCACAGTTAACAACTGGTAACTTTTTGATAAGACATTTGAACATTTTCTATGTAATACATGCATATGTGTGTATTGCATATATTATATTATGTAAGGGTAGAGAAATATTTAAATAGTGTAAAGTTCTTGCATTTTGAGACAACATATGTTTGAGTTAATTTCATGTCAGATATTTTAGTTTCCTTATTCCTTTCTAATTTCTAGAGAGTATTCTTATTACAGGTATGTCACGATCTACTAATCTCAATTGATGAACATTTAGGTGATGTCAAGTAATTTCTTACTTAAATACTTCATACTGGACATCCCCTTTTGCAAATATATTAATGACAATTGTAATATTTACTGTAAGATTTAAAGATACTAACATTGTGCACAATTTTAGTTAAGAAAGATATGTGTACATGTCTAAATAAGAACTACAGTTAAATAAATGCTTAAATTTAATGTTTTTCTCTTTACCATGTTAATTTAACTCAATTTAACAAGCAATGCACTGGATAGGGTAACTTTAATGTCATTGTTCGAATTTCAATTTGTGTTTCTTTTCTGGGAAGAAGCTTTACAGCCCTGATGTATTCAATGGGCGTAGGGGGAGGGGAAGGGAGAGTGAGACCAGTTCTCCCCCAAAGGAAGGAGTGTCTCACTGATGTTTAGAATTGCTGGCTTTGGTCAGTTTTGTTATTCTTTTTATGTTTTTATTAGAAAACATTCTGCCTTATTGTCTGAAGGCAGGGCTGACTGCTCCCACAGGCGCGCAGTCCACCCGACTCCTCCCTGACCCACACACACACACACACACACACACACACACACATCTTGGCACACCACTGCGTGAAGTTTGGCTGAGAGCAAGAGAAAATGTTTGCTAATGGTTTTCTCAACACACTCTGACTGACTGTAAATACTTTTCATGAATTTGACTTTTTTTTTTACTGGAATATAATTGCTTTACAATGTTATGTTAGTTTCTGCTATAAGACAACGTGAATCAGCAGGCAGATTCTTTACTGTCTGAGACAACAGGGAAGCCTATACTGTATAAAGGATTTATCTTAAATCCAAAAATTAATTAAATAATGAACTATAAATATACTGTTTAATTCTATACATGCCTATTAAAGGACTCAACATGTTAGGTAGCCCTAAAAAGCAGTTGTTAACCTTCACAGTATTGTTACTCTGTCAAAACCCACAATTTGTCAATGAGAGGTGCCAAAGATTTATCAATCTCCATTCCTACTGGGGATGAAATTTAATTAGCAAAATTAAATTATCACCCATTACAACTAATTAATCTGTCTTTTGATGATGACGCACAATTATGTTTCTTGTCATAATGGTAAAAAAAAAAATAGCATCTTATGTGATGTTGCTAACAATCAAATTTCAATATAAAACACATTCCTACATATATTAATGGGGATTTTGCAGATAATTTCTCACATTGTAAATTTTGTAGAAAGAAATTATTTCAGTGCTGAGTAAAAGAAGCATATTTAAGTGGGGGCATTTTCACTTTATCTTGACAAATAACATTATTTCTAAGTAAAAGAGAGATAATTACATTTTTGGGTGATGGTGATGGGATAGGTGAGGGGAAGAGCAAAAGTTAAAATACCCTAAAACCTTGTCCTATTGTGAAATGTATTATAGATGTTGATCACTTTTATATGACTTGGTATAACTGACATGAACATAAATATTTATGAAATGTGTAAGTGCAAACTTTATATAACTAGAAATAATGTTCAGACTATTCAAACAAAATAAAAATGAGAATTATATTAAGATAAACAAGTCAATCTATCAAAAATAAGAAAAAAAATAGGTGGTAAGGAAGAAACACAATTTTTCAAATGGAAAATAACATAATAAACCCAAACATATAATTATTAAATAACTATCCATTATTAAATAACATTATTAAATAAATAACTAAGTTATGCATTACATAACTATAACTAAGTGAAAAAATCTTATAAAAATAAGATTTAAATTAGTATCAAATAGCAAACTAAAATCTTAGGTGTATAATTTTTAAAAGAAATAAAACAGATGACAACAAAAGTTTCAAAATTAAAGGTGGAAAATACATACAAGATAAATGCTTACAAATAGAAAGCATGAGTAGCAATATTCATAGTAATCAATCTAGAGTCAAGATAAAAATAGAAGCAATAGATATTTTATATTTATAAAGGTATTAATAGACAAGAATATATAACAGATTTTTTTAAGCATTCAACATAGCTTTGAATTATATTAATCATTATGTATTAAAATATAAAAAGAAAGTTATAAAACCACACAACTGGACATGGAACAACAGACTGGTTCCAAATAGGAAAAGGAGTATGTCAAGGCTGTATATTGTCACCCTGCTTATTTAACTTATATCAGAGTACATCATGAGAAATGCTGGGCTGGAAGAAGTACAAGCTGGAATCAAGGCTGCCCAGAAAATTATCAGTAACCTCAGATATGCAGATGACACCACACTTGTGGCAGAAAATGAAGAAGAACTAAAGAGCCTCTTGATGAAAGTGAAAGAGGAGAGGGAAAGAGTTGGCTTAAAATTCAACATTCAGAAAACTAAGATCATGGCATCTTGTCTCATCACTTCATGGGAAATAGATGGGGAAACAGCGGAAGCAGTGTCAGACTTTATTCTTTTGGGCTCCAAAATCACTGCAGATGGTGATTG
Source organism: Cervus elaphus (assembly GCF_910594005.1). Taxonomy (NCBI): domain Eukaryota; kingdom Metazoa; phylum Chordata; class Mammalia; order Artiodactyla; family Cervidae; genus Cervus; species Cervus elaphus. Next base: position 27,872,415 of record NC_057845.1, read on the forward strand.
CAGCCATGAAATTAAAAGACACTTACTCCTTGGAAGGAAAGTTAGGACCAACCTAGATAGCATATTAAAAAGCAGAGACATTACTTTGCCAACAAAGGTCCGTCTAGTCAAGGCTATGGTTTTTCCAGTGATCATGTATGGATGTGAGAGTTGGACTGTGAAGAAAGCTGAGCGCCGAAAAATTGATGCTTTGAACTGTGGTGTTGGAGAAGACTCTTGAGAGTCCCTTGGACTGCAAGGAGATCCAACCAGTCTATCCTAAAGGAGATCAGTCCTGGGTGTTCATTGGAAGGACTGATGCTGAAGCTGAAACTCCAATACTTTGGTCACCTTATGCGAAGAGTTGACTCATTGGAAAAGACCCTGATGCTGGGAGGGATTGGGGGCAGGAGGAGAAGGGGACGACGGAGGATGAGATGGCTGGATGGCATCACCGACTCAATGGACATGAATTTGAGTAAACTCCGGGAGTTCGTGATGGACAGGGAGGCCTGGTGTGCTGCGATTCATGGGGTCGCAAAGAGTCAGACACGACTGAGTGGCTGAACTGAACTGAATGGTAGAAGATAAAATTAAATGAAAGGATATAATAAATGATGAAGTAAAACTAAGTCTATGTGGCAAGAGAAAATTGAGACCTTCAAAGATGCAAGGAAACTATGAACTTAACTTTTGCACTGAAAGTTTTTATGAAAATTCGGAACTTGATTTTTATTTTCAATTTCATTGCATAGATCAGAGGGAAGTTAGAGAAACTCCAGTGTTTGCCAAGGTTTGCCAGTTTTGTGGGAAATGCTTCACAAGAGCTGAATTGTGAAGAACTACACTTAAGAGTGAATTATACATATTCCTTGACCTTGCAAGAAATCTGGAGCAAAATATTATTTTTCAAACTTACTACAGAATTAAGAAATGTATTTCATGAGATTTCATGATTACAAGCTAAAGAAGAATGTCCTAAATTTGTTTAAACCAAATGAACACTACCAAGATAATTCAGAAAAACTTCAAGAATATAAATTGATTTAAAATTTTTCTGACCTGTTACTAACCATGAATATATGGTAAAAAAAAATTAATACTTTCCTAAAGAAACATCTTTATTCCTGGCTTCAAAGAATTTCCACAAAAAAATTTAAATAAATTCAAGGAAATGGTTCTAAGATTAAACACACACATGCATGGCACCATGATTGAAAATGAACAGAAACCTCAGATATTTAAATTACCAGATAATATTTCAATATCTTTTCAGAAATAAAAAATAATGAAAATATGAGCAAGCAGCATAGAAAAATAATTTCCAAAAAGTTTATTTTAAAACCCACATAGAATGTCTATAATTTTTTTAAAAAGGCCTTGAAGTCAAAAGCCCATTGAAAACAGAAAGCAGAAGAAATAAGCACCAAAGGAAAATAACTATTATACATTATCCAAAGTACAATACAAAAGATAAAGATCTGAAAAACATTAACATATGACAACAGACAGGAAAGTCAGAGTAAAGAAGTGTACAGTAAGCCCATCTGGAGTTCTGAACCAAGAAGAAATAGAAATTTGTACTGATGTACTATTTAAAACTGAAAGAGCTTAAAAAACTTCAGAATTATAAAAAATGCCAACAGTACAAGTTTTCAATTAATAAAAAATTCCCCAAACATAGCTATATCATGGTGTTGACACCACAGCACACTTAAAAACCATAAAATTCTTAATTTTGTCTAAGACAAAAGACAGATTACTTTCAAAGTAAGATTGTGATGATCAATTTCATAGCAGCAGGAAAGGAAGTCAGATGAAACTGGAATCACATTTTCAATTTGCTAACAGTATATCTGTATCAAGCTAGAATTATATACTCTTTGGAGGTAACTATCAAGAATGAGGAACAATAAAAGAGGGATTTTTATAACATAAACTGCAGGTTTTATGGAAATAATCCATTAGTAAAAAAAAAGGGAAACAAACAAACAAAAAAAACCATACTATGAAGAGGAATATTGTCAATACTCTGCAATGTAGTGGAATGAAATCTAAAATACGCAGTGCTTCCAGTCAGAAAAAAAACATGGTTATCAATTTAGCACAGATTGTGTTTCAAACAACCCCCAAATTCCAGCAGCTTAAAATGAAGTTTATTTCTTGTCTTGACATATTAACCACTAGCTGGACAGAGGTTTTGTCCTCCTCATGACTAAACAGCCTTTGGAACACTCACCTCTCCAAATCACAAGCAAAGAGATCTCTCAGGGCATTCCTTGTCATTAAGTGGTCTGGTCTAGAAAAGGAACATATTATTTGCATTCTCAGCTCGTTGGTCAGTGCTAACTTCTGAGCCTACTCATCTCTAAGAGATTATGCAATGTCACCATGTGCTTAGAGGGAGAAATAAGCTGACATCTTGGAAAACTGCATTAGTGACTACCACATATGGACAGGTAACATATTTAACAGGAGGAATGTCAAAGAACAAAGAAACAGATGTCGGTGCATGTGTAGATGTGCTAGTAAGTGCTGGTGGAAATTTTGTTATAATTGTTTCATGTGAAACAAGATTACCATCTGAGACCAAAAAAAATGGGTATGAGGCATTGGATAAGAGAGGTGAACATATGACACAGAACAGAAAATTGGGGTAAATGAGCTAGAAAAACACATTTCCAGTCAGCATAAAGTATCAACATGACATTAAAAACCATTACTTAAATGGGGCACAATTAACTGGATTGTGTGCTTCTCCAAGTCACATTCAACTGGTACAAGGAGGAGGAAAGTTGCATTTAATAAGGCTACATTTTTTCCAACATTTTATGCAAGGAAGAAAGAGGCAAATGAGTTGACAGTGATGTTTTTAAAAAATTGATTTTGGGGGGATTTCCCTGGTTGTCCAGTGTTTAAGACTTTGCTCTTCCACTGCATTGGGTGTGAGTTCTATCCGTGGTTGGGGAACTTCCATATGTCACACGGTACAGACAATTTTTTTAAAATTGAAGTATAGTTGATGTATAATGTTGTGTTAATTTCTCAGTGTATGTATTTTTAATGATAAACCACAGAATTTAACCTATGCAAAGAGGGGAGAAATGTATGAGGGTGAGATGTTTGAAGTTGAGGTTATTGAGTTAGTTACTGGTAAAGACTGGAAGATAGATGTCGAGTCCAGTACAAGCAAAATCTTTGGGGGAGAAGAATTCAAGTAATTGAGAGGACAGTGTATTAGAAGAGTCCCTTAGTTATGCTGATACCATAATAACTAAAAATAGAGATTGGGTAGAATAAGAGCGACTGATAGTGAGAATGGGCTAAAAGAATTAAGAGATAACTGATAAAGAAGTGGCAGCTAATTTGAATCCATACAACACAAAGATATGGGAAGGAATTGCTTTAAAAGTGTCAAAGAATAGCAAAGATCACCTCCAAGCTTAGAGATAAGAGTGGTGTAGGACTGAAAACCAGCATGATCCATTTTAGTGACCTCAGCAAATATCCAGGTTTCAACTACAGCTAGAAGCTGAAATGATCTGTCAGAGAAGCAGTTGAGTTTATAAAGAATATTGGCAATAATGGAAAATAACTGTCAGAGACCAGTGGTAAAGAAATCCTGAAGTTGGAAATGAGTGGGAGATGGAGGCTGATTACGAAAACATGAAGACATATGACATTTAGAGTGAAAAAATAAAGGGGGCATAGAATCTGGGTGCTAACTGGCTATAAGAGGAATAAAAGATATAATTAGATTAGTTCTGCTATGTGGTGGCAGGTAGTTCAGTTCAGTTCAGTCGCTCAGTAGTGTCCGACTCTTTGAGACCCCATGTAATGGGGAAAACCAGGCTTAACTGTCCATCACCAACACTCAGAGCTTACTCAAACTCATGCCCATCAAGTCGGTGATGCCATCCAACCATCTCATCTTCTGTTGTCCCCTTCTCCTCCAACCTTCAATCTTTCCTAGCTTCAGGGTCTTTTCAAAGGAGTCAGTTCTTCACATCAAGTGGCCAGAGTATTGGAGTTTCAGCTTCAGCATCAGTCCTTCCAACAAATACTCAGGACTGATTTCTAGAGGATGAACTAGTTGGATCTCCTTGTTGTCCAAGGGACTCTCAAGAGTCTTCTCCAACACCACAGTTCAAAAGTATCAATTCTTCTGTGCTCAGATTGCTTTTTACTCCAACTCTCACATCCATACATGACCACTGGAAAAATCATAGCTTTGACTAGATGGGACCTTTATTAGGCAAAGTAATATCTCTGCTTTTTAATATGCTGTCTAGGTTAGTCAAAGCTTTTCTTCCAAGGAGAAATTGTCTTTTAATTTCATTATTGCAGTCACCATCTGCGGTGATTTTGGAGCCCCCCAAAATAAAGTCTCTCACTATTTCCACTGTTTCCCCATCTATTTGCCATGAAGTGATGAGACCAGATGCCATGATCTTAGTTTTCTGAATGTTGAGTTTTAAGCCAACTTTTTCGTTCTCCTCTTTCACTTTCATCAAGAGGCTCTTCAGTTCTTTGCTTTCTGCCTTAAGGGTAGTGTCATCTGCGTATCTGAGGCTATTGATATAGCCTGGCAATCTTGATTCTGGCTTGTGCTTCATCCAGCTCGGCATTTTACATGATGTACTCTGCATATAAGTTAAATAATCAGGGTGACAATATACAGCCTTAACACACTCCTTTCCCAATTTGGAACCAGTCTGCTGTTCCATTTCCAGTACTGGCTGTTGTTTCTTGACCTGCATACAGATTTCTCAGGAGGCAGATAAGGTGGTCTGGTATTCCCATCTCTTGAAGAATATTCTACAGTTGGTGGTGATCCACACAGTCAAAGGCTTTGGTGTAGTTAATAAAGCAGAAGTAGATGTTTTTCTGGAACTCTCTTGGTTTTTCAATGACCCATTGGATGTTGGCAATTGATCTCTGGTTCCTCTGCCTTTTCTAAATCCAACTTGAACATCTGGAATTTCATGGTTCATGTACTGTTGAAGTCTGGCTTGGAGAATTTTGACCATTACTTCACCAGCATGTGAAATGGGTGCAATTGTGCAGTAGTTTGAAAATTCTTTGGCATTGCCCTTCTTTGGGATTGGAATGAAAACTGACCTTTTCCAGTCCTGTGGCTACTGCTGAATTTTCCAAATTTGCTGGCATATTGAGTGCAGCACTTTCACAGCATCATCTTTTGAAGTAGCTTAACTGGAATTCCATGGCCTCCACTAGCTTTGTTCATAGTAATGCTTCCTAAGGCCCACTTGAATTCGCATTCCAGGATGTCTGGCTCTAGGTGAGTGATCACACCATTGTAGTTATCTGGGTCATGAAGATCTTTTTTGTATAGTTCTTCTCTGTATTCTTGCCCCTTTTTCTCAATATCTTCTGCTTCTGTTAGGTCCATACCATTTCTGTCCTTTATTGTGCCCATCTTTGCATGAAATGTTCCCTTGGTATCTCTAATTTTCTTGAAGAGATCTCTAGTCTTTCCCATTCCATTGTTTTCCTCTATTTCTTTGCACTGATCACTGAGAAAGGCTTTCTTATCTCTCCTTGCTATTCTTTGGAACTCTGCATTCAAATGAGTATATCTTTCCTTTTCTCCTTTGCCTTTAGTTTCTCTTCTTTTCTCATTTATTTTTAAGGCTTCCTAAGACAACCATTTTAGCTTTTTGCATTTCTTTTTGTTGGAGATGGTCTTAATACCTACCTCCTATGCAATGTCATGAACCTCCAGCCATAGTTTTTCAGGCACTCTGTCTATCAGATCTAATCTTTGAATCTATCTGTCACTTCCATTGTATAATCATAAGGGATTTAATATAGGTCATACCTGAATGGTCTAGTGGTTTTCCCTACTTTCTTCAATTTAAGCCTGAATTTGGCAATAAGGAGTTCATGATCTGAGCCACAGTCAGCTCCCAGTCTTGTTTATCCTGACTATATAGAGCTTCTCCTCCTTTGGCTGCAAAGAATATAATCAATACGATTTTGGCATTGGCCATCTGGTGATGTCCCTGTGTAGAGTCTTCCCAAGTGTTGTGTTGTTGTGTTTGTTGTGACCAGTGCACTCTCTTGGCAATACTCTGTTAGTCTTTGCCCTGCTTCATTTTTACTCCAAGGCCAAATTTGCCTGTTACTCCAGGTATCTCTTGACTTCCTACACTTTTGCATCCAGTCCCCTAAAATGAAAAGGACATCTTTTTTGGTAGTAGTTCCAGAAGGTCCTGTAGGGCTTCATAAGACCATTCAACTTCAGCTTTTTCAGCATTACTAGTTGGGGCATAGACTTGATTTAATGTGATATTTAATGGTTTGTCTTGGAAACAGAGATCATTCTGTCATTTTTGAGATTGCATTCAAGTACTGCATTTTGGACTCTTTTGTCGACAATGAGGGTTACTCCATTTCTTCTGAGGGATTCTTGCTCACAGTAGTTGATGTAATGTTCATCTGAGTTAAAGTCACCCATTCCAGTCCGTTTTAGTACAGGTAGTACTGGCAAGGTTGGGAAGTAAGGACAAGTGCATGGTTAGAACCCCAAATCCTTTCAAAGGAAACATGGAGCCCTGGAGCCCAGGAGGACTGAGCTTCCTCTTGACACTTTCAAATAAATATAAGGAATGTCCTGAAGGGATACTGTTTTGCACAGACAATAGAAGAGACTAAGGTTATCATTCAAAATCAGGAAAAACAGATCTTCACATTACCAAGAACCGTATGTTACATTATGAAGTATCTTGATTTAATTATATCTGTGTGCCTGCTGGAAGTAAAATATGAATTTTTCCCCCTCTATTATATTGTTACAGCACACATAAATCAGTTTTACCCTAAAAGTATTTTAAAATTCCTACTGAGGGGCTTTTATAATCTACGCATTTAGCAGAACATGAACCAATCAAAGAAAATGTAATTTTCTTCTTTAAAAGTAAATCTCTGCTTCAGGCACTGAATATTCTGCTTGAGTTTCCATCCAATAAATAATAAACTAATACTATATCTTCAATTAAGCAGACATATTCCTAAAGGGCATTTAACATAGATAACATCACTCTACAGAAACTTACTTTGTATGGATGAAAAAAAAATTTAATGTACTAATTCTCATACCTGAATCTCTACCATTTTTAGCTTGAAAATTGACTCAACTAATATATTTCTTGAAAAAAAGTTTAAAAGCACAACGTTTGAAAAATGGCAGTGACTGCCTAACATGAAACATGAATACCAGCATACGATTGCCAATAAAGATATAAGCTTTTTTCCACTTTCCGCTCTCACTAATTTTAACCTAGCTGGCTAAGTCACTAAAAAATGGCTCACAGAAGGTGTGAATTAGTGGAGACAGATCATTGCTATAATTCTACTTCCGAGGTTCCTAGGATCATATATCAAATTGATCCAGCAACAGTCAATATGAGAATAAATGGACTTTTTCTTCATCATTTGTACATAAAACTCTATTACTCCCTTTAATGTCAACTACCAATTTAAGAAAAGTATACCTCTCAAAAATGGCTTACCTTTTCTTATACCCATGTACACACACACACACACCCCAAAATATACAAGATTATTGCAAATGGTTCTTTTTAAATATTAAGAATAAAAATAGAACTAGGTTATGATTTATTGCTACATGAGCTAATTACATCTCTTATATTTCTTTTATTTTTAAGATTTTTAAAGAATATAGAGATACTTCAAAAAGTTTATGAAGTTAGTCAATGAAAAAGTTGGAAATAAAATCAACCAAGTCACATAATTCTGAGTTCAGATTGGCTTCAGATTGCAGCAGTGTGGTTGTCTTGAAGGAAGTGAGTCAGGAAATTAAGAATCAAAGTTATGATCTTTTTCCAAAAGATATTCACTACACTAGCTTTGCTTTTCTCTGTTTCATACAAAATTATAAAAACTTTACCTTGAATTCTAATTTAATTATACTAATTCAATGTGTACTATTGAAACCAATTAAATTTATCCCTTTGAAGCAGTGTTGGCTTTCTATTATTCTTTTATCTTATTAACAACAAACCTCTTAAAATACAGAAAATTCCAGCCACCTGAAAATGGCTGCTGAAAAACATCAAAGTGATTTTGGGGGGATTGAGTCTAATAAGAAGAGAATACACTTTGAAATACAATCCACTCCAGTATTCTTGCATGGAGAATCCCATGAACAGAGTAGCCTGGTTTTCTACAGTCTATAGAGTCTGTCACACAGAGACAGACATGACTGAAGCGATTCAGCCCACACGTAAAAGTCTTTTTAACAATAAAGCACACATTGAAATATCTCATTACTAAATGTAGGAATTTGAGTAAAATATTTGGCGTAAAATGTGTAAGACATTTTGTATTGTGCTCACTATCTAAAACACTGCTGGGCCAATAATTTTATTATGGAGAATTTATTCTCTAAAATTTAAGTGTATAAGGTTGTGGCTCTTCCTCCTCTCTACTTAAAAGAAACATAGCGTCATTGAATCATTTGAGGAAATACTTAGGTTTTTTGTCACTAGAATGTTAATATGTGAGTATATATTTGTGACTTAGCAATAATTTGTATGCTTTCCTAAAATTTTCAGTTGTAAATTTGGATAGTCTTTGAAAGAAAGTTAAAGTGAAATCCCTCAGTCATGTCTGACTCTTTGTGACCCCATGGACTGTAGCCTACCAGGTTCCTCCGTCCATGGGATTTTCCAGGGAAGAATACTGGAGTGGGTTGCCATTTCCTTCTCCAGGGGATATTCCCAACCCAGGGATCGAACCTGGGTCTCCTGCTTTGTAGGCAGACGCTTTACCATCTGAGCCACCAGGGAAGTCTTTATCTTTCCCTAAAAGAGCACTGTCAGCCTTAGGCCATTCCATTTAGCCAATTTCAAGGTCTTGTACGTTTATTTCCTCCTTGTCCTGGATAATATTACTTATCTTAATTGCTAACTTGTGCTAAGAAGAATCCAGCCTATTTTAATACTAATAGGAAAGCCTGTTTTTATGCTGCGTAAGATATAAATAACAAAATCTTACTATAATAAGAGATTATATCTGGAAATTAAGCTATAACTCAATTAAAGTGACTGATTCATATAAGCAGAGAGTAAAAGGGAAAAAAGATACTCATGGCAATAAATCACAAATAACAAATTAGATCTACACATTTGTATTTTTTTTTCTCATCAGCTCAAATTCAAATGAGTAAGACAACATCATGATATCTGCAATTGTTTTAGCTAAACTGATCTTTTCAAATGAAGCAGAGATGAGGAAAATAGCACCTAGATAATCTGCCTGCTCATTAAGTTTCTCTCTCAAAGCTGTGCTTCCTTATACTCTGACATTACAAGAGATACTTGGATTGAAATTACATAAAGTCATCACTGCCTTCTAGTGTTTTAAGTGAGGAGTTGATAGATATTTATCTTTTTTGAAAAGCTGATTCCTCCTTAGAGAATGAAAAATATCACAGATAAACATATTGTCTCCAAAAGGATACTGGATTCATTTCTTTAGGGAGAGAACCAACAAATCTAGTGGCAGAAAAGCGCTGCAAGTAGAGGAAGGAAGAGGTAAATGTCCAGCAAACCAGCAAAATAAAAGGTCTCTCGATTTACATGTATTTCCCATCCTGATTCATGTCAATGTATGGCAAAAACCACTACAATATTGTAAAGTAATTAGCCTCCAACTAATAAAAATAAACGTAAAAAAAATAAAATAAAAAAAATAAAAGGTCTGTCGAGCTCTCAGCGTGGTCCCTGTGGTTTGCTTGATTCTGATTACTCAACTAGCTCTATCTGGTAGTAGGCAAGTGACATTGTTAGGCAGATAGGTGGACTAGGGCTATTCTCAAGTTAGTGACTAAGAAAAATGACTCAGCATGACATATAATTCACACTATATACTAAAAGTTTACAAGCGTTTATTCAAAAACATATATTATAAAAAATGAATAACAAATTGAGTGGATAAATGAATGGATGGGTAGATGGATCAATTTACCATCTGTTCTGAAGTATAACAATCCTAATGAAAGAATCACACCAACTAAAGGACTTTAATGTGGAAAACAAATACAAAGAACAAAAAACTGTCCAAAATATAGTGTGACAAATACTGTAAAATTACACACTACATATATTAATAATAAAACTTTTAAGAATCTCATGGATGATTAAATGCAAACTTCATGAAAAGTTCATGAGAAGGAAACATAACCAAGAAACAGGCAATTTCAATCAGAAATACAAAAGTATGTACTTATCAACATGCTAACACTTTATTAATTTCTAAAAGTTTGAAACAATTGTGTCTAATTTTCTGGAGGGAGGTCTTATTGCAATATTATCACCCCTTTGTAAAAACCAAATTGGTAATACCATAGAAGAGATAACTATGTACTCATCCCATTCAGTTGCAAAATGTCTATCATAACAAAATTATCCAAAATATTTTTAAATGAAGACATTCATTGCCATATTAAGTATCAAAAATTAGGATTCGCTTACATTCCCATCAATTAGGAAACAATTAATTATTCATACTAGTTTCTCTCAAGAGAACACTATTCAGCTAATGAAATATAGGGATTTTTGAAGCTGATGTGGCACAAAAATATTCTATAACACAGTTTAAATAGAAAATAGTATTCCAGAGTATATAGATTCTGATTACAACTTTTAAAAACTATTAATGGTAATAAACAATGGAGAACATGCATCAAAATTGTAATAGCAGGTGTGATTAGTTACTGAAGACATGATTTACTTTGTCATTCATAATTTTCCATGAACTTATTCTGCTTTTATTAGTAGTAAAATAAACAATCACAGGCAAATGGATAGGTAATGGAAGCAAGTCCATCTCTTTTAATTTGGTTTTCTTTTTTCTAACATATAGGTAAACATAAGACAGATTAAAGTTTAATCAGAAGTGAATTTTAGATTATTTTTAATGTGGTTTAGTTCTTCCAAACTATGTTTCAGTTGGGAAAATCTAGAAGGTCAATTGTCAGTTTTGTCTGCATTTCCCTCCTGAATTATTTTCCATCTAGTTAACAAAGAGGTGGATTTGTAGCTAAACTACCATCAAGTTACTTAATTCAGTCTGAATGTATTCCTAAAGGAAAACACTACTAACAGAAAGAATTGCTGGCACGATCAAAATTTTTTGAGGAATTAAAGTGTTTAGCAGGCACCAAGGACATTAATAATTTATAAAGTAAGTCAGCACATAAAGCAGAAAGAGTTGACTTTCAATCACTGTAGAATAAATCAAGAAACCTGCTGAGGAGATGTTAAGAGTGCCAATAAGCTTCAAAATAATAGGCTTTTTTTTTTTTTTTAACTCTCTAAACAACTGCCATATTTGATCACAAAATGAAAATTTAAGAAAGGTCTATATATTTAGAACATATCCTTCTGTTCATAACATCAATCATGGACTATGTACAAAGTCTAATCATATTCTTTTTCAAAGCAAGAACATTATATGGTATTTATTAATAAGATTTCTTATTACTAAGATGATTACATATCTATTTATAGGTAGGGCAAGAAATGTAACAGAATCTAAAATGAAGAGATAATTTTGCATGAATAAATGCATTTATAAAGAATACCAGTGGCTCAAAATTGAAAAGTATTAATAAAATTGATAGTGAAGGACAGGGAAGCCTGGTGTGCTGCAGTTCATGGGGTTGCAGAGTCAGACACGCTTTAGTGACTGAACAACAACAATAAAATTGATGACTATTTTGGCGCCTGAAAATAAACTATAATATGGAAATTCCCTCGATTCCATGATAATTACTAAACAACACGGCACAAGCATAATGGACTGCCCTACCTAGCAACTGAGCATGAGATCTGGGCCATCAACACTTCTCTGACAACCCCCAACCCTGAAGTGCCGTGAAAACAGAAGCAGTCTCAAGCAAGGCGTGCATCCACACTTCAGTGTTCTTTTGAAGGAAGCAATGAGACATCTTGGATCCTCTTAAAGTCTTCTTCTAAAGGCATATCCACCAGGAAAACAAATGCTAAAATTACCTTAAGTCCATGGTTGCGGCCTCAGAGAAAGCCCAAGATAGGGGCTGCTACTTATTCAAATACATATCTTCCTTTCATAATTATTGAACTCTCAGTTTTCAGCTGACTGGGCGACTACAAAAAAGACTCATTTTCTGGAACTAAGTGCTGGCCAGTGGGATCAGTGTAATATAAGTGGAAATGACAGGTGTCAGCCTCCGCTAACATTCTTTGAAAGATGCTTGTATTTGCCTTTGATCTATTCTCACCTTTCCTCTCCCTGTCCTGCTGCTTGGAACATAAATGCTGCTATTTTAGACAAGGATGCTAAGGGCCACCCCAGAGATGAAGGAACTTAGTGAAAACGGACCTGGATTCCTGAATAGTTTGTGTAACTGAGCCAACTTACTAACAGTTAATATATTTCTAGCCATTCACACTTGCTCCTTGGAAGGAAAGATATGACAAACCTAGACAGTACATTAAAAAGCAGAGACATCACTTTGCCAACAAAGATCTGTATAGTCAATGCTATGGTTTTTCCAGTAGTCACATACAGATGTGAGAGTTGGACCATAAAGAAGGTTGGAGTGCCAAAGAATTGATGCTTTCAAATTGTGAGGCTGGAGAAGACTCTTTAGAGTCCCTTGGACTGCAAGGAGATCAAACCAGTCAATCCTAAGGAAATCAACCCTGAATATTCATTGGAAGGACTGATGCCAAAACTCCAATACTTTGGCCACTTGATGTGAAGAGCTGAAAAGAAAAGCGTCATTAGAAAAGACCCTGTGGTTGGGAAAGGTTGAGGGTAGAAAGATAAGAGGGCAACAGAGGGTGAGGTGGTTGAATGTCATCAACGACTCACCGGACATGAGTTTGACCAAACTTCAGGAGATAGTGAAGGACAAGGGAGCCTGGTGCACTGCAGTTTAAGGGGTTGCAAAGAGTCAGACATGGCTTAGCAATTGAAGAACGACAAAGAAAAATTTAAGTTACTTGTACGGCTTTACATTTCTGTTGGGCAGAGCTCATAAGTTACAAAGCAGACTAACATCTGAACCCATGCCTCTCAGCTACAACATTTCTTTGTCAGATCAAACAACCCATCCTGTGCAGCACAGGGAACAGTTGGATTATGCTGGTAGATGTCATCAGGACTGAAATTAGCAACATAAAATGTATGTCTGCATCTAAAAGACTCCGAGTGAGTGAATGTGAATAATTTTAAGAATATGTATATTTGCAGAACAACCTCAGTTGGAATAGACAGAAAATAGAATCTTGAAGGATAAAATTTCCAAACTGATAAAATTTTAAGTAATAACAATGTTCGTGTGGAATGAATGGGCATGGTTTGCTCAAGTAAGACAGGAGAAGAAGATGCTAAGAGATGATGTGATCAAGGGATTTATAAAGTCCCAGGTTAATCTGTTTTTTTTTTTTTTTTAGTAACTTAACTCTGATAATAATCTATAAATAACTTCCTCTTTTCCATTTTTATTTTTATTGTATTAAGAACACAACGTGAGATCTACCTTCAATGAATTTTTAAGTATATAATACAGTATTGTTGACTATGGGTACAGTTCAGCTGAGTGCAGTTGCTCAGTCAACTCTTTGAGACCCCATGGACTGCAGCGTGCCAGGCTTCGCTGCCCATCACCAACTCCTAGAGCTTACTCAAACTCACGTTCATCGAGTCAGTGATGCCATCCAACCATTTCACCCTCTGTCGTCCTCTTCTCCTCCTGCCTTCAATCTTTCCCAGCATCAGGGTCTTTTCCAATGAGTCACTTCTTTGCCTCAGGTGACCAAAGTTTTGGAGTTTCAGCTCCAGCATCAGTCCTTCCAATGAATATTCAGGACTGATCTCCTTTAGGATTGACTGATTTGATCTCCTTGCAGTCCAAGGGACTCTCAAGAGTCTTCTCCAACACCACAGTTCAAAAGCTTCAATTCTTTGGCACTCAGCTTTCTTTACAGTCCAACTCTGACATCCATATGTGACTACTGGAAAAAACGTAGCTTTTAACTAGATGGACCTTTATTGGCAAAGTGATGTCTCTGCTTTTTAATATGCTGTCTAGGTTGGTCATAGCTTTTCTTTAAAGGAGCAAGTGTCTTTTAATTTCATTGCTGCAGTCACCATCTACAGTGATTTTGGAGCCCCCCAAAATAAAGCATCAGTACGAACAAAGCTAGTGGAGGTGATGGAATTACAGTTGAGCTATTTCAAATGCTAAAAGATGATGCTGTGAAAGTGCTGCACTCAATATGCTAGCAAATTTGGAAAACTCAGTAGTGGCCATAGGACTGGAAAAGTCAGTTTTCATTCCATTCCCAAAGAAAGGCAATACCAAAGAATGTTCAAACCACCACACAATTGCACTCATCTCACATGATAGCAAAGTAATGCTCAAAATTCTCCAAGCCAGGCTTCAACAGTACATAAACTATGAACTTCCAGATGTTCAAGCTGGATTTAGAAAAGGCAGAGGAACTAGAGATCAAATTGCCAACAAAAAACCAGAAGAGTTCTGGGAAAACATCTAACTCTGCTTTATTGACTATACCAAAGCCTTTGGCTGTGTGTACCACAACAAACTGTGGAAAATTCTTCAAGAGATAGGAAAACTAGACCACCTTACCTGACTCCTGAAAAATCTGTATTCAGGTCAAGTAATAGTTAGAACTGAACATGGAACAATAGAGTGGTTCTAAATTGGGAAAGGAGTAAGTCAAGACTGTATATTGTCACCCTGCTTATTTAACTTATATGCAGAGTACATCATGCAAAATGCTGAGCTGAATGAAGCACAAGCTGGAATCAAGATTGCTGGGAGAAATATCAATAACCTCAGATATGCAGATGACACCACCCTTATGGCAGAAAGTGAAGAAGAACTAAAGAGCTTCTTGATGGAAGCAAAAGGGGAGAGTGAAAAAGATGACTTAAAACTCAACATTCAGAAAACTAAGATCATGGCATCCGGTCCCATCACTTCATGGCAAATAGATGAGGAAACAATGGAAATAGTCAGAGACTATGGGTACAAATGTTGTATAACAGATCTCTAGAGCTTATCTTCTTAAATTGAAATTTTAGGCTCATTGATTGATAAATCCCCATTTCCTTCTTTCCCTCAACAACCACCATTCCATTCTTTGATTCTATAAATTTATATTAGAAGCCTAATATAAATGGAATCATGTAGTATTAATCTTTCTGCAACTGGCTTATTTCATTTAGCATTATGTCTCAAGTTTCATCCATGTTTTTGTATATTGTAGAATCTTCTTCGTGTTTAGAGTTGAGTAATATCCCATTGTACGGATATACTACATTGTCTCTATCCAGTCTCACTGTTTCCTATTTTTTTCAAGTTTAATGCTTATGCTAAATCTTTTCTGACTGATTGAAGTCCACTGCTTCTCTCAGGTGACCCCTGCATACCAAGCTACTTCCCTGGAACCCAAAACCCATTTTCTCCTCTTCCCACTTAGTCCTTGCGTGCTAAGTCACTTCAGTCACATCCGACTCTTTTGCGACGCTATGGACTGTAGCCCATCAGGCTCCTCTGTCCATGGGATTCTCCAGGCAAGAATACTGGAGTGGGAAACCATTTTCTTCTCCAGTGGATTTTCTTGACCCAGGGATCCAACCCACATCTCTGATATCTCCTGCACTGGCAGGCCGATTCTTTACCACCACCTGAGAAGACTCCTCAGCCCTCAGGTATTGATTATACAATTAGTGTTCACACAAACCTAAGAAAAATGTATTATATTATTATCTCTATTTTAAATATGGGGAAACCAACACAAAAAGACTAAAAAAAATTCATCTAAGTTCACACATCTAGGAAAGTAGGAGAGCTAGATTTCAATCCAAGTAAAGTGGCTTCAACTTTAAGCACTTAATATTCTATGGTCTATTGTCTCTGACATAGTAGCCAACTATTAATTACTTTTCAGCATCCATCCCATATTTTAATTGTTTTACCAAAAATTCAAATATATTTTGGAATCCCTGTTGACCTTAGATAGCTGGGTCCACTCTTCAGGAGCCCACTCTTAAAGTGCCTACTCTTGGCTTCTGACCTCAATGATTCTTCCAACATTGGCTGTGTGGCCTAAGGCAGGTCAACTAGGATGGTTCTCTGGAATTTTCCTGGGAACAAAGTGACAGTGTATTCCTTTGCTTACATATTAGAAGGCATATAATCCTAGGAGCCTAACATCAAGAAAAACAGAGCCCATAAAAACAAATAAAAGGCTAATGTAAAATTCTAGGGAGTCCAAAATCCATGTAGAGTGTCCAAACTTGGAAACATCTTAAAAGTCTGATCTATAACATACATTATCTCCATCTTAGAATAGAATGCATTGTTTTAAAATCTTAATTGCAATTAATTCCTTGCAAATAAGAATAATTTGTCTCTCTTCTTAAATATAACTTTTGATCCAAAGTGTGAATACAACTTTTAATCTAATGTATATCTAATAAACATTTTAAATAATCTTCAAACTCTTAATATAATGTCAAAAAGTTATTTTATTAATATCTACAGTAGAAAAATTTGAATTATCCATATTTTGTACACAAATAATGTTTCTAAAAAAATGGAAGATTATCTAAGAAAAACTACTTTATCATTATGATTTTAAATAATTCATCACAATAAAAAGAGCCAAGCAGTATTTAGCATGTATATTGTTATTAATAATACCACTGCTCTTAATTTTTATTTGAAAAACTTTAATTTTTAAAAATTGATTTGATCTCTTATGAATTAACACAGAAATACATATTTTTGGATACATGAGCTTTATGCCAATATATAGAAGTGGAACAGTAAAGGGCATCTTTGAATAATGAAATTATTTTAAGCCTTTCTTTGTGATAAAACTAGATGACAAATTTACCTAATTTATGAAAACAATAGAAGATTTAGTATATTTTACTCACTGCTATGATAGAATGTTATGTACATTACAGCTAGAAAGTCAATACTTTTCTTCTGTTATTGAAATTCTTGGCCCAAAGAGGGGTTTGATAAAGAGAAATGGATAGTTTTTCAGCAAATATTTTTATTTTGGACAGTTGTACCATTTTGCAGGTTACACCTACAATTATATTTATTTAACTCTTTTCCTGACCATAAATAAAGTGGCTCTTATCAAGCTGTAAGCCATATCTCCTTTTTGTATTGTTATATTTTGAAAACTTATTTTTTTTAATATAGGCAAAACATTAGTAATTTACATGACATATTCAAAGGTGCAAGGTGAAAGTTATGAACTTTCAAATTGAAGCACACACACAATCTTATTTCCATCTCTTGGTACTAGTGCTGCTGCTAATTCTACTAAATACACACACACACAGTATTGGGATTAATTTATAATAATTATATATTTATGCTATGCATCATGTATTGTGCTATGCTTTCTTTTTCACACACCAATCCATGTGGGAAACGTGCCACAGTTTAAAAATTTCTCATTCTACATTATTATTAGATGGCTAGACAACAGTGCATTGCAATGGAATGACTATATTTAAGTATTCTTCTACTGGATATTGCGAGTGCCTGTGTGCTAAGATGCGTCAGCCATGACCAACTTTTTGTGATCCTGTGAGCTGCAGCCCACCAGGCTCCCTTGTCCACGGAATTCTCCAGGCAAGAACTGGATACTAAATATTAGATACTAGATCTAAATACTAAATACTAGAGTGGGTTGCCATGCCCTCCTTCAGGGGATCTTCCTGACCCAGAGATTGAAAACTCTTGCCTTGCGCAGGCGGGCTCTTTACCACTAGCGCCACCTGGGAATCCCAATTGGATATAGGTATCTACTCAATTCTTACTAATGAAAATAACGTGAAAATACACACTTATAGAATTTATGTGTGAATCTACTATTTTTCCTTTAAACATAAGGCACAAGGTGCATTGAGCCAAATCCCCTCCAGAAAAGTTATTGAGGCGGCAGGGTATCAACAGAATAGAAAAGTGTCAATAAAAATAATCAGTTTTCTTAAGTGACTGACTTCAAGTATTTGGAAAATTTAATCATGATTAAATTATTATGATATAGGATTTTCTATTAATGCTAAGAAATATGGCCATGTTGTATTACATTACATTATATTAGAAGAAATGAGCATATAATTCTTTTAAATTTAAAGGAGATATCCTATATTATATATATAATAACAGGACAGTTTACATGAATATATGAATTACATTTATATTATAAAATAGCATATAATATATTGAAAAATAATTTAGGTATGTGACATGGCTGTGATAAGCTGGAAATTCTGCAGTTCTCAAATATATATTTTTGACTTGGTCTCAGTAAAGCATTGGCACGTTATATTCTCATTTTTGACAATGATGCCTTTGTAACTAAATAAATTTTTTCATTAATTTGTTGAATAAACAAAACAGTACCATAAGAATTTTCTAAATTTCCTGGCCATAACTGAAGCCAGTATTGGGTAATGTGTTAGTTGTGCCATAGAAAGTTAAAAGGAGTCAATCTGTCAATGGCAAACATGAAGATGTAGCAAATGTGAATTCAGTTGACCTCATACCAACCATGCTGGTCAATATCCAATAATACCAGCTGCACAAGAATTGGAAGACAGCAGGTGAAACCCATAATCCACAAATAATTTAATAGCACAGCTCATGAATATGACTATTCAGGTCTAAAATTGACTAGGTTATTAAAAGATGCCTGAAGTCTCATTGAAAATTAAAGAAGGGTCAATGATATTTTGTTGGTTAGGATGGAAGAAGATTGAGGTGTGGCACAAAGATTCTAATTGCAAGTAAAAAAATATTGTATAAATACTATCAGCAAAATACATAGCTTAGAATTTGGACAAAGATGTGTAAATACCTAACCATAGAACTTTGGGGCTGGATGCTTCTTGCAATTAATAAATTTATCACATAGAGAACCATTTATGAAAACGGTGACAATATCAATCAAAAAGCCTGAAGGAAAGTAACTTATAGACTTTGATTCCTTCTTATCTTCATGTATGGATGTGTGAGTTGGACCATTAAGAAAGCTGAGAGCAGAAGAATTGATGCTTTTGAACTGTGGTGTTGGAGAAGACTCTTGAGAGTCCCTTGGACTGCAAGGAGATCCAACCACTCCATGCTCTAGGAGATCAGTCCTGGGTGTTCATTGGAAGGACTGATGCTGAAGCTGAAACTCCAATACTTTGGTCACCTGATGCGAAGTACTGACTCATTGGAAAAGACTCTGATGCTGGGAAAGACTGAAGGCAGGAAGAGAAGGGGACAACAGAGGATGAGATGGTTGGATGGCATCACCGACTTGATGGACATGAGTTTGAGTAAGCTCTAGGAGTTGGTGATGGACAGGGAAGCCTGGTGTGCTGCAGTCCATGGGGTTGCAAAGAGTTGGACACAACTGAGCGACTGAACTGAACTATTTTCAAAGGAATAGTGTTACAGTTCTCCAAAATATTTCCCCCTAGAAAGTATATATATATTTTTTACTTTAAATGTTATTTTGTTGAAATTTTCTGAATAAAACTTTACCTTCAGATTTTGTTGAAATTTTCTGAATAAAATTTTTATATTCAGGATTTAGAAGAGTAGATGAAATAATTTACCTGTTTTACTCTAAGAAAGCACAATTTTATAGACAGCATCTCTGAATTTACTTGGTAAGTCACTTAAAATAATCAAATGCCAAATACATGCATTTGTATTTTAAAATCTTTAAAACCATTGTAGACCCTGAACAATCTTGATGAGCCAGGAAAACATATGGTAGAAAATAAACATGGACTGGACATGCGTGTTTGACTATTTTACTTCAAACGCTCATTGCTTGACATGAAAAAGTACACAATCTAAAAGATAATTATAAAATAATTTGAGAGAATATTATTTGCATCTCAAATATCTTATTTAACTTAAATATTCAGCTCAATTGTACCAGTCACAAAGAAACTATCTTTTACAAAATTTTCTGTTAACTGCTTTTTGTGTATGTTATGCAATGCATATACATTAGAAGTACATGTCCTTTTCTTTAAACTTTAGCATTACTCTATTGCAAAGCTTTAGAGAAAGAAAGAATAGTCACAAATAATTACGCTAAATGGTGTGTTTGTGTGTGTGTATTCATGTGTCTCTGTGTGGTCAGTATGTTTGCCTGTCTCGTAGATTAACTAGGAGGGAAATGAAAGGAACAGAGCTATTTCAATGCCTTTTGACATTCGGCAGTCCCAACAATTCTTTAAGGAGCACTGTCCTTGAAAGAATAAAGTGGAATGGCATAAAGAGACAGAACAAGAGAAAAAATAAACTGGGGAGTGGAAGTGGAAATGTCAAAGAATACCGGGGAATAGGAGGCAGAAAAAATGGGAGACGAAGAACTTGAGCTACCTACAAAGGTCCTATAATAGCCTTGTTTTAATAAGCCTTGTTTTAATACTAATTTCAGAATATTGTACAAAAAGAAATTCTGATATTCAGAAAACTTCCTTCATTTTAAATACATTCAATTTTCATTATCCATAATGACAAGCATCTATTTCAAGGCAATGATATAATTACTATTAAGTATAGATATGTTCCAAATTTCTACCAACACTTAATTCAAGCATGGAAACAGAGTATTTTCCAACATTGTATATCCTATCTAAAATATATCCAGCTTTATGATATTTTAAATAGGAGAATCAAAGAAACAGTGGAATTTTTCTCTCTGTGACCTAAGATAAACTAAGTATGTCAGTAGAAAATTTTTAAAGCAGCATGAAAAATAACTTGTTGCATTTAGCTTTCACATTGAGGGGTGTTAAATTGTGACAGGGAATAAATAACTATAAGCAACGTGTAGGAAAGAATATTCTAATAAAGTATAATAGGATGTGGACTCATTCTTTGATTTTTCTCATCATTCATTATACTATTGTAGTGTTACAATTATCTACTGGTCACAGGGATAGCCATTGTGTAATTATTTATCTCCTCCACACTGTGTCTAAAGGATGAAGGAAAAAATAACTTGAGCATGCTAAGGATGCTAAATAACCTGCAGCTATCAATAAATATAAGCTGGGCTTGGCAACAGAATATTTTTTATTAATTGAAAGAGGTTAAAAGTAAATTTTAGAGATATTTTCATTAAAGAGTAGAAGGAAAATAATAGCATTTTTAAAAAATAAATAATAATGTTGCATTTTGCAAAGGAAGCTAATGAAATATTATATTTATAACTTAAAACCTCAAGCTGCAGTTAACATTTCTATAAAGTTAATTTCAGCTAAAAGATTCTGTAGGCTGGAAACCCATTAATTTTGTACTGGTCACTTGTTGAGCTCCAAGAAATGCGGAAGCAAAAGGTATCTGGAAGGGAAAGAATATTGATAGTCACTGCAGCAAGCATAAATAAGAGTGCCTTGCTGAATGTGTGTGGAAAATAAAGATATTATTTACACTCAATGGCAGGCCCACAATGGTTTTCGGCAAGAGAAGTCAAAAAAGAGATGATTTATGGGCTCCTGTGAGAATTCTAGTAGAGTTCTAAGAAACTAGCCTAAAAATGAATCAGTTGGGATGAGATAATTAAACATAGATACGAAAATTCTGATTCCTTCTAACAAGAATGAAGGCCCATGCACATGCATTATGCTTCAGCAGTCCTCTATTTCAATAACATTAATTTAGGTCCATTTCCATGCAGTGTTTATTTGCTAGAAAAACAATTTTCAGCAAACTCTAGTTAAATCATGTTCCACTGACATAATTAACTACAAGGATTGAATCTTAAATCAGATAAATTTTTCAGAAATATTTAGCCATGCAGTAAATAGCAACACAAAACAATGACTTTCTTTTTAATTCATGCAAGCTTTAAAAAAAGAGAACTTTTGTGAAGAAATAAACTTTCTACAAGATATGTAAATCTCATCATCTTCAAATAACACTAAAATATTAGCATTCACTAATGTTTCTGAGCTTCCTGGCAGTCAAAGTGATAAAGGGATGATAAAGTTTTGGGGTCATGTAGCTTTCATATCACATTACAAAAAGCACATGAACTCATGTGGAGAGACAAAAAGTTTACTAATTTTAACACTAAAAATTTATCAGGCAGTTCTTTGCAAAGGGAAGATATCTCAGCATAAAATCAATGTTTGCCAAATGCTTTGCACAAAACATACTGTTTAAAAAAAAAATCAACATTGTGCTGTTATGTGATATTTCTGTTAAACCATGGTTTTTTACTATTTGAGGAACAATACAGATTTCTTTCGGAGAAGGCAATGGCACCCCACTCCAGTACTCTTGCCTGGAAAATCCCATGGACGGAGGAGCCTGGTAGGCTGCAGTCCATGGGGTCGCGAAGAGTCAGACATGACTGAGCGACTTCACTTTCACTTTTCACTTTTATACCTTGGAAAAGGAAATGGCAACCCACTCCAGTGTTCTTGCCTGGAGAATCCCAGGGATGGGGTCACACAGAGTCAGACACGACTGAAGTGACTTAGCATAGATTTCTTTAATAGCGAGATAAAGACTAAACACTCTCCTTAAAATACAGTTATAAATGTGTAATGTCAGAAAATAATATTGCAAAGGAATCTACATCAAAATACAGCTTTCAAAATATTTTTGATTTACACTGTTATCACGGGTAGTAGTTCTTTAAAGATGGCCATCAGTGAATCACACTCTAGACTATTTACATCATAATATAGATGCTTCTAATGTTGACTCTGGGCTAGTCAGGTTAGTAAATTTAGGACATCAGGAACTTTGCAGCTCTGCCTTGGTCTCACAGATCAAGGAATATTCTGGAACATTTCCTTTCAGAACTTGGCCACTATTGGGCAGAGAGAAACCAGGTGTCGGTGCTCTGGTTGTCAGTTACCCCTAATCTAGCTGTCCACTGCCAGCATTGATTGTCAGTCTTGTCAGAGAGTCATCTTGAACATCTGGTCCAGGTGAGCCTTCAGATAACTGCACTCCCATCTGACATCTGTCTGGATCTCCAGAGAGATCTCCAAGACCCACTTAGTCCAGTAAAAGCAATGAACCATGAGAAAGAAGAAACCACGGCTTTAAGGTAATAAGTTATTGGGTGACTTATTAGACAGCTAGAAATAACTGGAGAAATGTGATTCTCTATTAACACAGTAATAAGATCACACAATATCTAATAACCAGTGATTTCAAATTGTGATGAGGATATTCAAGATTTTTGTTACATTCATAATTTTCTTTGGAAATATCTGAAATTTCTATTTCTATGAAGCTAAAGTCAGATACTGCCATACAATATTCTGGTATATTGCTCCCATAAGTAATTAAGGAAATGTTAAATTTAATTAGAATTTAGAAATAAAAAATGAACCTTATTTTCCCACTGTATCCCCTGTTCATGGATACTCCTGAATTCTAAACATTACTGTAGACTCCAAATTAAGAGCTCCTAAGCTAAACCATTGCTTGAAGATGTGACAGTTCTAGAGAGGATAACTGGAGGATATTCTAGAGAGGATAACTCTTACTTATTACATAGGTTTTCTTTTTAAATAGGAAAACAATTGCAGTAAGATGTTTAATCCAAACTCTGAAGAAAACTGTAAGACTACTGTTTACAACATAAAAGCTAAAAAATATAATACACACCAATACAATGATGAATCCTTCTTGACTTTAACTGAATCAGCAGTTCAAATATTGATTTTAGAAGTAGAAAAACATTCAAAGTCCTAGATTGACACTTTTTATTTTTATCAACCTTAACTCCATCAGAGAAGGCAATGGCACCCCACTCTGGTACTCTTGCCTGGAAAATCCCATGGACAGAGGAGCCTGGTGGGCTGCAGCTCATGGGGTCGCGAAGAGTCAGACATGACTGAGCGACTTCACTTTCACTTTTCACTTTCATGCCTTGGAGAAGGAAATGGCAACCCACTCCAGTGTTCTTGCCTGGAGAATCCCAGGGAGGGGGAGCCTGGTGGTCTGCCGTCTATGGGGTCGCACAGAGTCGGACACGACTGAAGTGGCTTAGCAGCAGCAGCAGCAGCAGCATATGTCTATGCTTAGTTTTTCTAGGCTCAATTTCAAGTTTTACTGAACTATATCTTTGAAAATATTAAATGATACAGTATCTTCATTACTATCCCCATGTTTCATACTTTCCCCCCTACGAATTCTAAATGCAAGGTTACTTATAGTTAACTGTGACTGCTGACTCAACCTAGAATCTTATGAGAATGATTTAAAGGCTAGATCAGAGTCCCAGTGAAAAATAACATGATGAACCATCAATATTTTCCATGTGCATTGGAAAGGTGAGGTGTAAAACTTTTCACAGAATTCCTATTGGTCAAAAATAGGAAAATAACTGTAGCTTTGTAGGATAGTCTGAAGTCAGGGAGCCTGATTCATCCATCAAAACAGTATGGTAATGGCACAAAACTATAAATATAGATCAGTGGAAAAGGATAGAAAATCCAGAAGTAAACTGATACACCTATGGTCAATTAATCTATGACAAAAGAGACAAGAGTACACAGTGTTGGAAAGCCAGTCTCTTCAACAAATGGTGCTGGGAAAAC
This sequence comes from Cervus elaphus, assembly GCF_910594005.1. Classification (NCBI taxonomy): domain Eukaryota; kingdom Metazoa; phylum Chordata; class Mammalia; order Artiodactyla; family Cervidae; genus Cervus; species Cervus elaphus. Next base: position 27,897,069 of record NC_057845.1, read on the forward strand.
AGACCAGATATATGTTAAAAATAGATCATTCTTCAACATCATACACAAAAATAAGTGCAACAGAAATTAGCCTAAATGTGAGACTGGATATTATGAAACTCCTAGAGGAAATCATAGGCAGAACAATCTCAGACATAAATCTCAGCACTATCTTTTTTGAACCACCTCCCAGAATAATAGAAATAAAAACAAAAGTAAACAAATGGAACCTCCTTAAACTCAAAAGCTTTTGCACAGCAAGGGAAATAATAAACAAAGCAGAAAACCCACAGGTTGGGAGAAAACATTTGCAAATAATGTGACTAAAAAGGGATTAGTTTCCAACATTTACAAACAGCTCATGACATTTCATAGTATCAAAACAAACAACCCACTCAAAAAATGGGCAGAAGACCTAAATATACATTTATCCAAAGAAGACATATAGATGGCCAAGAGGCACATGAAAAGATGTTCAACATCATTAATTATTGCATGAATGTTCAGTTGTGCCTGACTCTTTATGACCCTGTGGTTTGTAGCCCACCAGACTCTTGTGTCCATGGAATTTTCCAGACAAGGGTACTGGAGTGAGTTGCCATTTCTTCCTCCAGGGAATCTTTCCAGCCCTGGGATAGAACCCACATCTCCTGTGTCTCCTGCATTGGCAGGCAGATTCTTTACCAGTGTACCATCTGGGAAGCCCTCACTACTTATTAGAGAAATGCAATTCAAAATTACAATATCACCTCACACCAGCCAGAATGGCTATCATCAAAAAATCCAGAACAATAAATTCTGGAGAGGATGTGGAGAGAAGAGAACCCTCCTACTCTGTTGGTGGGGATGTAAACTGGTACACCCACGATGGAGAAGAATATGGAGGTTCCTTAAAAAACTAAAAGTGGAGCTACTCTAGGACCCTGCAATCCACTCCTGGGCATATGTCTGGAGAAAATATGATCTGAAAGGATACAGGCAGCCCAGTGTTCATTGCAGCACTGTTTACAACAGCCAAGCTATGGAAGCAACCTAAATGTCCATAGACAGAGGATGGATAAAGTAGATGTGGTATTAAAAAAATGAAATTATGTGCCACTTGCAGCAACATAGATGGACCTAAAGAATATCATACTGAGTGAAGTAAGTCAGACAGAGAAAGAGAAATATCATATGACATTCCTAGTATGTGGAATCTGAAAAGAAAATGATACAAATGAACTTCTGTACAGAACAAAGCCAGACTGGCAGACTTGGAGAACAAACTTATGATGCCAGGGGGAAGGGTGTGGGGAAGGTATAGCTAGGGAGTTTGGGATGGACATGTACACACTGCTATATTTAATATGGATAACCAACAAGCTCCTACTGTATAGTACATGGAACTCTGCTCAATGTTATCTGGCAGCCTGGATGGGAGGAGATTTGGGAGTAAAATGGAAACGTGAATGTGTATGGCTGAGTCCCTTCACTGCTCACCTGAAACTCTCACAACATTATTTGTAATCAACTATACCCTAATACAAAATAAAAAGATTTTTAAAATATAGGAAATGAAGCCATCTTCCTCCAAAAGTTCAGGTAAGGCAAGTTTAAGATAAGTAAATTTTGCCAATAAGCAAAATACCTATAAATTCATCTACAGCCTGCTAGTCGAGACACCTTCAAATTCATAATCTTTGCAGAAGTTTATTTCAGTATCAAGTTAGATCACCAGATAAGACAAGAAACTTATTTTTTACTGCTATTCATTAGAATATTAGACAACAGAAAAAAAAATACCAGAGAGGATTTCAAGAAACCAAGAAAATATGACATCTTCAGGAAATTAATTCAAAATGTTAAAAATTATAGATGAAAGATTCAGCTTACCTGTAAGTATGTATCAGAAGCTCAGTATCTAAGGAAAAACTACAAAATAAACTGATCTCTCATGACTTTTTAAAAATATAATTTTTCTGTCAAAGAATTCAATTCATTCTCAATTTTCCCCCAATTTTCAAGTTTCTGAACTATAAACATTTTATTAAATGTTTCATTTCCACTTGACCTCAATAAAAGCAATGACCCCTTGTGTACAAAAAGAGTGAACAAAATAGATGTTGCTAGTGGATTCCTCGTGGCTCACAGGCATTCATGGAGATGTCGTGATTCAACTGCCAACTTTTGCTTTTAGCTAACATGTTGTTTATCCTTGAGAGGCTGTTATCAAGTTAATTCTCACAATCCTCAGAACAAGCTCCTGTTGCATAGTGAAAACACAGACTCTTTCTTTGGTCAGACGTAATCTCCTATAGTTTTAAGAAGTATTATTAACAAACAAACAGAAGTCATTAAATCAGTAGCTGACTTTTTATCACTGCATTTGTGTAGTCTCTTTTTCTCTCTACCCATCACTTTATCGTTTCATTTTCACTGTCTTTGTCACAGCAGTGTTCTGATGGCTTACTTAGTAACAACAGGGCTTGAAAAAACTATCATCCAGATGTGAATAACAATATCCAGCATACTCAATGATTCAGATTACCATCAATGCCATGTGGAGAAGTCACCTACGCCCTGAGTCTAGCGAAAAAGTGCTAGCAGCTCTGTATATAATCATGGTTACTACTCACAATACTGCATTTGACACGTAGATAATGCATTTTAGAAAGATAGTGATATGTTGCCCAGTGTATTTAGTAGGCAATGTTTATACTTTTAACCACCAACCATGGTTATTTTGGATAAAATATCATTAGATTTATAAATTTTCCTTTTCACAAGAAAGGCCATTCTACACCAATAATACCACAATCCCCACCATTCCCCTGGCAATGCTGAAATGTACAGGGGTTTAAACAGATGGAGTGTGCTATGGGAATGCCGTTATTTATGACCTTAAGGCATCCTTCTTTCCCTTGGGATCAAAGGTGAAGTTATTTTCCATGCTAACTCTGTCCTGAGGCAGAGTCTATCATCTCTGCCACATTTCTGCTGAATTATATGATGGTTTTGAAATGTGAGTTGATGTTCCCTTGAGATGGTGCTTTAATCAGGTTCATTTCAATAAGAAAATGAATCCTAGACTAACAAAATAAAGTGACAGTATTTTATAGGCAATAGGAGGGAAGATGCACTGAATAATACTTAACAGATCCTTAAGATAAATTTACAGTGAATGCAATTAGCCTCATCCCTCCTAAAAATAGGATGTTGCCACTCTCTTAAGAGCATTGGACATACTGTGCTTCACATGCTTCAGTGCTTTGTGTAGTTCACGTTTAATAATATATTAGTCATGCTGAGCTTCAGTGCTTTAAATATTTTGATCCTTTGGCATCTCTGCAATCACAAAGCATCAACAATCGCATGAATAACAATTATTTCATTTTTTTATACAGAAGTAACAGAAACCTTTGCTCAGTAGTATGATATTTAAAACTTAAAGAGTAATTTTAAGAATTTTTTCTATAATATTTATTTTTCATGACACATACTAAGTTTAACTTTTTGTGTTATTAGCCATATTCAATTAGGAACTAAATTATTATATTAGAACTATTATTTAAGTTACTCTAACATTAAAAGTACAGGAAGAAGAGCATTTAACTTTTATAGATTAAAGCATAATAAGTGTTTTTTAAAGACCTCTCTAGTGATGCCTATATTATTCTAAATAATTATAATAGAGGATCTTAATTTAAAATATAATTGTCCTAGATCTATGTGTATCTCTTAGAGTATTCCATTTCACATTTTTAAAACATGTCATTTAACATTTAGTACTACTTCTAAAACTTAATTTTGGACATCTGTGCTTATTATATCAGTATTTAAAATTCCTCTTTTATTTCATCTCAACTCTAGTTAAGGCAAAGAACAAACATTAGAACTATTAAATATCCTTTTAAACACTTCATTTTCTCATGGCTAATGAACTAAATTATAAGCAATCAGAGACCCACAGGACCCAGGTGGTACTAGTGGTAAAGAGCCTGCCTGTCAATGCAGGAGATGGGAGACTCACAGGTTTGATCCCTGGGTTGGGAAGATCCCCTGGAGGAGGGCTTGGCAACCCACTCCGGTGTTCTTGCCTGGAGAATCCCCATGGTCAGAGGAGTCTGGGGGGCTACAGTCCATAGGATCGCACAGAGTCAGACACAACCGAAGAGACTTAGAGTCCTAAAACTCATTTTACCTTAAGTATATTTATTAGGTCTTTGTATTTCTATGCTATTATCTTTTCTACCTAGAGGAAGCAGCATCTAAAATGACCCCCGGTGACCACTGCCTCCTGGTGTAGTCTTGTATAATTTCCTCCCCTCAAACATCCTGCTTCCAAACAACTGATTATGGCAATATAGAGGAAAGGGTATGTCCACAACTAGGCTACACAATATTGAGACAAACATCTTGTCAACAAACTCTATTTATCCCTTGTTGGCTTGTATGCTTGGTGAGACAGTCAGCCTTGTTAGAAAGCCCCAAACGGCAAAGCCCCATGTTAGAAAGCCCCATACCTTAGGGTAGCCTCTGGCCAGCAGCCAACAAGAAACTGAAGCTCTTAGTCCAATAGCCCTCTCAACTATGCAAGTTAACTCAACTACGCATGTTAGCTGAAGTTTCAGATGAGACCCCAGTCCCAAGAGACACCTTGATTGCAGCCTCGTGAGAAACCAAGAACAAAAAGACCATAAGGCATGCTTGAATCTGTGATCCCCAGAGAGTCGAGCCAACTGTGCTTAAGCCACTAAGTTTTGAGGGTCATTGGATAACTATCGATAGATAAATAATACACTTCCTTAGACTTTATTTACCTTGGGATTCCCCACCACTTTTCAAAAAATCTAGAGGGTTCCTATAATCCCACTCTGAAGTAGTAGATCCCTTCACTGTCAGTCCTCATCCTTCTCACTTGCCAACCCAGACTGCATTTTTTCTTCGGTTATCATTACCTCGTAAACTCTAGGAAGATGATTCCTTTCCCAATATTCTAGGGTTGCATCAGTATAAACCAAAACAATCACTTGTAGATCATTTTTCCCTGACGTTAACAAGTTGCTGGTATACGGCTCCATCCTCACCAATGAGATCTGAGTGTCAGTTAACTAGAGAACTCACAGGATCGGTCAGCCAAGGCAATAAAAAAAGGTGAGTAGGAAGAATCACCTCTCTTCTCATTGATATTTGCAGATTATGCCGCTATAGTGCAACCACAAAGATGGCCATTGTCACTTTAAGGGTGGCAGAAAAAAATGACAAACATCATGCTTGATAAGTCATGTTATGCCTATGATGTGATATGACACAAAATGATTTGATATGATGTCAGTAAATTAATGACTGGAATCACCCTGCCCCCCCCACCTTTTTTTTTTTTTAATGTGGCACAATTAAGCTAATTTTACATGGGTCTTTTGTAGCCTGCAGTTAAGAGCATACTTACTGATATACTTGCTAGAAAGTATGACTTTCAACTGATGCTAATTATATGCAGAGCTTTCTGTTCATGTACCAGGACAGAGTATAAGAGCCATCTTTACACAGCATTAATCACATAATACAATCATGCTCACAATCATCTACCTGCTTTGAAATTTTCCCTTTAAGCCCCAAAATTATATCTGGCACTTATTTGATCTCACCACAACTTGCAGCTCTGCAATCTGAAGATATCTCATGCAAATAAATCAGAAATGGACAACAAGACTCAACAAGAGTTTAGCAGATTTTCTCAAACTGGTCTCCTCATCTGAATTGCAGAGCACAAGATGTAATGTGAATGACAATTTTATCAATTCTGCAGAGGATAGCACAAAAGTATTTCGCTATTGCCAATCTAGTAGAGAAGTTAATTCGTTACAGACAAGGGGTGCCTTCAGGCATTTGGACTTCAGTCACTCCGGGGACTCCAGCCATGAAAGGATGTTCTGGTTGTTAATCCCATACTTGCTCAGCTAGACTGGCTCCCTCCACCCTTTATTCCATTTTTTGATTTTTCTCCAACAAAACCTGTAGCACTGAAATATTCTCGCTCCCTCTGTTCTCAGGATCAGACTTTATACAAAATTATTTCATCCAGTCATCTTTTCCAGAATTATCTTTTTGTAATGACACCATGTAGGGATTCAAATCCATAGCAGAATGCCAGATATGTATTAGGATTTTAATGAATGCTCCATGTTGAAAGATCAAAAAGGGGCAGCTTGTATGTTAGTCCATTATGATTATGGCACAGTCCAGTAAACAAACTTCTGCTAAATAAAGAATGATAAATTGATTTTGTTATATATTAATTCAGTATCTTTTTGTTCACATGTATTTTACTTTTTAATTATTTTATTGATATTATATCTGAAAAGAAAGGTCTTTCACAGTATGCTATTCTATTTACCAGCATCAAGCTTTTACTGGTGGTTTTAATTAAGCCAGATATATTTGAATTAATATTTCTTGCAAAGGGAAGATTGTTTTCAATTGATATCTAATCCTACGAGAATAAGGTATATAAAAGGGAATCAGAGCCATATAGGGTACATCTGAAATTAAACTTCAGGGCTCTGTTTATCTTCAGGGTGGAAGAGCAGGGTAACAAGGACATTTCAAATGCAAATTCAAGGAGTGCTTTGTGACACGGTTTGAGCTCCATCTCATAGTCTTGGGGTTGACTAATTGAATTGCTATTGATAAGATGTCACTTAAAGAGACATCTCTGCAGTGAAACATGAGTTTGCTGTAAATGACCTGTCATTAAAGTCACGGGTAATGTCGCTGTCTAGACTGAATTAAAATGTACCTACTAGCAATGTGCTCAGGAGGAGTTAAACCAGCAAGGATGGGGGAAACTCACTGTCCATGAGCCACTAGAGAATTATGCCTCAGGTGCTATGTTAATTTACTCGCTGGCAAACATTAATTGAAGCCAATCAATAAAGCAGGTAGGAAAGCTGGGAACTGCAGCTACATTAATTGCCAACTATACTCAGATATATTTTTACCTAAAAGATGTAGAATACTAGTTTTGAATTTTTAGTTATATCCATGTAGATAATATAATTAGTTTTCCTTTAAATTAATTTACTTATTTTAATTGGAGGATAATTATAGTATTGTGATAGTTTTTGTTATACATCGACATGAATGGGCCACAGATATACAGGTATAATTAGTTTTGTATCATTTTCATACAAAAGGTAATAATATTGAAATCATAATTTAGAGACATGGTTTTTAAATTGGGTTTTCCCAAATGTTTCACCTTTAACCAGGAATCACTTTAGATAACTAAGATTCAAATTCAGCTAACATATAAATATTACTCATCAAAGCTCACATATAAAAACATTTTTCATAAAAATATACATATTATATATATTTTAATCCTTCATATTGGGAATGAATTAATCCTTTCCACCCCTTTTCCACATCTCAGTAGAGATATAAACTATTGGCCATAATTCTTCCTATTAACATGTGTAGCAGGTAATATATCCTATTATAAAGATAATAAACATAAACACATTTTTCAAGACAGATTTTAGAGATTACATATATTGCCATCCAAAATTTAGTAATATGTTTTTCTATAGATCAAGCTCCATATATTGTATCCTGTTTTTAGATTTAAATATCATTTTTAATTTCTGACACATTGCTAGGCTGGTGTTCCTCAAGATATTTTAGTGGCTTCATATTAAAAAGAATCATTATATTTTAAGTGCCTATCACACTTATATACATGAAGACTCAGCTATGTCAGGAAGCAGATAATATGGCAATACTAGGTGGTCACTTAACAAGTAATAGGTAGACAGCTAATGTCATATCTCAGAAACCTGTAAATTTTTTTCATCTTTATTCATATTTCATCTATATTTTTCTCATTATATCACCTTTGATCTTAAAACTAACCTTTATTGTTAACTGAGGGGGGATTAGAAATGTGAAAAATTATAATTAAAAAGATGAAATATTTATACTAGCTATGGCAAACCCATTTAAAACAACAAATTTTAATATTGACAATTACCAATATCAAAGTTATATTATCTCTAAAATATAACTGCATTTCCCATTTGGTATAAAAAATGTCTACACAAACTGCCTAGATATTTTTCAATAATCATTTGTCTTGTCATATTTTAATAGCATATGCCTTTAAAAGTGTAATTTCAGTCATTTGAAGTTGTTTCTGGCCCAAACCCAGGATTTTACTGATTTTCTTTTCAAATTCTATATTAAGCCATTTGATGAAAATCATTATATAGCAAGTTCTCTTCCTGTAAATCACTGTAATTTGGCATGATTTTCTTTATTTCTGACTGAAAAACTTCATGGATGATATAAAAGGGTAATATGAAATAGTGTCATCCATTATTTTTAGTTAGGAAATCACACATAATTAGGCAAAATGCTAAAGTATATAAGAAATATATCAAATGATGATTATATGAAAAATAAAATATGCATATTTTATTTTTATTTCTAATTTCCATTACAGTTATTACATATGGTTCATTTTATTTGGGAGTTGTTTAAATTTAATTCTTAAAGAATAATCATGTATTGTTCTTAGGGTGTTTTTATTATGTCCATTTTCTTTCTGAATTAATGTTCTTTAAAAAAAGTTCTTAGGATACATCACTAATTTTGCTTTTTACACTAACTTTTGTCGGAGAAGCAGACTGCCCTTCCCATTCACTGTGTGACTCTAACAGTGCATGACATAGTTCTCAGAGATTAAGTTAACTTGTAGCTGAAGGGAGGTTAGAGGTTTTGAAAAGAGACCTGCATCAAAGACTCTGACACGCAATTTTCTTGGCTGAAATGAACTTCTGAATTAGAGTACATGGAAATTCCTATAAAGCCAATTAAAATTCCCAAATGAGGCAAAAGGCTAAAGTCAAGACCTGTTAGTACATGTCTCTTTGAGAAAAACAATCTTGCTTAGAAAAAAATGCCTTATTAGCTTCATATTGACCACTTTCAGTACCTGGAAGAACAATGTTTCAGTAAATTAGAACAAAATCAGAAGGCCATTTTATATTTATATCCACATATAATCTCTGTATTTATTTTATTTTCAATTGTCCAAAGTTTTACTCATAACTTGCTTTTCATTTTGTGTTGCATCACTGTGAAAATTATGTCAAGCTTTATTAAATAAGGAGGGGGGGACTGTGAAGAAGAAGCCGCCTGCCACTGCAAGAGAAAGGTTGGCATTTGGCTGTGTGCTAACTAATTAAATGTCACTGAGTCCGGAGGCTAAGTACGCATCAGTTGATGATTTGGTAGATTCTACTGCTGCATATGTAGATTTAATTATAGTGTGATTGAAATTAATAAAGTGGCAGTACATTGCAGAAACATATTTTGTGACCCATGATTTCTCTCTGAAAGAGCTTACTAACCATTGTCCTTACATAATGTTATATTTTGCTAAGTTCATTATAGAGACAATTACATAGCAAATTAACAAGCATTCACCTGAGTATTATCGACTGATGATTCTCTAGTTGATCCAAAATTAACATTTTTGTTCTATCATCTAATAGGTGTCAAGGATCCTTCCCTAACTATCATGGTTCTGGAATGTCTTTTTAATATATATTGTTTATACTTATCTATACATTATGTCTATCTATACATCATATATACATTATACAATGTATATATCTATACATTATCATATATACTCTAATCTAAGAAATTTCTACTTCTTCATTCAGGTTGTATATATATATATACATTTTTTTTTTAAACAATCATAGTATCTAAATCAGGGGAGAGAAAATACAATTTAGGGAATATCCTCTTCTGAATTTTCTTTGCAGTTTTTATCTATTAGAAATGACAACCAAGAATCAACAATAGAAGATACCCTCTTTGCTAAAATCACAGATATGTTCTTCCTATGTAACTCTTAGGACTTCCCTGGTGGCTTAGATGGTAAAGCGTCTGCCTACAGTCATCCACTGATTGCGTATCATAATGCAAAAAATGGTGATGTATGTAATCATAAATAGTAATTACTCATAAATTATATTTTAATTAGGTATCCACTTTGTTCATTTTGAGATATCTACAAAGTAATTTTACTCCCCACCTCCTCCACCCCAGTGGTGAACAACAGGGAAATTTAACCTGGAATGAAAAGATTGGTACAAAAAGAGCTAATAGGTAGATATATTTGAGAATGCTTTCTTCAAAGCATACTTAATTTCCTTAGAGTGAATATACATTATCAAATCTCTAACATCTGGCAGAAACATGTATCAGAATTTCTGTTCTTCCAAAGACTGGCAGTTGAAATTATGACTTGTAATCACTGTGAAAATGTCTGTTTCCTATATTCAAAGTTAGGTCATTTCCTCCTCCACATCTGACAGTCAGAAAACATGCTATTCTGGTGAATTTTAAAATAACCACGATGTCCCTTTCATATAATTTCCCCCCTTTAATGCATCTTTATCTTTTGTGAGATGAAATTGGTGATATCAGATAAAAATGAAAGAAACTAATATTTTTAAAATTGTGTATGGAACGAACAGTGAGCAATGCTTAAATGTTTTACTTTTTTTTGTTCTCCCACTACAAAGCAATTAATTAAATTGTATTTTTAGGGGATCTTTTGCCAAAAAAAAAAAGAAACATCTTTGTGCATACATCAGAATTATTAGCAAAGTATCTGAAATATGTCCCTAGACTCTTTCAACCAACTCAGATTCGCTAAGGCTTGGATACGGTCTCGTTATTTAAGTTTTTAAAAGTCCAACTAGGTGATTTGGATGCTGACCCCTGATGAAAAGCTAGTATATTAAAGTAAGGGAGCGATGAAGCAAATAAGACTATCCGACACTTTCCATCTTGAAGCATGCCAGACACAATGAAGTCTGTAATCTCTATAATCTGTATCATGTTCAAAACACAAAGCAAATAAAAACCAATAAAAAAACAGTACATATCAAGTGGGCATAAATATTAGCCAGACCTATATTACAGGTTTTATTGACATACAAGTTTTCCAAATTGTTAAACAAAAATATAATATAGATGGAGCCTCTAGCACATCCAAATGACACAGGAATCATAACCTCTGCCTAAAGGGTTTTGAATGTGTATGTTTTTAATAAAATTCAGGCTTGAGAATCTATATCTGTTCAGTTGTTTTGAAAACAAATATGTGGATGAAATACGTTTAATCTTATGAAATTCCTAGGGGTTGGGGGTGAAATAAAAACATTTAAAATTTGAGACTAGATCAGCTATTCAAATATAAATATTATATATATTTTATTTTAAAATTACATTAAATTACACTAAACTAAAATAAAAATATTAGAATTCCTTATTAAAAATGATTATTTTTAAAGAAATGGTTATTTTATGACAAGGAAACAGAACAGAAATTCCTTATTTATTCACAAAAAAAGGGACCAGAGCAGTTTCTTGGGAAGACATAAAAATGCAGGAATATTCTGCCATAACTGTACAGACTCTTCTAAACCTTAGCTCACTGTCCCCATTCTCAGCTAATCATGTTGAAAAAATTTTCTAAATTTTGTGGTCTACAAGTCACAAATTTGAATCCATACAACCTATGTGTCTTTGTCACTTTGTGAAAATCTATATTATAGTCAAGAACTTCCTTTATTTGAAATACAATAACCACTTCTGCTCATTTTTCACATTTCAAAAATTGCTAATAAACTCTTTCTTTGACTTCTGTGACACATATCTATATTTTCTCTCTACTTTTCTCCACTCAATTTAAAACTCGAATCACGCCTTAAAGTTGATAGTCCTAAAGATCTTGTCCTAGGTCCCTTCCCCCAGCCCCTTTTTTTTTTCAGTTTGTATGGTATATTCCTAGTGCTTCCATTTTCATGATTTAAAGTTACTATATCTATGCTGGAGACTCACAATTGGCTTCTCTTTCCTGTATCTTCATGGTGATATCTTCAGATCCATACACATTACTATCCACTGAATGCCATTATTTCCAAAAACTACTCATCATCTATAACCTAGATCATCTAACCACTCTGTGCTTAGTAGCTCAGTCATGTCCAACTCTTTGCGACCCCATGGACCCAGGCACCTCTGTCCATGGGGATTCTCTAGGCAAGAATACTGGAGTAGGCTGCCATGGCCTCCTCCAAGTGATCTTCAAACCCGTGGATCAAACCCAGGTCTCCTGCATTGCAGGTGGATTCTTTACCATCTGATCCACCAGGGCAGCAGCCCCCAAAATAACCAACCAACAAAAAGATTTGTGTGTCCTATTCCAAGAATAGCATCTTCCAGGAAATGTCCCTGATTCAAACACCTGAGCATGACCCTCAAATCTTCCCCATCCCCAATACATTCAATCTGCAAGCACTACAGTTTTTACTTCTTAAAATCTAGATTTAATTCACCATTTTCCCATCACCACCTAGTTTAGGCTACCATTATTTTTTCCAAATTACTGCAAAAGCCCAATTATCTTTTTACCTTCTGTATTTCCCATTAACCTTACATTAGAAGAGCTTTCTTAAATGCAAATATAACTATATTTCCATTAATATTAAAATGTTTTAGTCAAGGGAGAAGCATAATAAATTTTTCCCTCAGGAGGGAACTCTCCACAAACTCACGTCTTTAGTCTTTCACCACACCCACTTCCTTTCCCTTTTCTGCCCCTTTCTTCCCTTATTTACCTACAGCAGCCCTCAGTACTAACCTTGGGCTGAACTGGATTCCCATCCCTATAGGCACCTGCCTATAAGCCCCATGCCTTTTCCCTTTGTTTTCCTCCAGCAGGATCCCCCTTCCCGTCATCCTCTTCATTTCAGGTGTAGGTTTAGAGATTAGTTCTTCCCAGACCCCCTTCTTGACCAATCCCAGATATGGTGCAGGATTGTGTATGCTTTTTGTACTATGTTACCCTCTGTTCTTCCCCTCTTATATTACTTATCATTCTGCTTTGTGGTTACCTGTTTTCTTGTATTTTCCATTATTGTGTTTTTCCCCTTAAAAATAGACAGCATGGCTTTTCTGTCCTCACCTGTGCCCAGTTCTTATGTTCTACTTCCCTGCTCAGCACTCTTCTGCCTAATTACCTTGTGAGAAGATCCACTATTCTTACCGACATTTAATCCTATTTTAGTCACTTTCCTGTTATTCCTTCTTCTTAGTTTATATATATATATACACACACACACACACATATACATACATCTCATTAAAAACATACAAACAATACAAAAAACATACAACCCCCTCTATACCACTAACCGGCTAAAAAACTTCATGAAAATTTGAATGGCATTGGCTATCTCTAGATTTGCATTTATCTCAGACTGAATATCAGAGAAGGTGATGGCACCCCACTCCAGCACTCTCGCCTGGAAAATCCCATGGATGGAGGGGCCTGGTAGGCTGCGGTCCATGGGATTGCTAAGAGTCAGATATGACTGAGCGACTTCACTTTCACTTTTCACTTTCACGCATTGGAGAAGGAAATGGCAACCCACTCCAGTGTTCTTGCCTGGAGAATCCCAGGGACGGGGGAGCTTGGTGGGCTGCCGTCTATGGGGTCACACAGAGTCAGACTGAATTGACTTAGCAGCAGCAGCAGACTAAATATTTCACTGACTATAACTTCACTACCACCTTTATTCCAAAACTAAAACAGTCTGCAAAATTCACAGATTACCACTGCCAAATGAAGAGAGCATTTACAGTTAGTATTTCAGTTCAGTTCAGTTCAGTCGCTCTGTGGTGTCCGACTCTTTGCGACCCCAAGGACTGCAGCACACCAGGCCTCCCTGTCCATCACCAACTCCCGGAGTTTACTCAAACTCATGTCCACTGAGTCGGTGATGCCATCCAACCATCTCATCCTCTGTTGTCCATTTAGTGTTTAGTAAGTGAGAATTTATATTTATCCATAAAGTTCATTCTTAAACAGTGCTAAAAATCCCCACTTGCAATGCAGGAGATGCAGGTTCAATCCCTGGGTTGGGATGATCTCCTGGAGAAGAAAAATGGCAACCCATTCTAATGTTCTTGCCTGAAAAACCCCATGGACAGAGAAGCTTGGTGGGCTACAGTCCATGTGGTCACAAAGAGTCAAACGTGACGACAAAAGCTCCACTGAATTCCAGTATTCCTGTGCATACCCGAAAATCGAGAGCTTAGTAAACAAACAACTTCTTGCTCTGAATCAGTACTTTTCAAATTTAAAAGTATATGAAAAAATCACCTGTGATCTGTTTGAAATGCAGTCAGAACTTCAGTAGGTCTTGGCTGGGGCCCGAGCCTTCACTTTTCAAATCCCCATGCCAAAACTGCTGGTCTTCGATCCATGTGTGGAGCAGCAAGTACTATATGCAGGTTTTTTTTGTTGTTGTTCAGTCACTCAGTTGTGTCCAACTCTTTCATGACCCAACGGACCATAGCCCACTGGGCTCCTCTGTCCGTGGGATTCTCCTGGCAAGAATACTAGAGTGGGTTGCCATTTCCTTCTCCAAGAGATCTTCCTGACCCAGGGATTGAGCCCAGGTCTCCTGCATTGCAGGCAGATTCTTTACCACTGAGCCGCTGGGGAAGTGTACTATCTTCAATAGAGTGTAGTAACTGTGGAATTTTAAAAATACCACTCCCTGGGCACCCCTGGGGATTGATTTCATTGGTCTGGGTGCGAGCTGGTTTCTGGGAGTTTTCAATGCTCCCCAGTTGATTCAAATATGAAACAAAGTTCCAGAACAACTGATCTAAGTCATAACAACCTCTTCTTCCATGAAAATCCTTTTCCTAATTATTGAGGAACAAAACATGTGAATATGAGTGTAAACTAATGCTCATTCAGCCCCTGCTTCTCAAAAAGTATAAGTGGATAGGTTCATACCGTCTGGGTCACATGGAAGGATTTGTATTTTTATCAAGATGCTTGGGTGATTTGGGTGCACCTTATATTCGAGAAGTTCAGGACTGAAGCACTTCATTAATTCAAATAGGCATTTATTTATTTAGATAATTTTTCAATGATGTACAGTTGAAATGGAACATGCTAGTTTTAGGTGTATAACATAATGGTTTGGTATTATGTATCTATTGTGAAATGATTACAACAGAAATTTTAGTTAATATTGATTATTATACACAGTTAAAAATTTTTTCTTCTGATGAGAACTTTTTATGTTCCACTTTTACGACCCACTCTCCTAGCAACTTTCAAATACACAGTACATTATTAACTCTAGTCACCATGCTGTACATTATATCACCAGGACTTATTCCTCTTTACAGCTGGAAGTATTTGGATAGGCATTTAAAGTATCAAGAAGTTAACAGAAGGTAATAACTTCATTAGCCCAACAAGGAATTTCTGTCCTAATTTCATCTAGAATGTGTCTAAATATATCTTCAGAAATTATCCCTTTTCCTTACAACACTGCCTGCTAATTCCTACTGAAATAGACAGTTTGGGGCAGCATGGTAGAACTGAAAGTGCAGAAATGTTCAAGTCAGACAGACCGGCAGTTCACATTATTGTTCGATTCTGTTATTCGGAGACAGTCATCCAGCTCCTCCACAATATTTTCCTTCACTTTGAAGTGAAGAGATATCTTGGGGATATCATTATTGTGAGGTTAAATGAACTTTTTCGCATAAATGCTTGACACTTCAAAGGCCCATAGATTCATTCAGGTATTTACTTACCCAACAATTATCTGCTGAGCATTTAATAATGAAGGAAATAGAGAAATTAAAAAGAAATAAAGATTTTGCTTTGTGTAGCATAAAATAAGAACATGTGATAGAGAAGACTTAGGAGAATGTGAGACTCCTTCATGAAGGGAAATCTGTTGTTTTCATTTTTGAGACTTAAATGAAAGGAGGAAAAAATCACCTCTGAAAATCTAGGGAGAAGTCGCTCAGGCAGAGATCTGAGCAACCACAAAGATTAGAGCAAAAAAGAGTTTGTTTCACCCTTGATAGTATACTTATTTCAATGCTATTCCCAGGTTGGTTGCATGAGACAAGTGCTCAGGGCTGGTGCACTGGGAAGACCCAGAGGGATGGGATGGGGAGGGAGGTGGGAGGGGGGATCGGGATGGGAAACACATGTAAATCCATGGCTGATTCATGTCAATGTATGGCAAAAACCACTACAATACTGTAAAGTAATTAGCCTCCAACTAATAAAAATAAAAAAAAAAAAAAAGAGTTTGGTGTGTCCCAGGGACAGAGAGCAGGTTTCTGAGGCTGACATGTAGCAAATGAGAGGGCGCATACTGAGAAAGGGGCTTCTCAGGAGGCACTAGGGGTAAAGAATCCACCTGGCAATGCAGGAAATGTAAGAGATGCGGGGCCCATCTCTGGGCCAGGAGGACTCCCTGGAGGAGGGCAGGGCAACCCAGTCCAGTATTCTTGCCTGGAGAATTCCATGTAAAGAATCCACCTGGCAATGCAGGAAATGTAAGAGATGCGGGGCCCATCTCTGGGTCAGGAGGATTCCCTGGAGGAGGGCAGGGCAACCCAGTCCAGTATTCTTGCCTGGAGAATTCCATGGACAGAGGAGCCTGGTGGGCCATGGGTCCATGGGGTCACAAAGAGTCAGACACTACTGAAGCAGCTTAGCACTCATACATACTGAGAATGAAACTGGAGGGTTAGGGAAGACCCATATTATTGAGGTCTGTGAGAAAAAAGGGCAAGGAGTTTGCATTTTATCCTAATTGAGAAGAGGAGGCATGGGAAATTTCAATTAAGATATGATCTTGTTTTCATTATCAAGAAATTGTTCTGGCGGCTGTGAGGAGATGTGACTATAGAGTGAGGAGGGACTAAAATGCAAACACTGGGGCCAGTGATGAGGTTATTCCTTGTAGCGATACAAGTGAGAGATGATGATAGCTTAGACAAAAAAAAAAAAAAGTCCCAACTATCAATGCCTGCCATTCATTCTGTGCTTGCTGTGTGCACCTCCTCCAAGTGGGCGTGCCTCCAACTAACAGGTCAGTGCAAAATGTTAGTAACGTTCCATATCAGACTGCTCTTAGGGTCGTTCAAGTTCCCACCCAAGGATCTAGTTATGAGAAATGACCATAAAGCCAAGCTTCAATACATTTATATACTAATAATCAGCAGGTGATTTATAACTGAACTCCAAAGGTGTCCCTAAATGCATAGCTCCATCTCTGTGCCTCAGCAACCATTTAGTGAACGGCAATGTCCCTGAATTATTATTAACTTCATTCCCAAGGAACTTGGAGAATTGTAATAAGCAGCCTTTGTTCAGTGTAATTGTCAACTGAATATATTTCAACTGTTTCTTTTCTCTGCTCTAGTCTCCAAAAGGAAGTTTAGGGTTGAGAATAGTATGTGTATTTTTCATTCATTCAAAACTATTTCTTAATTTGCATTTATAGCTAGGTACCAAACTAAATACTGGGGGAAATTCAGTGGCAAAGCTAACATCCATGGGCATCTTCATAGATAATATCATTTACTAAGAGAATGTGTCCAAAACACAGATAATCCCAATAGAGTGCCATAAGGGGTACTCTCCATGATATAAAGATGATTAGGAAAGCCTTCCTATAAAAAGGAGGGTTCTAATTATGAACTAAATGTTAAGTAGGACAAATGGAGTGGAGGAACAAGAAAGAAAACAATGCCCAGATTTGATAAAGACTATGGCACCATCAGTATTTTCTTTTCTTTTTTTGACCTTTGTTGGCAAAGTAATGTCTCTGCTTTTTATTTATTTTTTTCCCATTTATTTTTATTAGTTGGAGGCTAATTACTTTACAATTTTGCAGTGGATTTTGCCATACATTGACATGAATCAGCCATGGATTTACATGTGTTCCCCATCCCGATCCCCCCTCCCACCTCCCTCTCCACCCCATCCCTCTGGGTCTTCCCAGTGCACCAGGCCTGAGCACTTGTCTCATGCATCCAACCTGGGCTGGCGATCTGTTTCACCCTTGATAGTATACATGTTTCAATGCACCCTCGCCTTCTCCCACAGAGTCTAAAAGTCTGTTCTGTACATCTGTGTCTCTTCTTCTGTTTTGCGTATAGGATTATCGTTACTATCTTTTTAAATTCCATATATATGTGTTAGTATACTGTATTGGTCTTTATCTTTCTGGCTTACTTCACTCTGTATAACGGGCTCCAGTTTCATCCATCAGTATTTTCTAAATGTGTATACAGAAACCCTCAGCGAGTCAGATAGCTGATAACCTAACCGAAGCCTGTGTTAAAGCTAGAGGAGTCTATGTTCATCAGTGATATTGGACTGTAGTTTTCTTTTTTTGTGGCATCCTTGTCTGGTTTTGGAATTAGGGTGATGGTGGCCTCATAGAATGAGTTTGGAAGTTTACCTTCTTCTGCAATTTTCTGGAAGAGTTTGAGTAAGATAGGTGTTAGCTCTTCTTTAAATTTTTGGTAGAATTCAGCTGTGAAGCCATCAGGTACTGGGCTTTTGTTTGCTGGCAGATTTCTGATTACGGTTTCGATTTCCTTGCTTGTGATGGGTCTGTTAAGATATTCTATTTCTTCCTGGTTCAGTTTTGGAAAGTTATACTTTTCTAAGAACTTGTCCATTTCTTCCAAGTTGTCCATTTTATTGGCATAGAGCTGCTGGTAGTAGTCTCTTATGATCCTTTGTATTTCAGTGTTGTCTGTTGTGATCTCTCCATTTTCATTTCTAATTTTGTTAATTTGGTTCTTCTCTCTTTGCTTCTTAATAAGTCTTGCTAATGGTTTGTCAATTTTGTTTATTTTTTCAAAAAACCAGCTTTTAGCTTTGTTGATTTTTGCTATGGTCTCTTTAGTTTCTTTTGCATTTATTTCTGCCCTGATTTTTAAGATTTCTTTCCTTCTACTAACCCTGGGGTTCTTCATTTCTTCCTTCTCTAATTGCTTTAGGTGTAGAGTTAGGTTATTTATTTGGCTTTTTTCTTGTTTCTTGATGTGAGCCTGTAATGCTATGAACCTTCCCCTTAGCACTGATTTTACAGTGTCCCACGAGCCAGGTGCACTGGGAGGACCCGGGGGAAACGGGTGTGGGGGGGGGGAGGTGGGGGGGGGGGGGATCGGGATGGGGAATACATGTGACTCCATGGCCGATTCATGTCAATGTATGACAAAACCCACTGCAATGTTGCGAGGTAATTAGCCTCCAACTAATAAAAATAATTGGGAAAAAAAAAAAAGCTAGGAGTGACAGAGATTAATTAATTCATATGTTAATTAATCAGCACATATTATTAAGTGCCTACCATATACTGGACACTAATAACTGGAAACACAGACGTGAGCAAGAGAAAAATTCCCTCGAGCTTAACTTTCCTAGATCTTGGGACACACGAAGCAGCCAATGGACAAACAAGCCACTTCCCACCCCACCCCAGTTCATTGTTTAAAGTCAGAAGTGTAAAAATGTAACAGATGTTCTTTGTTCTATCAACAAATCCCACCTGTGGGACGCCTTACAGGTTTTTGAAGAGGTCTGTCAGAAAGTAAGTGATTCATAAAATCACCTGCCAGAATTAAGCACATGAAGCATGTAAGACGAGGCTGTCAGGGCTTTTCGGCTCACCCAATGATGAATGTCATAGGAATGAGCCTGCTTTAATTATTTCTCCCTGGAGTCTTTCTACCAGTCCAACGATGATTCCTGTCCTTTTTTTTTTTCCCCTTTGTTTGACTTGAATTAGTTTTTCCTTTTGCCATCTATTCCCACATCTTTTTTTTTCTTTTCTTTTTATTTTATTTTTTGAATTTTTTTCCATTTATTTTTATTAGTTGGAGGCTAATTACTTTACAATATTGTAGTGGTTTCAACTTCCATACCTGCACCGGAAACCAGCCTCTTAGGCAACTGCTGGGTCAAAGACTGACCCCGGATCCCTTTGAGGAGTGACATCTTATTTCTTCAAGTGAGCCAGAGGGAAGCCATTCAACCTGGAGAATGCTCAACAGTTGACAGGGCCCATTTCATGTTTTCAGCAGCCTCTCTTGAATAAGTGAGTAGGTTTAACACCAAATAAAACGATGGGCTGTTTTTTCCTTGCTCTTCAATGGTGTGCTATTTTGGAATTCCAGTTTCTACAAGAAATGAATTCTTCCACCAAGAAAAGAAACATTTTACTGAGATTTAAAGACAATGCAAGGTAAGAGACTCTCCAGAAAGGCGTTAAAAATTAACTACGGGTTTAAAATTCAGAATGGAAATGCCAGAATAAATCTGAATTTTCTCAAATATAATGTAGGTGATGCAAATAAATCTCACACACAAAAACTTTAACATCCTGACCACCTTAGCCTGCAGATCCAATTATCCTCCAGCATTTTCAGTTCAACCACGTAGAGCTTATTCACTAGCCCTTCAGTTAGAACATCATAAAAGGTGTGCAGGTGTATTTACACTCAGAGGGAAAAGATACGTGAGAACTGCAATAATTTTCTGCAGGGTTATAAACAACAAAGAGTGCATGTCTTAAAGGATATCTATGCACAAGTTTGTCTCATCGTATTAATGCTGTTTTGAGTAAAAACAGGGAGAAATATTTAAAGGAAATGTGATATTTTGCCACAGAATTTTGTAATAAAATACTAGGGCTATTACACTGTGTATTCCATGTCATTGAGGCTTTTCATGCTTATCATTCATTCTCCTGTAAGCACTCCCAGGCCCAATGCAGCCTGAGTAATTGGTTCCCTGCCTACAAGTTACTCATAATCCACCAGAAGAGATAGACTCCCCAAATAGATAAGGCTGATGAGACAATACCACACATGTTATAAACAGGTGCCCACTGTTGCTGGAACACTATGCAAAAAAGCAATTAATTTTGTGCTGGTTTACCTGTGTTGTCTTTGCAAGTGCATAAGAAACCATATGCTGCTGAAATGGGTAACACACACTTTCTGATTTTCTCACAATCACTCAGGGTTTGGGAAAATAAATGCATAGAGGTATGCTTATATTTGCTCACAGAATATGCTAGTTTATGACATTTTATAGAATTGAGACAGGGGATATAAGGTTTTACACGAAGGATCAGAGGTTGCCTGAAGTCTATAGTCATTTGTATTTATCTCTGGCACATCTGTGTGATGATCAAGAGACTTTAAAGACAAGAGCTGTTTTTGCCATACATTGACATGAATCAGTCATGGATTTACATGTATTCCCCATCCCAATCCCTCCTCTCACCTCCCTCCCCATCCCATCCCTCTGGGTCTTCCCAGTGCACCAGCCCTGAGCACTTGTCTCATGCATCCAACCTGGGCTGGTGATCTGTTTGACCCTTTATAGTATACTTGTTTCAATGCTGTTCTCTCAGAACATCCCACCCTCTCCTTCTCCCACAGAGTCCAAAAGTCTGTTTTGTACATCTGTGTCTCTTTTTCTGTTTTGCATATAGGGTTATCGTTACCATCTTTTTAAATTCCATATATATGTGTTAGTATACCGTATTGTAATTAGCCTCCAACTAATCAAAATAAATGAAAAAAAAAATTTTTTTAATTAAAAAATGACACACACAAAAAATAAAGACAAGAGCTGTTAAGACACTGTAGTCAATTAGTAGTGAGCCCAAAGTTGGATAGCTATTGAGAAAAATCTCTGGAAAAGGTTCAATGTTTGATGGAGAAGATAGAAGAAAATAAAGATATGTTTTTTAAACAGTGGTTCTGGAGTTAATTCTGCAAATACTGTACTCATATCAACATTTCCCTTTATATGGTCTGGGTTTGGGAGTTGAAGTTTTGTTTTTAGAAATGTATTGACATTTTCTAAATCAATAAACATTTGTTTGTTTTGCTTTGATTTTTGATCACAAGTGTGGCTTGTGGAAACTTAGTTTCCCAACCAGGGATTCAGCAGTGAAAGTTGGGAGTGAAAGTGCCAAGTCATAACCACTGGACTGCCAGGGAGTTCCCAGGACTTAAGTTCTTAAGAAGGAGTATAATTGTGATGGTAGAGAATATGCCTGCAATGCAGGAGACCTGGGTTTGATCTCTGGGTTGGGAAGATTCCCTGAAGAAGGGAATGGCAACCCACTCCAGTATTCTTGCCTGGAGGATTCCATGGACAGAGGAACCTGGATGGCTACAGTCCATGGGGTTGCAAAGAGCCGGACATGATTGAGCAGCCAACACACACAAATTTGGGGGAACACAAAGAAATTATCATCAAGTCAAAAGAAACAATATGTGAACGATGCTAATATAACAAGTTGCCACAAAATTTAAAATAAAATATTTAAATTGGTAAACTGAGATCATTCTATACTTATTACTTTTAAAATAATATTATCATACCCACTCAATTTTAATGATTTCAAGTTTCTAGATTACTCCCTGAGATGTAGATTATCTTCATGTATTAGAGGAAAAAGTGATCCAGTTCAGAATGGCAGCGTCAACAACACTAAGACCTGTTTCATTCTGACAATCTCATATAATTTAATTTACTTCTGTGTTTTTTTTTTTTTTTACTTCTGTGTTTTATGACAAAGTATTTCTAAAATGTACAAAACTTCTAATCATTAGCTCTGATATAAAATAGTAAATTGTACCAATTCTAAAATTGAATGCACTTCAGGAGGTCCTACTACATCCTCTTAAGTTTACCACATCCTCTGTTATATAAGAAGCACCTACATTCAATTGCATACCCTGATGAATTCAATGAATTATCTATCATATTGCATACCCTGATGCATATAAATAGGCCTATAAATAAGTAGTACTGAAAATAAGAATCCCTTAAAAAATGTCATTGCATTTCATCTCTTAAGTTTTAATTTTTAACTCTTACAGAAAACCATAGTGTTCAATATTTTGAGTGGAGAGCATTTATTTTTTATGCACAAAAGGTAAATTTAGTTTATTCTACCAGAGTCAACTTTTTGTGTGCCACAGCAGGATTGGCTATATTAACACCCATAAAAAATTATAAAAATAACTACTAGATATATTTGTAAAGAGTCTGTGATAGATTAAAAAAAAAAATCAGTTGCAGATTACTCCCTTCCCTAAGCCCAAACTTCTCCAGGGAGACAGTGTAGATTCTCTAGTCAAGAAGTGGTCTGCTTGCCCAGATTTGAATCTGGGTTGCCATGTGACCCGGTTTGGTCAAGAAAACATGAACAAACTCAAAGAACACCAGGGATGGATTGTGCTTCGGGTCTCCCTCTCTTTGCAACCCTGAAGCCACCTTTTGAAGAGCTCCAGGGATTTGTTGGGGGATGAGAGATCCTTTGGGACACAGACAACCCATCTCAACTTAGTCATGTCCTCCCCGTCCACCTCCAGCTAACCATCAGCCATTTAGTAGTTCTGATGGTAAATATCAGACCCATTTCACTTTCAGTTCAGTTCAGTCACTCCGTTGTGTCCGGCTCTTTATGATCCCATGGACGGCAGCTTGCCAGGCTTCCCTGTCCATCAGCAACTCCCAGAACTTGCTCAAACTCACGTCTATTGAGTCCGTGATGCCATCCAACCATCTCATCCTCTGTTGTCTCCTCCTCCTGCCTTCAATCTTTCTCTGGAGAAGGAAATGGTGACGCACTCCAGTTTTCTTGCCTGGGAAATCCCATGGACAGAGGAGCCTGGTGACTAACACTTTCAATCTCTCTCAGCATCAGGGTCTTTTCCAATGAGTACATTCTTCCCACTAGGCCAATTCACTATGGTACCAGTACAACATTTGGTAGAGCATTGCAGTGGAGATGTGTTTCTCCTGATATTTCTCTATCCAGGTATTATTCTATCTAATTCTAATGATTAAGTCCATTTAATTCTGTGTCTTTAATCAGAATTATTTTAAGCTTCTGTCCCAAACCAGACTGATTGCTTTCTATTATTGGAGCTCAGCTTCTGTTCCCTTGCTAATTCAAACATCAGCCAGTAAACAAAAAGTTCTCTGTGCTTGTGGCAGAATTCAACAGCTATTGCTATGATTCCCTTGCTATTTCCTTCTCTAATTATTATTGCAACATTTGGAATTGTTCATACAGAAACTTCCTTTGTAAGCAAATGTGCTTGATTAAATTCTCTTTACCTTTAAGCATTAATGATAGAAAAAAAAAAAAAAAAACCTACATTGTTGAGTTTGAGGATAAGTGCTTAATGGGACCAAGTGACTATAATAAGACAATATTTTTTAGGGTCAAGCCGAGCCAAGAAGGCTGTCCCCAATACTAACAAATCTCTTGTGTCTACAGTCCTTTCATATTTTCAGCAACATCTTGCCAAAATGCAACTTTCTCTTCCTGAGGTAGAATTTTGTTTCATTGATGCCATCCATATACCCACATATTTGTTTAAAAAATAATATACAAAAAAAAACAAACAAAAAAAAATAATATACAAAATACTTATTTAGAAGCAAGTACCTGTGTGAGATGCTGTATATTTAAAGACTAATAAGAAAGAAATTCTATCCTCAAGGAAAACTTACCCTCTCTATTTCCAGGATAAAATGTGTTACATGTGGAAAAAATAAATATTAACAAGGGGCCCTTTATTAAAAATTAATACAGTTCCTACATTTTAAAACTCCTAGTAGCTTTTGATATGATGAACAAGGAAAATATATATTATTCATGTATATCATACATATACACATATATATATATCTCCTCCTCTCAAAGATGAATGTCTCAAAGGGCCACATTTCTATAATCCAGGATAAAAATTGGATCCAATGATTACTCCTATTTAAACCTTCTATTTCAGTCAGAAGGGTGCTTGTTAAGTGTCCTTATGGTTTGGAAGGATAAAAGGTGGCCCTGCAAGCACTCACGGCATTTTTGCTTTAAGTACAGCTTACATCCATTATCCGACCCAGTCAGTCACAGAGAAGGTGCTTACTGCCACATTGTCATTGCTTTGTCCTGGAATATTCTAGCTGAGATCAAATTCTTAATCACAGCACTGGTATCTATGAGATATAACACCTAAATACAATACTACTTACCAGGGTTTTTTTCGTTTTTTTTTTTTAATTTTAAAAATTTTTTTTAAGGAGAAGAATCTTGCTAATTGTTTCCAGTACATTATTATCAGTTACCAGCTCTGAAAAAAAAAAAAATACAATCTACTTCCTGCTTTATAAAAAAATGTCAAATAAATTAATGTCATTCTTCAGTTCTTGTAACAATTATCGCTGACTGCCAAATGTATCAGAGCAGTCTATAAGGAGCCTACTTGACATTCAAAGGAAGCAATACAAAAGTACTAAGGCTTAGAGAAATTGCAGAGGTAGCAGCAAAAGCATACCTCTGCTTCTTACATGTTTTATCTTTAAGCTTTTGTTTCTTTATATTTCAAAATGAGTGTAATAATATCAATTCTACGAGTTTGGAAAAAATGGTAGAATTTTTTACAACATAACCATGTAGAAACCCTTGACCAAAACAGGTAGCAAAGATTCAACAAATGCCACATGCTTTCTCCTTTTGGAACATAATACTTTAAGTATAGTTAATTTGAATATCATTAAAATTTTAAGGACATTAATTAGGGCATTAAGGACCAATAGAACTTATATGTATAAGCTTAAGGATAAAGTCATTTATTCTTTTTTTTTTTTTTGTCTTCATTGATGGCTTTGTTTTCTCCCTTTAAAAATGCTCCTGGTATGAATCCATGTTTTTCTTCACATAATTAGATGTTCTTCTTTACATAACTGTAATTCATATAATGATATAATCCTGTAAATTGCTTCAGCTTTGCTTTTGTGCTAGTTTATGGATACACTGGTAACAGAATACAAAATCATGCTTCTTCTTCTTTTTTTTTTTTTTTATAAACAGTAAACTGTAAAAAGGAAAGCAAACCTTTGAGTCAATCCTTATAATGTCCCCTCTTTCTAAAGAAAGTGGGACATTTGGATAGATTCATCATTTTTCGAGTTCATTATAGACTATGGAAAAAAACTCTTCAAATCTACCCTTTCCATCCATCCAACCCACCCATCCAGAAATGAAATAGTGCAATTTATAAACTGTAGATAGGATTAAGACATTCTCTTCAATATTTCAAATACTGACATTTTGGAGATAAAAGATTTTAAAAATCTAAATTAATTTTTAGGAAGAAAGAAATAGGTTACTATATAAGATACATGTGTGTGTGCATGCTCAGTCACTCAGCTGTGTCCAACTCTTTGTGACCCCGTGGACTGTAGCCTGTCAGGCTCCTCTGTCCATGGAATTTTCTAGGCAAGAATACTGGAGCGGGATGCCAATTCTCAGTCCAGGGGATCTTCCCGACCCAGGGATCAAACCCATGTCTCTGCATCTCCTGCACTGACAAGCAGATTCTTTACCAGTGAGCCACCTGGGAAGTTATTTAAGATGACTTACTGAAAAATACAAATAATTTGTGATATAAGCATTCTAGTCATCAATTCTGCCCACTTTACTGCTTTAATACTTTACCATAAATTATTACAATATACCTCCTAATTTGGAATTCTTCCAACATCTTCTAAAATATGTTCATAGAAGATATTTTTGAAACAAACATCATTTCAATCATCAATTTGTAATACACATTTAAGTTTGAAAAAGAAAGTTAGTCTCTCAGTCATATCCAAATCTTTGTGACCCAATGGACTGTAGCTCACCAGACTTCTCTGTCCATGGAATTCTCCAGGCAAAAATACTGGAGTAGGTTGCCATATCCTTCTCCAGAAGGTCTTCCTGACCCAGGGATCAAACCCAGGTCTCCTACACTGCAGGCAGACTCTTTAATTAGGAGTCTTTAATTAATTTAAGTTTATAAAAGCTCAATTTCTACTTAAGTTTTCCTCCGTTGATGTCACTTTCCATTTCTGGGTCTCTAGCTTCTCAATAATGAGATCAGGAATACCACTCCAGATCCTCTTCCCCCTCAAATGTTCTGGAATTTCATACCTAATATTTTTGCTTAATTTGAATGTTTTATATCACTAAAACGCTTCAAAACCATTACTTAGCCTACAATAAAGCATAGTTTTTAAAAGCCAGAGATAGTCAAAACTAATAATTTTCATACATACATATTCATTTCAGTAAGAGCTTATATTTACATAAGATTTGGTTGATAATTAGATTCCCAGCATAAATTAATGCCTAATCTATCCATTACTTCAATATTATTTTTTTACACAAAGTAATACTTCAGGCCATCATCATAATCTCCTAAATAAAAAAGCTGAACTTTTAATTTAATTTCTAAGTTATGTATTCAATGTTATTTTCTTTATACAAAGGAGCATTTCAGCTCATAAATCATATAGTCCTAAGCCAGGAATATAAACTCATTTTTATTTTACAATTGGATTTTTTTTTTAAGATACAAGTATATTTAAGTTATAGACATATTTCACAATTTCAATGTTTGATTAAAGAGAATATGAACTAGAAACACAATGTTCTCAATGTATTTTAAAGCATTCAGTCCTTTATTTTAATTTATTTTGGAAATATGTTTATCTGAACTTATATAGGATACTGGAACTCCTACAAGGAGTTTGGAAATAGAAATAATGGAATTCTGTATGTGTGTATATGTATTGTATATTGTAAAATTCTTGATAATCTGGTTGGAAAAACTGTCCTCATATTTTCATTACTTTATTACTTGGATTTTTGCTCATAAAAAGCATAGTTGTTTAATAACCATTAAAACTATACTACTGCAGATTTTATTAGATTCAAGTATTGATACTTTCCATTTTGAAAAAAATGTTAATTAGTTGTACATATATATGAACATATAAAATTATTTCAAATAATATATTGGGGTAAAATTTTAAACAGATCATCAGATTACAGGAAAATGAATTCATGAAACTTGTCTGATGGTGAGTTATATGCTTAGTGAAATGCTGTTAGGAGTATTCAGATGCAGAGGTTATGAAGCAGTAGTGAACAAAATGGAAATGTGTGATATATTGTTACAAATATTTTAAAAAAGAAATCTCAATAATATCATAAAAAGCACAATTTTATTATCTTTCTGACAGATGGGAGAGATCAATTATAAGGCATCTGTAGTCTTTACATATGGAATTATAGTATTAGAATGGATCTGCGTGCATGTTTAAATTATGTTGTTTAAATACAATTGGTTTTATTCCAAAGTTTTCATTTGAAATAACAGACATGTTACCAAACACCAAAGTCTACATTTCTTTTCAGGTTTTTTCTCTTTTTTTAAATTATCTGCATTTTTAGATAGTAAAGCGATTGTAATATGTAGGTATTATGAAACAATTTGTGTATAGTATATCAAAAATTATATGACTTCAACAATTCATTTTATAATATATTTAGTTGTTCTAGCGTGCACCAGAAGAATGTTTTTATTTAATGAGTTTTCCCAGGTAGGCATATAGTCTAAGAATGTTGAGCAGTAGCTTGGGTTATATTATTCTTTCTATTTAGAAACAGTGGCTGACAGTGAGGGTAGAGGACACAAGTGTGGGGATGGTTTTATTCTTCATGCACAAGAGGAGGAGTAAATAAAATTTGTTTGAGGAACCTCCTGGTGGCCCTGTGGTTAAGGCTCTGAACTCCCAATGCAGGGAACACAAGTTCAAACCCTGGTCAGGGAACTAGGATTCCACATGCCTTGCTGTGTAGCTAAAAAAAAAAAAAAAAAAAAACAACAAG